>NC_092872.1:655522432-655864416 GCF_028372415.1 Notamacropus eugenii
GGCAAGCAACACAAGATAGGCTATATATGTGTAGTTTTGCTAAAGACTTCCATAATAGTCTTGTGAAAGACTACCAATATTTTCCTACATCCGCTCCTATTTATTCTATTCTCTCCTTTGACCTTGTTCCCCCCCTAAATTGTTTACTTCTACTTACTCCCTCCTCCTGTTTGCTCTGTGTTGTACATCCCCCCACTCCACTTATAATCCTTCTCCCCCTACTTTTCTGTAGTGTAAGATGGATTTTCATACCAAATTGATTGCACATGTTATTCCCTCGTTAAATAACATGTGATGAGAGTAAGTTTCACTTTTTCCTTCTCACCTCCCCACTTTTCCTCTCCATTGAAAAAGCATTTTATTGCATCTTTCAGGAGAGATAATTTGCCCCATTTCATTTCTCCCTTTCTCCTCCCAATATATTCTACTCTTGCCTCCTAATTTTATTTTTTAGATATCATCTCTTTCTATTCAACTCGCTCTGTGCCTTCTCTCTTTCTCTCTCTCCATATGTGTGTATAATCCCTCCAACTACCCAAATACTGAGAAAAGTTTCAAAAGTTTCAAATATTATCTTTCCTCATAGAAATGTAAACAGATCAACTTTAGTAAGTCCCTTATGATTTCTCTTTTCTGTTTACCTTTGCATGCTTCTCTTGATTCTTGCATTTGAAAGTCAAAGTTTCTATTCAGCTCTGGTCATTTCATCAAGAAGGCTTGAAAGTCCTCTACTTCATTAAATGACTATTTTTCCCCCTGAAGTATAATACTCAGTTATGCTGAGTAGATGATTTTGGGTTTTAATTTTAGTTCCTTTGAATTCTGGAATATCATATTCCAAGGCCTTTGATTCCTTAATGTAAAATCTGCTAGATCTTGTGTTATTCTGATTGTATTTCCACAGTACTCGAATTGTTTCTTTCTGGCTCGTTACAATATTTTCTCCTTGATCTGAGAACTCTGGAATGTGACTAAAATATTGGTAGAAGTTTTTCTTTTCAGATCTCTTTCAAGAGGTGATCACTGGATTCTTTCAATATTCATTTTACCCTCTGATTCTAGAATATCAGATCAGTTTTCCTTGATAATTTGATGACAGATGATTTCTATGCTCTTTTTTAAATGAGCACTTTCAGGTAGTCCAATAATTTTTAAATTGTCCCTCCTGGATCTATTTTCCAAGTCAGTTGCTTTTCCAATGGGATATTTCACATTATCTTCTATTTTCTCATTCTTTTGGTTTTATTTTGTAATTTCTTGGTTTTTTTTATAAAGTCATTAACTTCTATCTGCTCCATTCTAATTTTTAAAGAACTATTTTCTTCTGTGAACTTTTGAACTTCCTTTTCCATTTGGCTAATTCTGCTTTATAAAGCATTTTTCTCATTGGCTTTTTGGACCTCCTTTGACATTTGAGTTAAACTATTTTTAAAGGTAGTATTTTCTTCAGCAGTTTTTAAGTCTCCTTTAGTAAGCTGTTGACTTGCTTTTCATTATTTTCTTGCGTTATTCTCATTTCTCTTCCCAATTTTTCCTCCACCCATCTTACTTGATTTTTAAAATTCTTTTTGAGCTGTTCCACAGCCTAAGGCTTCTGCATATTTATTTTGGAGGTTTCGCATGCAAAACCCTTGACTTTTAGATCTTCCTCTGATGGTATGCATTGTTCTTTCTCATCTGAAGGAATGGAAGAAAATACTTGCTCACTAAGAAAGTAATCTTCTATTATCTTATCTTTTTTCCCTTTTTGGGGCATCTTACCAGCCAGTTACTTGACTTCTGAGAGAAGTATAAGAAAAGAGTATACTCTGGGGACCTGTAAGTTCTCAGTTCCTCCAAGGTCACACAATCAAGGGAGAGGTGTTTACTCCTCTCCTGGCCTGTGCTCTGGTCTGAGAGCAACCACAAGCTTTTCTGCCCAGGACCTGCAAGTAGAATTCCCTGTCCAAAGCCTCTACTAGCTCCAGTACATCAGCACTCTTTCTCAGCCCAGGACTGCCACTCAGGGCTGGGATTCAGATCAGCAACTCAATTCACCCAGTGTCTTTAGGCCAAGGGCTTCAAAAATGGATGCAGTCGCCACAACCTGGGTCTGGGACTAGAGCAGAAGGAACCTGCTCTCTTCTCACCCAGGGGAAAGAGCTTTCTCAGTCACCTTTGAAACTGTCTCTTGGGATTGTTGCTTGAGGGAACCACACCTGCTGCTGATGGCATCCTAAAGCCTGCTTTGGTCCTGTACCTGCCATGCCTGGTGACCAAGGCAAGGCTGTGGTCTGCCCTGTACCTGGTACTGTAGACCTTTCCTGTTGCCCTTGCAGGTTACCTTGAGCTAGTAACCCCTTTCACTTTATCGTTTTGTGGCTTCTGCTGCTCCAGAATCTGTTTAGAGCCATTTTTACAGGTACCTTATGGACTGTGGTGGGAGAGCTTGTACAAGTTGTCCTTCTATTCTGCCATCTTGGCTCTGCCCACTCCTCAGTATCATTTCTTTAGGGATAATGTTTGCTCTTGTACATCTTGAAGCATTCACTTTCTAGAGTCATAGATCAGAGGCTCAGACCACATTTCTTGCTATCCCTACCTGGAGTTAGACTCAGAGGAACAGTCAGTTAATAGTCTCATAGCATCTTAAAATAGCAAATTCCAACAGCCAGGTTTAAGATATGATTACAATTTCACATTGACTAAGGAACATCTTTTGAGGCAAATCTTAAGGGGCTTACATGACTTTCTTTACCTGTTCTAGCTCCTGCTTTAATAACAATCATAAAATCAAATTTACCATTAAAACCTTAACTTTTTCATCAGTGTCAAATTTTACCCGAAGTTACCTGTCTCTAGGAAACTTAGACTAAAATTCATTTTCCCAAATTAAAAATGTCTCTGATTTAGTCTCAGTAGTTAATTCAGTCAATTGGTTTAATACTAATTGCTTTTACATCACTTTGTAACATGTCCAATTTTTCTACCCATCTCTCCCCTCCCCCTATCCCCTAATATCTTGCATTCTGATTACCTTTCCCTCAGCGAACCCTCCCTTCTATCACACCCCATCCTTCCCTTGTACCCATCTTCCCTCTTTTCTGGTAGGGCAAGGTAAGTTTTTATACCCCATTACCTGTGCTTCTTATTGCTCGATTGAGAATGCGAATTCTCAAAATTCATTTCTAATACGTTGAACTTCACCTGCCTTCCCTCCTTCCCTCCCTACCCATCCCCACTGAGAAGGCAAGCAATTCAATACAAGCTATATATGTGTCGTTTTGCAAAAGACTTCCATAATAATCATGCTGTGTAATACTAACTATATTGCCCTTTATCCTACTCTATTCCCTTACTTTTGTATTCCCTCATTTGTCCTTGTTCCTTCCCAAAGGTGATTATTTCTAGATGCTCCGTTCTCCCTTTCACCCTCTTTTCTATCATTCCCCTCACCCCACTTGTTGCCTCCTCCTCCACTTTCCTGTAGTATAAGATAGATTTTTATGCCAAATTTAGTGAGCATGTTATTCCCTCTTTAAGTCATATGAGGAGAGAGTAGCTTCACTTTCCTCCTCTCCCGTTGTCACTTTCCTTCTCCATTGAATAAGATTTTTCTTCAGCTCTTTCATGAGTTATAACCTTCCCCATTCCATTTCTCCCTTTCTCCTCCCAGTATTTTCCTCCCTCACCCCTTAATTTTTAATTTATATCTTTTTTTTGTGGATATAATCTCTTCTATTTCAACATGGCCTGTGCTCTCTGTCTATATGTGTGTGTATGAGTGTGTGCACAATCCCTCCACCTACCAAAATACTGAGAGAAGTCTCAAGAGTTATAAATAATTTCTTTCCATATAGGAATGTAAACACTTCACCTTTAGAAAGTCTTTTATGATTTCACTTTCCTGTTTACCTTTTCAAGCTTCTCTTAATTCTTGTGTTTGAAAATCAAATTTTCTATATAGTTCTGGTCCTTTCAACATGAATGCTTGAAAGTCCTCTATATCATTGAATGACCATTTATTCCCTTGAAGTACTATACTCAATTTTGCTGGGTAGGTGATTCTTGGTTTTAATCTCAGTTCCTTGGACTTCTGGAATATCCTATTCCAGGCCCTTTGTTCCCTTAATGCTGAAGCTGCCAGATCCTGTGTTATCCTGATTGTATTTCCACAATACTAGAATTGTTTCATTCTAGCTGCTTGCAGTATTTTCTCCTTTACGTTGTAACTCTGAAAACTGGTCACAAGATTCCTAGGAATTTCTCTTTTTGGGTCTCTTTCAGGAGGTGATAGGTAGGTTCTTTCAATATTTATTTTTCCCTCTGGTTCTAGAATGTCAGAACAGTTTTCCTCAGTAATTTCATGGAAGATAATATCTAGGCTCTTTTTTTGATCTTGGCTTTCAGATAGTCCCATAATTTTTAAATTTTCTCTCCTGGATCTATTTTCCAGGTCAGTTGTTTTTCCAATGAGATGTTTCACATTGTCTTCTATTTTTTCAAACTTTTGGTTTTGTTTTCTAACTGCTTAGTTTATCTCATAGTCATTCATTTCCCTGAACTCAATTCTCTCTTTCAGAGAACTATTCTTTTCAGTGAACTTTTGAACCTTCTTCTCCATTTGGCTAATTCTGCTTGTAAACGATTCCTTCTCCTCATTGGATTTTTGGACTTCTTTTTCCAATTGAGTTAGCTTCTTGTTAAAAGTATTATTTTCCTCAGCATTTTTTGGTTCTCCTTTAGCAAGCTGCTAAATCATTTTTTAAACTCTTCTATTGCCTGAGCCCATTTTAAGTTCACTTTGGAGGCCCTGGAGGTAGAGGTCTTAAGTTCCTGTGACAGTAAGCCTTGTTCTTCCTCATCCAAAAGGATGGGTGCAGACACTTTCCCCCGCAAGAATAGATCTTTCCTGTTTGCCTTCCGGGTTCCTTTGGCTGGAAATCTCTTTCACTCTACTGTTCTGTGGCTTCTTCTGCTCTAGACTTTGTTGAGAGTCCTTTTTACAGGTAGTTTGTTGTCTGTGGGGGAAGCGTTAGAGTACATGCTTCTTTCTACTCCATTGTCTTGGCTCTGTGTCCCTAACTCTTTCAGTTTTGTTAAGAGTACATCCAATATAAAACCAGGACATTTAATATGAACAACATATATCCTTTTTGTATGATAGCAAAAAACATACAGAGAGAGATAGAGAGAAAGAGCTAGATAGAAAGAGTGAGACCAGAGTGATACACACAGAGTCCTTGCTGACACCCTATTCAACTTTCTTCATGAAACTCTCATCACTCTTATCAAAAAAATTGCAATTGTATGCTTTCTTATCTAAGCACTGAATTTTGTATCCTCCTTCTCTTCTCTATTGATATGAATTAACAGGAGTTTCCATACTACAGGCTCTGTACTTTGATGAAACTATAATTTTCTTAAGTACTGCTGCTGCTCCTCCAACCCCACCCCACCACCACCACTACCACTACTACTATTACTACTACTGCTGCTGCAGCTATAACTATTACTGACAACAATGATAGTGGTAATAATTATTGAAGGTACTTGACTAAAAATACTTCACCTTTTAAGTAATTTTCACCTTGGGAATAGCTCTACAAACCCTGAGAAAGAGGAGACAATGATAGGTTTGTGGAGATGACGTCATATACCTCTAGAAATTCAGGACTCTGAGAAATCAATTAAATACCTACATTACCTTCCCTACTTATGGAAAGATTAGTCACTCTTGTTAAGTGACTGTCTGCCTTTTGTTTATGTAATACCCAGATTCCACAGCCAGGAGCTTTCACAAGCTGTAAATAACAAAGAAAATTCCATGGACTCTCTGAAGGGAAAGCAATGTAACCTGTATTCACCCATTTAAAAAAAATTAAACCAGGAAAACCTTGAATGATGGGTAGGGTATATTATTAAAATACAAAAAAGAGAAACACCTTCAATCCATCAACTGTATTTGAAGCTATCCGTAGTTGACAAACACAAAATAACCATGGTACCAAATTAATATTTGGTTAGTGTTTTTATCCTCTAGTCAAGAGAAGTGCTCATAGGCTTCTATGTTTAAATTTGTAAATGATATCAAAAACCATTTAGCTACCCCAACCCTCAATCATTTTGTAGATGACTGAACTAAAATTAAGAACAGTAAAATGGCTTACACAAGGATATATTTCCAGAAAGAGAGCTAAGTTTTGAGCCTACCACCTTTGATTCAAGATCAGAAAAGAAAAAATCAATGCCACATTGTCAGAAAGGTGATGTGTTGATGATCAATAGTCTTGGGTATTCTTGTTCCTATTGTCACCACTAGGGCTATTTAATTATAATGTGAAGTCCTTTCACATCATTCTCAACTGATATAAGATGTTGCATAGATGTTTTTAGCTGTATTGAGATATACATTTACTAATGTCAATTAATCTGGGGGTAGTAAGAATGGACCCAAAGAACCATTATACCATTTTTAAGAAAAATAAAATGTAATGGAAAAAAATAACATGAAATCATATTCTGAGGAGAAGGATGCCTCCACAGACCGGCAAAGCTATTCCTAGGCTGGGTATATGCCAAGCCCGAATGGTAACATTCATTGGAAGGTGATGTTTGAGTATTTTGCATGGAACTGTGTTTGCATGTGATTGTGTGAACTCCTGATTTCCTTTGCTTTTCAGATATAAATTGTAACTTTGCTGTCTGAACCTAAATGAATTTTAATTAATTTGTATGACTCAATTCTTGTCAGGCTTCATGAAAAAGATATTTTTCTCCTTGTAATTGAACAATTAGAAATTCAGCTTAGGGGGCAGAGCCAGGATGGCAGAGTAGAAAGATGTACATACACTAGCTCTTACCCCACAGCTCATAAAATACCTGTAAAGAATTCTCAGCAAATTCTAGAGCATCAGAAGCCATAGAACAACAGAGTGGAAGAAAATTTCTAGTCTAGAGTAACCTGAAAGACCAACGGGAAAGGTCTGTCACACCAGATGTGGAGCAGAGCCCAGCCCAGCCTTAGCCACACAGCATCTGGAGGAGCAGAACCAAGCAAGCTAAAGGAACACAATCTCCAGCAGCAGGGCAGATCCCTCAACCTACAGGAGCTAAAGGTCAGTGAGAGGTTTTTTCCGACTGGCTGAGAAGGGAGCACTGTGTCTCCATAACTCAGGCCTCCTCATGTGGCAGCAGTGGAAGCAGCAGCAGACAGGGGCTCCCATGGCAGTAGCCTGTATCCATTGTTGAAGGTCTCAATGTAAAGCCCCTGAGGGAACTGAGCCCTGTGTGGCAGCCCTGTCCCCACATGAGCAGCTGATCTTAATCTCACACTGAATAGTAGCCTTGCCCCCACCTAAAGCCCCTGAAGGATTGGAGCAGCTCATTTGAATCTCAGCCCCCAGTGCTGGTTTGTCTGAACTGGAAGCAAGGTGATCGTGGAGAGGAAACTTAGAAGTCGAGGAACAGACTGGGAAAATGCCTAAAAAAGGGGGGAAAAAATAAGACCATAGAACATTACTTTCTTGGGGAATAAATGTCTCTCCCTATCCTTTCAGATGAGGGAGAACAAGGCATACTGTCAGAGGAAGTCAAAGCCCCTGCCTCTAGGGTCCTGAAAGGGAACTTATACTGGACTCAGGCAGTAGAAGAGCTTGAAAAACGAGTTAGCAGCTTGCTAAAGGAGAACAAAAAAAAATGCCGAGGAAAATAACACCTTTAAAAAGAGGCTAACTCAATTGGAAATTCAGCTTAGCTGAAATCATTAAATGATTTTATGAGCATCAATAAGTCATCTACGCAAAACTCATCCATTTTTAAAGACCAATTATTATGCACGATACTGGCATTAATCAGTAAGAAATTCTCAACAAGAGTCTATGTGTTTAAGCATACTATTGGTTACTGACTGATGGCAGGATAGTTCATATGTAGTTGCCTCATTTAATTGCATGAAATAGTCTCTAAATTATTCCCTGATTTAAAAAAAGACCCAGACTCTATTGTATGGAAATCAAAGAAAATAAATTTCTTCACAAGTAAAATACATAGTTTTGTAAAAATATGCACTTTTTTCTTTAAGTAGAGTAATAAAAAGAATGGAACTATATGCCCCACATGTGTGCTGAGTCTTCATGTGTAGCTAGGACATTGTCATTATATAGCTCAAAGAGAGGTAGAATAGACATCACTACCATCTTTTCCCATTACCCAAGAAAAACAGGAGGTGGAAGATATAGAAATCACTTCAGTTATCCTTAAACAGAGTGTACAAGACAAAAATTTAGATCTTCTCCCTTAAATATTGGTCATCTAGTGGGTATGACTGGGTTCTTTCTATCTTTTAATTGCTATCCTATTTGAGGAGGGAGAGAGAACCTAAGCCCTATATCCAAGAGTTGGCCCTGTTCCTACAAAACACTAGTTCCCCAATGAACTTACATACTGATTAGCTATAAAAGTATTCTAAATTGTTGCAAAACAGAAATCAGAGAACTTAGAACTTATACATAGGAGTATATATGCCAGACCTCAGTATCTGGTATCTTATCCTAACAGATACCAGACAATACGAAATGTAAGAAGGAGCTCTCCTATTGAGTAAAGTAGCTCTGGTCAACCAAGAGATAGGGTCCTAGATATTACCCAAGGAGAAACTCCCTGAAGTCTCTAAAAGCCAGGAAAGGAGATAAAATGGAAACTGCTTTGTACTCTCATGTCTTCCCAGAGTCTTTTCCTTCATCAATGTGAAGTGAGGTTTAACACTTCTATATTGTCTCTCAAATTTGGAGACCAACTCAATGCCAGAAGAAAACTTGAATATGGACCAAATCCAAATGAGAGATTGTCCTGAAGAGTCCTGAAGAGTCTCAAAGAGGGACTCAAAAGTGTCCTTGAAGATACCAAAAGAAGGACTCCCATTGAAAAGTCCCCAAAAGGTGACTGTCCAAGAATTGAAGTTCTTAACCAACTCTACATTGTCATTCAGACAGGACTACTCCTTCATTTCCATGAATAAAGGGAAAATTCCATACCAATGAGTTTGGGGAGAGGGACTACATAAGAATCCTGAATTTTGAAACTTGATAAGATATTTACATCTAATTATGTGACATTTTACAAGAATCTCTTAAAGAGTGTGGGGGGTGTAGCCAAAATGGTAGGACAGAAAGAGGCACCCATTCTAGCTCTCTCTCCATAGCCCATGAAATACCTGTTAAAAATGAACCTACACAAATTCTACAGCATCAGAAGTCACAAAACAACAAAGTGAAAGAGATTTTCAGCCCAAGACAGCCTAGAAAGTGAACAGGAATCACACGAGACTCAGAGTGGAGTGCAACCTTCAGAGTGTAGTCCAGCTTTGGCCACATGGCATTGTCAGGAACAGAACTGGAGCAGGCCTTGCAGGCAGAATCCCCAGTAGCAGCTGCAGTTCCCAGACTGCTCAATTCACAAATGTCAACAACAGCTTCAAAAATCCAGGGTAGAAAACCTTTCTGTAGCTCCCATATCAGAACACAGGGCAGGACACTAGCAAACTCCTTTTCCTTGTTTGTGCCACCTCGGAGGAAATGAGAACTTACAAGTCCCTAGAGTATACCCTCCTCTTGACAAAGGTCTCAAAAGTCAAGTAATTAGCTGGGAAAATGCCCCTAAATGGGAAAAATAAGACTATAGGAGGCTACTTTTGTGGTGAACAAGTATTTTCTTCCATCCTTTCAGATGATAAAGAACAATACTTACTATCAGAGGAAGACCTAATAGTCAAGGCTTCTGCATCCAAAATCTCCAAAATAAATATGCAATGGTCTCAGACCATGGAAAAACTCAAAAGGATTTTGAAAATCAGGTAAGAGAGGTGAAGGAAATATTGAGGAGAAAAATGAGAGCAATGCAAGAAAATCATGAAAACTGAGTCAACAGCTTGCTAAGGGAGACACAAAAAATACTGAAGAAAATAAAACTTTTAAAAATAGGCTAACTCAATTGGCAGAACAAGTCCATAAAGCCAATGATGAGAAAATTGCTTTGATAAACAGAATTTGCCAAATGGAAAAGGAGGTTCAAAAGCTCACTGAAGAAAATAGTTCTTTAAAATATAATGGAGCAGATGGAAGCTAATGACTTGATGAGAAACCAAGAAATTACAAAACAAAACCAAAGGAATAAAAAACATGAAGGATAATGTGAAACATCTCATTAGAAAAACAATTGACCTGCAAAATATATCCAGGAGAAACAATTAAAAAATTATGGAACTACCAGAAAGTCATTATGCAAAAAAGAGCCTAGACATCAACTTTCATGAAATTATCAAGGAAAATCCTCTGGTATTCTAGAACAAGATGGTAAAATAAATATTGAAAGAATACACTGATCACCTCCTGAAAATATCAGAAAAGAGAAACTCTTAGGAATATTGTAGCCAATTTCCAGAGTTCCCAAGTCAAGGAGAAAATATTACAAGCAGCTAGAAAGAAATGATTTGAGTATTGTGGAAATACAGTCAGGATAATACAAGATCTGGCAGTTTCTACATTAAGGGATTAAAAGACTTGGAATAGGATATTCCAGAAGTCAAAGGAATTAGGATTAAAACCAAGAATCATGTGTACTCAGCAAAACTGATTAGAATACTTCAAGGGAAAACACAGTCATTCAATGAAATAGACAGCTTTCAAGCATTGTTGATGACATGACCAGAGCTGATTAGAAAGAGCAACATGAAAAGATAAGCAGGAAAGAAAAATCATAAAGGACTTACTAAAGTTGAACTGTTTACATTCCTGTATGGAAATGTAATATTTGTAATCCTTGAAACTTTTCTCAGTATTTGGATAGTTGGAGGGATTACACTACACACACACACACACACACACACACACACACACACACACACACACACACACACACACACACACATATATATATATATATATATATGCAGGGAGGGAGGAGAGAGAGAGTACAGGGTGAAGTGAATAAGAAGGGATGATATTTAAAAAATAACATGAGGGGTGAGAGAGGAATATATTGGGAGGAGGAAGGGAGAAATGGAATGGGGCTGGTTATCTCTTATGAAAGAGACAAGAAAAACCTTTTTTCATTGGAAGGGAAAAGGGGGGAGGTGAGAGGGAAAATTGAAGCTTACTGTCATCACATTTGTCTAAAGGAGGGAATAACACGTACACTCAATTTGGTATGAAAATCTATCTTGCAGTACAGGAAATTAGGGGAGAAAGGGATAAGTGGGTTGGGCGCATGATAGAAGGGAGGGCAAATGGGAGAAGGGAGTAATTAGAATTAAACATTTATGAGGAGGGACAAGGACAAAAAGAGAGAATAGAATAAATGGAGGGCAGGATAGAATGGAGTGAAACATAGTTAGTCGTACACAACATGACTATTATACAAGTCTTTCACAATAATATGCAAATATAACCTAGATTGAATTATTTGTCTTCTCAGTGGAGATAGGTGGGGAGGGATGAAGAGAGTGAAGTTGGAACTCCAGGAATGAATGTTGAGAATTGTTTTTGTATGCAACTGGGAAATAAGAAATACAAGTAATGGGAAATATAAATCCATCTTGCCTTACAAGAAAAGAGTGAAGAAGGAAAGGGAGGGGTGTGATAAAAGGGAGGGCACATTGGGGGAAAGGGTAATCAGAATGTACAGTTTTTGGGGTGGGGAACGTGAGAGAGGAGAATAAAATCTGGAACTCAAAATGTTGTGGAAATGAATGTTGAAAACTAAAAATAAACAAATAAACATTAAAAAAGAGAAAAAAGAAAAAAAAAGAATCTCTTAAAGGAATCTTATAACTTTGTATTCATCTGCCAGATCATTCCATCACACATCTTACAGGCAAATCTTGGCTAAATGAACTGAATTCTCCCACAAATGAAGGTAGTAAAATTCTAAAACTGCTGCACAACTCTTCAAGTTAATTCAATTTATTTCATTTCAATTCATCCAAAATTTATCAATCAACTTTTATTTATGAAGTAATATGATAACTTATATGAATACAAATGCTAGCAGAAGGAGTAGATGAAAAACATCCAGGCCATCAAAGTATTTATATTCTCTCAGTAGGGGCATGAATTTTATTTGAAAACATTGAGCTCTCTATAACATGAACTCTCAACCTTTCTTGTTTTATAGATGCTTTGAGCACTCTGGTGTAGTCTATGGACTCTTTGTGAAGATAATAATTTTAAAATACAATTAGTAGCTTTAAAAATGAAAATGATTATCTTGAAATATAGTTATCAAATAATTTAAATGCAAACACAAGTTCATGGAACAGAGATTAAGAATCTCTGCTCTACAGGAAAAGAGTATTTTTAAAAGAATATAAATACCTTATATTTGCTAGTAATTGTATATTCGTAGTCAAAGCTTCCTTAAATGTATAAGCACAAGTGCAACAGAAAATAATGAGTTAACATCTTAAGTTAACAATAACTCCTAGAAAGTACTTTAATAGGCCAAATATAGTGGGTGACCTATATACCAATATTCTGATATGGTTTTTATTATATTTCTATTTGCCAATAGTTACATCTATTTTGATACAGTGGGGTTTTTTTTAATACCCCCTTCCCCCCCCCCAAAAAAAAAACAAACTCATAATCTGTGGCCTTGGGCTAGGAAAGGAAGTTGCAAGTGACCTTCATAGGTTTGCCTTCATGGATATCTACCTTTAGGCACCTTTTACAACATTATAAAAGATCTATCATTATACACACCCTAAATGCTGTCAAGATATTAAGTGGCAAATGCTCAGTATATTTTGTATCTGGAGAAACTAATGCTTATCACAGGTGGAATGACTCATAGAGGACCTCACTGAGCTTCTGAATAGACATAGCAATCAATGCTTATCTACATTAACTCTTGCTGCTGCTGACTTGGGGAAATTTGAATACTTACTTCTATATTATAGTGTAGGAGAATAGATGCTGGATTTGAAACAGGAAAACTAAAATCAATCTATCATTACTTCTCTTCCTTCCTTCCTTCCTTCTTTCCTTGCTTCTGTCCTTTCTTCCTACCTCTTCCTTCTCTGTTTCTCTATCTCTCTCTGTCTGTCTCTCACTCCATCTCTCTTCTTGTCTCTCTCTCCATTTATTTTCTTTTCCTACCTTTCTTTCCTTTCCTACTATTAGTTACCAAAGTCAAAACCTGGACTAGGTATTGGAGGGATACTAATACAGTAATTTTTCCCCCTTTCAACAGCATGAAAAGACTTACTCCTTTTATCTTTTCAGGGTAAAATAGAAAGGGTAAAAACAGTGGGTTCAGTGCAATGTTCTCTAGCTAGCTAAAAATTAAAATGATAATTAACAAGTTTCTACCTTTTATATTTTTTACCTTTTTGTTTTTAAAAAAATTATTTGTTTTGTAATAAAAAATATGGTAGACAACAAAAATGTGAAATACTGTCAAGGAGAGATTATATCTCCCTTCCCCATGCAAAATCTTGGTTCAAATAATTTCTACTGTGTGTGTGAACAATTAATAATAATCATACTGGCATGTTTTACAGCAATTAGCCTGCTTTGCTTGTGTTAATGATTATTGAAGTGATTTTGCTTCCTACCTATAAATTGTTGGTAATGCAGAGTATAATGCATGCTTCACTACTTGAGATTTTTCTACAGCATAAGTTTTTATTCTAATGTATTTTGTAAATGGATGTTTTTACAATAAATCCATGAAACAAGTGCATGCAGAAACACAGTTCTGAATTTATTACTTCATTAAATTAAACTTCAATAGAGCTACTGAGGTGAAGCTAATATCAGACCATACCACATTGTTGTTGTTTTTTTTCTTTCCTGGGTTTTTCTGACCATAATACATAAACCTTAGATACAACTGAGGTTGCTTTCTGAATGCATTCAGGAAATTAAAACATAATAATATTCTTCAATTTTGGGGTTCTGTGTAAGTATTTATTTAGTATTTATTTTCCCCCAATGATATATAAAAACAACTTTTAACATTTGTCTCCAAAACTTTGAGTTACAAATTCTTTCTCTTCCTCCCTCCCTTCCCCCGCACTGAGAAGGCAAGCAGTTCCATATAGGTTCTATATTTGTAGTCATACAAAACATATCCATAATAGTCACATTGTGAAAGAAAACATAGACAAAAAACTCAAGAAAACTAAAGAAAGTAAAAAAAAATCTGCTTCAATCTGTATTCAGACACCATCAGTTCATTTTCTGGGACTGGATAGCATTTTTCATCCTAAATCCTTCAGAGTCATCTGGCATCATTGCATGACAGAGAATACCTAAGTCATTTACAGCTGATCATCTAACAATACTGCTGTTATTTTGTACCCAGTACATTTCATTTTGCATCACCCTATGTAGTCTTTTCTAGATTTATCTTAGAGCATCCTGATTATCATTTCTCATAGTACAATAGAATTCCACTATAGTTACATATCACAACTTATTCTACCATTCCCCAATTGATGTGCATCATCTCAATGTCCATTTCCCTATTCCCCAGAAAGGAGTTACTATAAATATTTTTGAACATATAGGTCCATTTTTTTTTTGCTTTTTTAATCTCTTTTTGGATACAGACCTAGTGGTGGTGTTGTTATGTCAAAGGGTATTCATGATTTCATAGCCCTCTGGGGGTAATTCCAAACTGCTCTATAGAATGGGTTAATTGATTCACAACTGGAACAACAGCACATTAATGTTAATTTTTCCCACATCTCCTCCAAAATTTATCATTTTCTGTTCTATTATCTACCCAAATAGGTATGAGGTAGTATCTCAGAATTGTTTTAACTTGCATTTCTCCAAGCAATAGCAAGTTAAAGTGTTTTCTCATATAACTATAAATGGCTTTAATTACTTCTTCAGAAAACTGATTATATCTTTTGATCCTTTATCAGTTGGGGAATGGCTCTTATTTTTATGAATTTGAAGAAATTGTCTATATGTTAGAGAAATGAGGCCTTTATCAGATAAACTTGTATAATTTTTTTCACAGTTACTATTGCTAACTGTATTTCCCTCCATCCTATTTCCCCTACCCCCATTTTTTCTATTTTCTCATGATAAACATCTTGATCAGGGTGTAGTGTTGCTTCTAGTCTCTCAAGTATCGATGATTTTTAATCCTATAGATTCTCCCTCTACACATGTGGACCACAACTTATCAGAAAGTTTAATACAAAGTCTTGTGAGTTGTTATAAGGGGAGAAGAAAACTAGCCTACTGCCTAACTATCTAATGAGTTTTAAACTGGTCTTCACATGACAGAGTTATAAATCCTACTATCCCATGCGAGACATAACTTCTCCTTAATAGGACCTGCCAGGACTTGTGTTTGAATGGCGATCATTTTCAATAAATAAGAGTGGTAAATTAGATAATAAGTGACACTAAAAACCTCACTGTTGTGAAACCTCTAAAATCATACAGTTTCATTAATGATACCTTGTGAGACCCATATCCATTGACTAACAAGTGGACATATCAAGTGGATCGTAATAAGTGGAAGATCAGAATGAAAAAACTGAGCTCTTCTTACTGTAAAAGAAAGCAGACAACAGAAACAGAATCAAGGTGAAATGTTGAAGAATACAGAAGCAAAGAAGTTAGTAGAATATATTTTATCATGTTTCCAATATCAAGAAGAGACATCTCATGGGATATTTGACCATTTCATCTTGCAATTCTCTTGATAATATTAAAAATTAAAAAATTTAAAAAGTATTATCTCTTTAATAAATATTAAAAAAAAGCATTATCATGAAGATAATTTTAGCTTTTATCCCAAGATTTCTTGTAGAAGATAGGGAGATAAAGAAAATCTATGTGGAACATATGCCATATGTTATCTAAAATTATAAGCTATGTATAATATGTGGAGAACACTGAAGTTGAAACAAAATACAAAGATAGAAACAAGATTGTCTTCACCCTCAAGGAGATCATATTTGGATGATGAGATGAAGTGAAATGTATACATGTAAATAAATAGAAAACACATATGTGGAAATTACAAAGTAATTTCATGATGTAGATATCACAAAAACAGAAGAGCATTCTCTATGAGGTACAACAAGCTCTGTTTTGAAGTGAGTTAAGTGTTCCATGAGGCAGGCATGACAGATGAGAGCCATCCAGACATGAGTGACAGACTAAGGAAACTCAGAGACAGGATAGATTGTTATAACAGAGGAAAGAGGAATAGGGTAGTTGAATGAGAATGGAGTGAATGACAAAGGAACTAAAATGAAATAAGAAGAAACAGAGCTGAGAAACATATAGAAGACATTACAGATTTAATAAAATGTTCCTCCACTAGTCTTCCTTCAAAAAGATATTTAAGATTAGATTGTTTAGTTTTCAATTATTTTTCGGTTTATATCTCTATGACCTTTGATTGCATATAAGTTTTATTGCATTACTGTCTGAGAAGGATGCATTGACTATCTCTGCCTTCCTGCATTGGATTGTGAGGTTTTTATGTCCTATTACATGGTCAGTTTTCATATAGATGCCATGTCGTGCTGTGAAAAAGGTATATTCCTTTCTATCTCCATTCAGTTTTCTCCAGAGATCTATCATATCTACCTTATCCAGAGATCTATTCACCTCTTCAATTTCTTTCTTGTTTATTCTGAGGTTAGATTTATCAAGTTCAGAGAGAGGGAGGTTGAGGCCCCCCACTAGTATAGTTTTGTTGTCTGTTTCTTCCTGTAACTTCCTTTACTTCTTCTGTAAGAATCTGGATGCTATACCACTTGGAGCATATATGTTTAGTAATGAAAATGTTTCATTGTCTATGGTGCCTTTTAGTAGGATATAATTTCCTTCCTTATCTCTTTTTATTACATCTATTTCTGCTTTTGCTTTGTCTGAGATGATGATTGCTACCCCTGCTTTTGTACATCAGCTGAAGCACAAAATATTTTGCTCAAACCTTTAACCTTTACCCTGTGTGTATGTCCCCTTTTCAGATGTGTTTCTTGTAAACAACATATTGTTGGATTATTGTTTTTGATCCATTTTGCTATCTATCTCCATATTACGGGAGAGTTCATCCCATTCACATTCACAGTTATGATTACTGTCTCTGTCTTTCCCTCCATCCTCTTTCCCTTTGTATATGCTTTTAGTTCTTCCTTCTCCCTGCCCCTTCACAAGAGTTTTAATTTTTGACCACAGCCTCTCTCAGTCTTCCCTCCCTTCTTGCAGCCCCCTCCCTTTTAATCATCTTTTCCCTTATTATTTCCTCCCTTTTAGCCTCACCTCCCTTTTCTTTCTCCCTACCCTCTCTATAGAGCTAATTGTATTTCTATACTAAACTGAGTTTATTGTATCCTCTTTGAATCCAATCAGATGAGAGTACCTCTCAAACAATGCTCATCTCCCGCCCCCTTTTCCCTCTACTGTAATATATTTTTGTGCCTCTTCCTGTGATGGAGTTTATTTTTTTTTCTGCCTCCTCCTTTTCCCATCTCCCATTACAATCCCTTCACAGCCTTCAATCACATTTGTTGTCATCACATCATTTAATCCTAAAGGATGAGTGGGTTAAACAACAAATTATAGAAAAAATCAACAACTTCATTCAATAGAATGACAATAATGAGAGAACCTACCCAATTTTATGGGATACTGCAAAAGCAGTTATTAGGGGAAGTTTTATGACTTTGAATGCCTACATGAATAAAATAGAGAAAGAATAGATCAATGAATGGGAGTATAGCTGAAAAAGCTTGAAACAGAACAAAGTGAAAGTGCAAAAAGTAAATACCAGATTAGAAATACTGAAATCTGAATTTAGTTTTATGAAAAAAAACAATAAAACTGATAAACCCTTGGTCAAATTAATTTTTTAAAAAGCAAGAAGAAAACCAAATTACCAATATAAAAATTAAAAGTGTGAACTCACCTCCAATGAAGAGGAAATTAAAACACTGATAGGATATTACTTTGCCCAACTGTATGCCCATACATTCGACAACCTAAATGAGATGAATGATTATTTCAAAAGAAATATATTGTCCAGATAAACAGAAGAAGAATTTGAATACTTAAATAACCCCTTCTCAGAAAAAGACATTGAACAAGCCATCCATGAACTCCCTAGGAAAACTTCTCCAGGGCCAGATGGATTCATAAGTGAATTCTATCATGCATTTAAAGAGTGGCTAATTCCAATACTATATAAATTATTTGAGAAAATTGGGGAAGAAGGAGTTCTCTTAAATTCTTTTTATATGCACATATGGTTTTGATAACTAAACCAGGAAGAGACAAAAACCAAGAAAGAAAATTATAGACCAATTTCTCTAATGAATATAGATGCAAAAATTTTAAATAAGATTTCAGCAAAAAGAATACTACACTTTATTACGATAATAATACATTATGATCAGGTAGGATTTATACCAGGAACGCAGGGCAGGTTCCATATTAGGAAAACTGTTAACATTGGTCATATCAACACCAAAACTAACAGAAATCAAATGATTATCTCAGTAGATGCAGTAAAAGCCTTTGACAAAATACAGCACCCATTCCTAGTGCACACACTGGAGAACATAGAATTAAGTGAAACTTTTCACAAAATAATAAGCAGTATCTGCCTAAAACCTTCCACAAGCATTATATCCAATGGACATAAGCTAGATGCCTTTCCAAAAAGATCAGGGATAAAGCAAGGATGTCCGTTATAACCACTGTTATTCAATATGGTACTAGAAATGTTAGCAGTAGCAATAAGAGAAGAAAAAGACACTGAAGGAACTAGAACAGGCAAATAAGAAACTAAGTTATCACTCTTAGTAGATGATATGATGATATGCTTAGAAAATCAAGTAAAAACTACTAGAAATAACAAACAACTTTGTTGCAAAGTTGAAGGTTACAAAATGAACTGACACATATCTACATTTCTATACATTACTAACAAAGCCCAACAGCAAGAGATAGAAAGAGAAATAACATTTAAAGCTATGGCAGACACTATAAAATATTTGGGAGTAATACCTCCCAAAACAAACCCAGGGACTTTATGAACACAATTACAAAACGCTTTTCACACAGATAAAGTCAGATCTAAGTAAGTGGAAAAACATAAGCTGCTCGTGGGTGGACAAAGACAATTTATTTTTTTAGTATTCATTTTAATTTTTTTTCAGTGTTCTACAATCACTACCACAACTTAGATTATTTTTCCCCTCCCTTCCACATACCTCCCCCCTCTCTTCCCAAAATGGCATATAATTTTATATAGGTTTTATTAAATACATTTTCACTATAGTCATGCTGTGTACGAGAATTAACATAAATGGTAGAAATCATACAACAAATATAAACATAAAACAAAAGAAAATGATCTACTACAATCTGTGATTGAATTCCAACGTTCTTTCTCTGGGTATGAACGGCATTTTTTCTTAAAAGACCATTGGGAAGTTTTTTAAGTCCTTGTCTTTCAATGAAACTCCAAGTCTACCAGAAAAAAAAAAAAAAAAACTCTCACAAACTGGATCGTTGCTGTGCACAAAGTTCTCCTGGTTCTGTTCCTTTCTCTCAGCATCAGATCATGTAAATATTTCCAGGCATCTCTGAAGTCTTCCTGTTCACCATTTCTTACAGCACAATAGTACTCCATTACATCTATATATCATAATTTATTCAGTCATTTCCTAATTGATGGGTGTCTCCAGGCCAATTTAATAAAAATGACAATTTTACCTAAGTTGATTTGCTTATTCAGTGCCATAAAAATCAAACTATCAGATAATTATTTTATAGAGCTAGAAAAAATAATATTAAAATTCATCTAGAAGAATGAATGCTCCAGAATATCAAGGGAACTAATGAAAGAAATTCTAGGGAAGTGGCCTATCTCTGCCAGATCTCAACTTGCATTATAAAGCATCAATTATCAAACACTTTGGTACTGGCTAAGAAACAGAGGGGTAGCCCAATGGAATGGGTTATGTACACAAGACACAGTAGTCAATGAATATAGCAATCTACTGTTTGATAAACCCAAGGAACCCCTCTTCCGGGATAAGAACTCACTTTTCCACAAAAAATTGCTAGGAAAACTGGATAACAGTGTGGAGGAAACTAGGCATAGACCAATGCTTGACAATGTACACTAGAATAAATACCAAATGTATACGTAATCTAAGTATAAAGAGTGATACTATAAACAAATTAGTGGAGCAAGGAATAGTGTATTTATCAGATTTGTGGAGAAGGGAAGAATTTTTGACTAAACAAGAGATAGAAAACATTATGAAGTGCAAAATGGATAATTTTGATTACATTACATTTACAAGTTTTTGTACAAACCAAGTCAATGCAACCAAGATTACAAAGGAAGCAGAAAAGTGGAAAAGAATTTTTGTAACTAATGTCTGTGATAAAGGTCTCATTTATAAAATATATAGAGAACTGGGTCAATTATACAAGAATACGAGTCATTCTCCAATTGGTAAATGGTCAATGGATAGTGAGTTTTCAGAAGAAGAAATTAAAGCTATCTATAGTCATATGAAAAAAACCTCTAAGTCACTATTGATTAGAGAGATGAAAATCAAAACAATACTGAGACACCAGATCACACTTATTAGATTGGCCTACATGACCAAGCAGGATGATGATCAATGTTGGAGAAGATGTGGGAGAGTTGGAACACTAATTCATTGTTGGTGGAGATGTGAGCTGATCCAACTATTCTGGAGAGCGATTTGGAACTACACCCAAAGGGCTATAAAAATGTGGTTACCCTTTTACCCAGCAATATTACTTCCAGGACTGTATCCACAAGAGATCATAAAAATGGGAAAGGGTCCCACATGTACAAAAATATTTATAGCAGCTCTCTGTGTTGACCAAAAACTGAAAATCAATCATCAATTGGGGAATGGTAGAATAAATTGTGGCATATGAATGCAATGGAATATTATTGTGCTCTAAGAAATGATGAACAGGAAGACTTCAGAGAGGCCTGGAGAGACTTATAAGAACTGATGCTAAGAGAAAGAAGTAGAACCAGGAGAACTTTGCACACAACAACAACAACCACAGTGTGTGAGGATTTTTTCTGGTAGACTTAGAACTTCATTGCTATGCAAGGACTTAAAAAACTCCCAATGGTCTCTTAAGGCAAAACGCCTTCCACATCCATAGAAAGAACTATGGAATTTGATCACAGAAAGTAGCAGATCATTTACTTACTCTTTGCAAAGATTTATCTGCTTATTCTGTTATCTAGTGGGTTGCCATTTCCTTCTCCAGCTCATTTTATAGATGAAAATATTGGCAAACAAGATAAAGTGACAGGCTTAGAATCATACACTTAGTAGATAGGTTTTGAACTGATAAACATGAGTCTTTCCTTTATTTTCTTTTTTGTTGACGTATTTTTATTTTTTGATTATTTTATTTACTTTCAGGGTTCTACGATCACTTCCAGATATCTTAGATTTTTCCACTCCCCTGCTCCTTACCCCACTCTCTCCACTCCTTCCCCGAAATGGTATGTCACCTTTTATAGGTTCTACATATACATTTCTATTATATACATTTTCACTTTAGTCATGTTGAATAACAAAACTTAAATGAACAGTTGAAACTAAAACAAAGCAAAACAACACAAAACGTGATACAAAAGTGAATGGTCTGTTTTATTCTGTGATCCAATTCCATAGTTCTTTCTATGCATGTGGAAGGCATTTTGTCTCAAAAGCCTACTGGGCATGTTTTAGGTCCTTGCTTTGCTATGAAGGACTGAATTCACCAGAAAAAAATTACTCGCACACTGTGGTTGTTGCTGTGCACAAACTTCTCCTGGTTCTGCTCTTTTCACTTGGCATCAGTTCATATAAGTTCTTCCAGGTCTCTCTGAAATCTTCCTGTTCATCATTTCTTATAGCCCAAAAGTATTCCATTACATTCATACACCACAGCTTGTACAGCCATTCCCAAGTTGATGGACATCCTCTTGATTTCCAGTTTCTGACCAACACAAAGAGAGTTGGTATAAATGTTTTTGTACATGTGGCATCTTTTCTAATTGTTATGATCCCTTTGGGACATGGTCCTAGAAGCAACATTGCTGGGTCAAAGAGTATGCATATATTTATATCCCTTTGGGAATAGTACCAAATTGTTTTCTAGAATGGTTGGATCAGTTCACATCTCCATCAACAATGAATTAGTGTTCGAACACTTCCTCATCTTCTCCAACATTTATCATCTTCCTGTTTTATCAGGTTAGCCAATCTGATAGGTGTGATGCGATACCTCAGAGTTGTTTTGATTTACATCTCTTTAATCAATAGTAACTCAGAGTAATTTTTCATGTGACTATTGATAGCTTTAATTTTGTCCTCTGAAAACTCCCTTTTCCTATCCTTTGACCATTTAGCAATTGGAGAATGATTTGAATTTTTATACATTTGACTCAGTTCTCTATATATTTTAGAAATGAGTATTTTATCACAAGTACTAGTTGCAAAAATTCTTTTCCAGTTTTCTGCTTCCCTACTAAACTTGGTTGCATTGAGTTTGTTTGTGCAAAACTTATCAATTTCATGTAATCAAGATTATTCATTTTGCACTTGATAGCGTTCTCTATCTCCTGTTAGGTAAAAAATTTCTCCGTTTTCTATAAATATGACAAATACACTATTGCTTGTTTTCATAATTTTTTATAATATCAATATTTATACCTATAACATGTATTCATTTGGAATTTATTCTTGTGTATGGGGTCAGGCATTGGTACATGTTGAGGTTCCAGCACAATGTTATCCAATTTTCCCAGCAAATTTGTCGAACAGTGAGTTCTTATTCCAGAAGCTGGGGTCCTTGCGTTTTATCAAAAAGTAGATTGCTATATTCATTGACTACTGTGTCTTGAGTACATAACTTATTCCACTCGTCTACCCCTCTGTTTCTTGGCCAATACCAAATGGTTTTGGTGATTGCTGCATTGCAATGCAATTTGAGATCTGGTAGGGCTAATCCACCTTCCTTAGCTTTCTTTTTCATTAGTTCCCTTGATATTGTGCACCATTTGTTCTTCCAGATGAATTTTGATATTATTTTTTCTAGCTCTTGAAAATAATTACCTGGTAGTTTAATTTTATTAGCTTGGTCTATCTACAAGCAAATGATGTTTTCCTATTTAGATTTCTTTCTGGCTGTCTGCAATATTTTCTCCTTTACTTGATAATTCTGGAATTTGGAAATAATATTCCTTGGTGTTTTTAGTTTGAGATCCCTTTCAGGTGAATGGTGAACTATTTCGATGACCATTTTGCCTGGGGGATCTAGAACTTCTGGCAGTTTTCCTTTATGATTTCTTGGAAGATATTGTCCTCGCTCTTTCTTTCATCATGGCTTTCTGGTAGACCAATAGTTCTTAGAATTTCTCTCTCTGAATCTGTTTTCCAGGTCAGTTATTTTTCCAATTAAATATTTTATTTTTCTTCCACCTTTTCATTTTGTAGATTCTGTTTGATTGATTATTGATGTCTCATAGAGTGATTAACTTTACTTGCCTGATTCTAATTTTTATCAAATTGTTTTCTTCAGTTACCTTTTGCATCTCTTTTTCCATCTGTCCAATTGTCCCTTTCAAGGAGTTGTTTTCTCTAAGTAGTTTTTGTACTTCCATTTGCATTTGTCCAATTTTCCTATTTAGGTTTTGTGTTTCTTTTTCTGTTTGTAGAATTTTCCTTTCTAAGAAGCTATTTTCTTCAGTGAATTCTTTTATCATATTTTTAAAATCTTTGGTTAGTTTTTCTTCTATTTCTCTAATTTATCTTTCAAAGTCCTTCTAGACCTCTTCCAAGAATGGTCTTTGGTCTTGAGACCAGTTCATATTCCCTTCTGAAGTTTCAGATGGCAGTATAGTCTCAATGTTGCCCTCTTCGGTGTTTGTATTTTGATCTTTGTCCCCATAGAAAGATTATATGGTCTTGTCATTAGGTGTTTGCTTCTTACTCATGATGATCACCCTTTTCCAGGCTTTTACAGTAGATCTCTGCTTCTGTGGCACAGGGGGCTCTGTCCTACAGTTCTTGTGCCTAGAACTTGAGGTTGTGTGTGTTGTGGCCTCTAGTTCTTTCAGCTAGAAACTACAATGCTTCAGCTGACCTGGCACTGAGATGGTTGATGTTTGAAAGCAGAGGCCAGATGAAGTCTTTCTGGGTTTCCCAGGAGTTACTCTGAAGCTAGCTGCATTAACTGTGGGAGAGGGGTGGTTTGGCTACAGGACATCTCCTCTGCTGAGCTGGAGGATAGATAAGCTCAGTGGTTGGTGAACCCATCTGCGCTAGTGTCTTCTTGATTCCTCTGGCTGCACTGAGGCTCACTTGGGTTCCTGTTGGTGGTGGTTGAGGGTTCCACTCCCTGGGGCTCAGGATCTCCTAGAGCTTTTCTGAGGTGAGGCTATCTTGGACAGCTTGAGTCCCGCACTGGACCCCTTTAGCCACAGCAAAACAGACCCCCACTTTCTGATTTTATTGGCCTCATGGGCTAGGAGACTGTTTGCCCCTCTGGCTGATCCCACTTTTCCAGGATTTTTCCTGAGGAAATATTTTATGGGTTTTTTTGAGGTCAACAAGGGGAGGGGGAGAGCATTTACTGATCACTCTCCCATCTTAGCCCCTTTAGTTCAAGTAAGTGACTTACAGATATTTAATCTCCTGGCTGATAGTCTCAGGAGTAGCTGCTGCAGGTACTTGGGGTTCCATGGCACTCACTTGCTTGGTTCCTGCTAGACTCCCTTCCTAGGTTGATATTCCTGAGACTCAGCAGTGCAGGAGCTGCTTCAGACCACCTGGGGCTTCCTGCTTGGCACTGCCGCAGTGGGGACCATGCAGGTACATCCTGTACTCTGTGCACTCCTCCATCCCTGAGCAACTGATCCTGCCTATTGATCTTCCAGTCTGTCCTGGGTTGGAAATCTGCCACCATCTGTCTTCTTTTCAATTCTGCCCCTCCAAAATCCTTTCAGATTCTCTTTTTTAGAGGTATCTGAAAGAGTTTGTCTTGGAGTTTAGGTAAGTTGTTGTTCTCACTCCTCCATCTTGGCTCAGCCCCCTCACCCTCCTGTTGAACAACACCAATCTTTCTGACTTCAGACTTCTTACTCTATTTACTGCACTACCTAGCTGGCCTATTGAACTAGTTTACTGTATTTTCATCCTAACTCTACAACTTCTGAATGTTGTTACCTTCATCAATTTACATGACCCTGTCTGAACCTCATTTTCCTAAATTGTAAAATGAAGGGATCAGATTAGATGATCTCTAATATTTTTTGGTCTTCAGGATGTATGATCATCTGATTGTATTTCTTCTTTCTCCCATGCTGAAGATTTTCCTAACATTTATTTATTAAACTAATTGTTTCAGAATAAGCAAATAATTAGGAGTGGTAAAAAGAAGAATCGCTTTAATTCAGGGAGTGAGTCATAATAACAAAGTCATGACTTGGTTAAAACCAAACAATTGGAGGATCCAAAATACAAATTGAACTCACAGTGGAAAATTTCTGGTGGAAGCCAGTAGGCAGGGAATCTTAAATCTAAAAATAAAAGAAATCACATTACAGGACACTCATTGGTGAAATTTCAGGCATTATTAATTACATTGTTGTTCAGTCATATCTCACTTAATAGTTCTTACTTAATTACTAAAGTGTCTAGTAGTTGTGAGCAAGTTGTTCTACTTCTCTGAGAGTTGACTTCTTCATTTATAATGTAGGAACAATACATAATCTATAAACTCTCAAGACTTTTGAAAAGAAAACATTTTGTAAACCACACAACAGTTTGTGACATTGAATTAATATTAAAAGTGTTAAAATTACCTTACTAGATATCTTTGAGTTCCAAACCAATCTCACTCTTATAATTTTTCATTTTTCTTTACTTCAAATTAATAACAATTAAGTCAAGTCAACAAGAATTTATTTAACATCTTCTATGTGTCTGTGTATTGTTCTAAGTACTGAAGATAAAAGAAAACAAACAAAGAGCTCCTGCCCTCAATGAGCCTTCAATTTATTGGTGGAGACAATATGTAAACCACTGTGCAAAAGCAATGTGTGTGCTGGATAAAGGGAAGGCACAAGCACTAAAGAAATAGGGAAATTTTTCTTATAAATGATAGGATTTTGTCTGAGACTTGAAGGAAGTTAGAAAGGTCAGGAAGTGGAGATCAAGAGGAAGAGTAATACAGGCATGGAGGACAGCCAGAGAAGATACACAGAATTCAGTAGTGGAGCTTCTGGTCTGAGGAATATCAAGGAGGTCAGTGTCATTAAATTGTCTTGTACATGGAGGCAAGTAATGTATAATAAGAATGCAAAGAGAAAAAGGGTCCAGGTTATTAAGAACTCTTAAAACCACTCATAGGATTTTATATGTGAAACTAGAAGTAATAGAATGTCAGTGGATTATATTAAATAAGGAATATCACGGTTAGATCTAAACTTTAATTTGACAGCTAAATGGAAGACTGATCCACTAGACCAGGGAGAAACACGGAGCTTGGGAATCAATCAGTAAGCTCCTATAATAGTCCAGGAATGAGATGATGAGAATCAGGCTCTATGATGAGTTCACTGTCATCAACACTCTAGGTAACAACTTCTTGGGGATGTTGGAGAGGGGATGCATATTGAATTATGGGTTACATTCAGTGTTCTCTGTGATCTGTACAACCATGGTTCTATTTATGCATGATTTGGTGATGCTCCAGTTACCATGAGTGGATGTTAGATTTCCATGGGCCATCAGGTGATTTCCTTCCTTTTAAAGGAAGTTTGGATGTGTAAAGCTCCTTTGTTACCCAATTGCAAAGGGATTTTAATCCAAATCATAAGCACCATCTTTATAATAATGATCTATAATGTAACATAATAATAACTCCTTCTACTACCTGGAATAAATTGTACATGGTAAACAAAGTATCTATGGTGAACTTAATTAATAGGAGATCATTCTTTACTAGAACTCAGTGCTAAACAAATTAGCTTACATGTGCTAGCATTTAATATTCTTGAAACATGATTAATCAAGTTTTTTCACTATTTGTCAGCTTCAAAAGCCCTATGGCAGACAGTATTGTATTCCTCAGATTAAAAAGATTAAAACTATGTAAGGTGGGCCCGATTTATCTTACTTTCCTGAGGGACAAAGTTATCAAAAGTTATGAATGTTTGTAAGTTATCCAGGGGGAAAACGGTTATAATGGAAGTTACAGTAAAGACCATGTAATGAGTTAGAGAAAGTAATTGAAATTCAAAAGAATAGAATTAGATACTACAATGAAAGATTCTTTTCTATTTCATGACAATGCTTTAAGTCAAATAATGAAAATATGTTGTTACTGGCACACCACAGTGCTTTGGGTTTGAAGTCAAAAGAAAAAAAATACTTCAAAGAAAGGACTGTATAAATAGGAAGATTCATCACTCTTTTTCTACAAAAAAAATAACCCCTACTACTCATTGAAAATGAAAGCAAGCAGCTCTGTACTTCTAATAAATGGCATGTATTTGCCTCTACAACTCTGCTGTTTTGATGAAATAGAGTTTTTGATTGTATGACTTTGCTTGGCAATAACAATCTAAATTTAAAATATTTATACTTGCACATAGTCCCTGCGTGTGTTGACAGCAGCATACAGGACCCTGAGCTGTCATTTTAGATTTGATGTTTGCCCAGGATTTTGGTGGCAGAACTGCAGCTGTTTCTATCTTCTTAAACCTTTTCTTCTCAAATTTATTGAGCAGTTTACTTTAATATCAATCATGAGAGAAAGGCCAAAGGCATAAAGAGTTAACCTCAGAGTCAGGAAGACCTTGATTCAAATCCTACTTCATAGTCATCCTGTATTATGACTGCACAAATTACTCAGTCATTCAGTGTTCTAGGCAACTCCCGAAAAGTACACACTGCAGAGAAATTGCCAACCAGTGTTAGTAAATGGAGTTTTGAGGCAACAAGATTTGTTGTTCAGTTATTTTCATCCATATCTAACTCATTGTGACCCCATTTAGAGCTTTCTTGGCAGATAATGGAGTGGTTTGTCATTTTATTCTCCAGCTCATTTTACAGATAAGGAAACTGAGGCAAACAGAAGTAAACTATTTTCTCAAGGTCACATAGCTAATAAGCATCTGAGGCCAGATTTTAACTCAGGAAGATGAATCTTCCTGTCTCCAGGCTCAACATTCCCTTCATTGTATCATCTAGCTACCCCAACGTGACAGTGAATAAAATGCTAAAATTGGGAGCTGGGAAGATCTAAATTCATTAGACTCATGAAGCAAATCTTAGTTCAGGTTCATTTATGTAAGTATTACCTACTGTCTATTTCAAATTTGATAAATATGCTTGTTGAAAGTGAAAGCAATGAAAATTTGGGAAGGAAAATGACCTTTTCAACATGCATAATATCCGTTCTGAAAAATGGATATTTATTTATAAAACCTAGCAAAGAGACATATGAGTCAGGATGACCCATGTGTTCTAGACAACTGACAACTCTTGAACATAGGTCCTAATGTCATTAGTAGCTTCATTAATAATCTGTCTTATTTGAAACCTCTGATAACTGCTCACTTTCTCGTCCTTACTGCTTTCCTCTAGCAAATTCTCTTCTAATCTTCAGTTGATGAGTCAGTGACAATTTTGTTTAACTAATTTAAAAGGGCAATGTGAAAGCATTATTTTATTAAAGTGACAAGTGGTTTCCTTAAGCCAGAGAACTGCAAAATTCATAGGACTGGCTTTCTTGGCAATGCAGATAAGGCTAGACATTTCCTCCCTCAACTATATTCCCCAACATCTGATCAGCTTCAACATTTGCTTATAACAAACAGTAGGAAAGCTTTCCTTTTCCACTCTGCTTTGCCTCTCATATCTGAAAAGGGCAACAGAAAGTGATCAGGAAGTTCTGAAGTATTTCACCTTTGTTAAATTATACATAGTTTCAACAAGCAACAGTAGTTGAAATTCAGTTAGTCAGTCAACAAATATTTATTTAATTTCTGCTATGTGGCAGGTACTATGCTAAGCACTGAAAATACAAATATGAAAAAGACAATCTTTGTCTACAAGGAGTTTACAATCTAATAGAGAAAGATAAAACACAAAAAAAGCAATAAAGAAGTGTTAGGAGTGGGATAGTAATGGTAATGAAATGAGAGGGTAGCTGGAGAAGTAGCCAACACAGTCAGAGAAGTGACAAAATAATACAGTCAAGTGAGAAATGAGGAGATGATTTGAGCTAAATTTCCTCCTTAAATGGAGGTTTTGGTATTCATGACTACTCTCCAATAAGAGAGTAGTGATGAAGTGGAGTATCAAGACTAAAGGCATTTTGCAAGGTGCTGAACTTCCTGGGTCATGGTAGAAAAATCATAGAAGCCTTAGTAGTGAAGCCAGGTGAGAAATCATATGTTATGAGCCAAGATCCCTCCATAAATAGAGATTTTAGATCACAACTGAGTTCAGAAGGCTATTAGTCTTTTTCTCCTTAGGTAATCCACAATGGGATTCTTTTCTGCAATCAACAAGTTTCCAAATTCCACAGTTGCATCCTTCTTGTTAGTTTAGTCTTCCTACTAGCATCTCCTCACTCAGATCATGCTGTATTCTTAGCTACTTCTGATATCTTCTTAACTGATCTTCTGCTGGTTTCTCAACTGCCAGTAATCACTCAAATCAGATCGTCTTGGTGGTCAGGAATTCACCATTCATTATAAGGTAAAATTTTTAAAATTTAACTCCCTTTCAATTGTGAAATCAATAGTGCTCATTTAATTATTCTATAGTCTCTGAACAAGATGTTTGATTTTCCACTTTGTGTATTTTAACCTTTAGAACTCTAAAAATAGCCACGTGAAAATGAGCTGAAGAATTATTCAATACTCATAAACTCCTTCTAATATTTTTTTCAAAAGTGTTTTTTTTTTCCATAAAGATGTTTTTAAATTCTCATATGCTCTTTTTCTATTACTTTTTGGCAAACAGACTATTCACATATGAAAGGATACCACTTCAAATTGTTTGGAAATTGATTTAGTCCTTTATTGAAAAGTTCTTTTTCTTTCTCAAAATTTTATTTTCTTTCACTTATAACAAATATAATTCTCAAATATGAAATTAGCAGTTCTTAGTATTTACATGAATTTACCTGAGCTAAGGCCTACTCTTACTTATGACTCTTTTGAATCACAGTAAATGTAGGTCGTTAGGAGGTGCATCTACATTCTGACAGTGAGATGCCATCTGCATCTTGCTATTCAAACTAACTGACCATTTAACCTTAGATTATCACTTAATCTCTCTGGGGTATGGGTTTCTTTCTTATCTGTTAAAGAAGGAATTCATACTAAATCATACATCTTAAGTCCCTTCCAGGCTGTTTCTAAGGGGGTATCTCCTAGGATACTGACAATATTTAGATTCATTTCACTTTGACCTGAACGTTAAGAAAATAGCATTACGTCAGTATAATTGGCATTACAGTCTTATGCGGTGTTCTTGAAAATATAACAAAAGAGAGAATATAAATGCACCAGAGTGAAACTTAAGGAAACAGGAATCTGACTCTGGGCAAAAATGAACTTCCCTTAAGACTTTGAACACGACACTTAACTGCTCTGAGGCACTATTTTCTCATCAATCAAATTAAGGATAATAACTCCAATCCAAGATATTCCAATCACTGGGAGAAGTAAAAGACTATATGCAAACTACTTAAAAAATATGAAGTGCCAAAAAAAAATTGAGGCATTACTATTTTTAAAAACTTAACACAATTGCTGTTTTATATTTTATGGCATTGTTGTTTAGTCATTTTTAGCTGTGTTTGACTATTTGGAACCCCTTTGGGGGTTTCTTGGCAAAGATACTAGAGTAGTTTTCTATTTCCTTCTCCAGTTGATTAAGGTGAAAAGGTTAAGTGTCCAGGATCCTACAACAAATAAGTATCTTAGGTCAAATTTAAACTCGGGTCTTCCTAACATCAGAACCAGTACTCGATCCCCTATGACAACTAACTTCTTTATGTGATATTTATTGTCTTCCTAATAATGTGATATGCAAGTATTCATTTTTCTATTTTTCAGATAGGGAATGTGAGTCTCAGAGAATCTCTCTGACTTATTTGAAGTCACAAACCTCCCCAGTAATTGAGTCAGGATTCAAACTATTTTTGTCTGACTGAGTGCAGTGTTCTTTGGACTACTGTACTTACAGTCAGGGATTTAGTCTTGTATTATAAAAAAGAGCCATGAAATTGTTTTGAAAAATAATGGTCTGTTATTCCAGTATCCTAAACTCTGCCCAGGAAATGGTAGTTGAATATGAAAGCTATGGTCTGAATTGGTGTTAATGATGTGAAACTTTTATCTTTTTTAAAAATGTATTATTCTAGACTTAATTTCCCTTTAAGAGACTATCTTTTGACCATAAAATGTTCATGTTTGATCTTGGTAAAATATTCTTCATTTATGAAAGAATTTTTTGATTCAGAGTGTACCATAATTAAACTTGCAAATCTATTTTAGGGAGTTCTGACCTATTGACTAGCTAGTGCAGAGATAAGGGCCTACAGTACCATATGCAAAAATGATCAGTCCCTTACCATTTAAGGAAAACAATGTAGTGAAAACATTGGTTTAATAACATAAAATGAATTGTAGCACCAAGCATCTTTAGCAAAGCAATAAGTCCCTAGAGAGTTTGTTAAATACTCCAGTCAAGGCTATCTGCTTTGCGTTTGATTCTTCATGTTCTCCATAAAACAAATTGGGAAAAATATTCGACTTCTCTTCTAGGCTAATATCCTAACTGAACAGAAAGACAATGTATTTTTTGAGGGTTTTTTCTTCCTTTTCTCCATTGTTTGTAATGTCCTTTTAGAAGTTTGACAATAACATCCTTTTCTCTATTGATTTGTTCTCTTCCATTTGGCAAATATTGATTTTTTTCCATGCATTTACAACACGACTCCATTTCAGCATCACAGACAACATGAGCTGAAACATCTAGAAGTTGGAGATGTATCTTTGATTGAATTGCTTTCCTACAAGAAAATAAAGTTGGCTCTTCCAATGGTTCCATAAAAAGTGTCCAGTTTATATTTATTTTATAGACTGAAAAATAAATTAATCTACTTGGACCAAGTTCAGATTTCCTTATGAAAATTATTGTGATATCAAGTTCAGCAAAATTGGAGAAATGAATTTAAATTCATGAAGGAGTAGGGATATCCCATCACCTCTCATAAGCGTAGGCCCACAACTGGTATGAGTTGGTGCATTTTAATCAAAAGAAATCCCACAATTTTTGTTCATTTTTAAATGGATAAATAGGTTACTCACTATTTTCTATAAGTGCTTTGGTTTTATATCACCACTGTTTTATGGGCAGGGGTTAAGTTGACAATTGTAATTTTGTGTCTACCTGCCTCCCTTGAGATCTTTCCTGCAGAATTCAATTACTAATTGAAAGACAGGGAAGGGGAAAATTAGGGGAAATATGATGGATCAGCAGAACCACTTTCAATCAGGTGGCCAAAAAAATTAAACTCTTTGAAAGGAAATATTAGCTAGAACCTTAAAGGATAAAAAAAAAGTTGATAAATTTTGTAAGTTTTGCTTTATTTTGCTTTTGTTGAAATTTGGCAGCTTCACAAAAACTAAACATTGCTGTACAATGGTGAATGTAACTTTCAGGCCCTAACTCAGCCTTATATACTGACACAAGAAATGATAGAATCTGAAAGAACAGCCCATAATTCATTCATTTGGCAGGGGTCTGTTTTACTGTGTCACAAGCTGGATTGCCTATGTTTTCATCCTTTCATTCAATTCCAAATCAGAGAACCTGCAAGAACACATTAGGCAGCCTTGGAACTCACAGTCATGATTACCCTATGCTCCTGAGGCCCTTTTGATTGGAGGGATAGTACAGAGACCTCTGCCCAGTATCTCAATTTCTTCATTTCCCACCTGGCTGAACTCCTTTGTATTTCTCCACCACATGCTTGTATTGGTTACCAACTTTTCCCTTCTGCCCCTCTAATTTTAAATTTTCTTTTAAATGTTTATCTTCTTCCACTAGATTTAAAGCTCCTTGATAGGCACGGCTTTCTTTTCAGTATTAATATCATGTTCTATAACACATTTACTATGAGGCAGGAACTAGAACATAATTGGTGCTTAGTCTCCCTGTCACCAGAAAGCTCACAATCTACTGGGGAAGAAAAAATGCAAGCAATCTTGTACAACCAAGCTATATAGTGGGATAAATTAGACACAATCAACAGAGAGAGTGCTCTAAAATTAATAGGGATAGAGAAAGTATTCTTCTAAAATGTGAGATTTTAACTGGGATTTGAAGGAAACCAGGGAAGCCAGAAAGTAGAGATGAATAGGGGGAGTATTCCAAGAGAAGGAAAAGATGGTAATACATATCAGATTTACAGAGGGCACAAGGTTGGAGGGGATAGTTCACAAGCAGATGACAAAAGGAAAAAAATGTTGGCATGGTAGAGCACTGTGAGGTAAATCTATTAATTTAATATTTCATGAGGATAAGTATAATCATATTTCCAAATACAAAATGAAAAAAGATAGAGCTGGGAATCACTTTATTGTGATATAAATTGATAAATTGATATTGTGATAAAATTATTTGAGGACTTTATACTTCTACAAATTCATATAAGTAAATTTTGTAGTATAACAAGGAAGGAATTTCTTAAGTTGCATGAAGAGAACCATAGCTTTTAAGAATAGCACAGCTAGAGTGCTCTTGTGCCCTTCTTTGTTCAGAATATATCTGGAGTGTTGTGTTAAATTCTGTTAGTCACAATTTAGGAAGTACTCTGATAAACTGGAGAGTGCTCTGGAGGACAGCTACGATAGTAAAGTTACTCCAGTCCATGCAATGTGAGGATTAGTGAAAAGACATACTTAGTCTGGAGAATAGAAAACAAAGGGGAGACATGGGAATTGTTTTTCAGTATTCAAAATATTGGGGAAGAATTTTAAGAATTAATTATGCCTGGTCAATATAGAGAATTAGGAAAAGTGATGAAATGTTTCAAAAGGCAATTTTTGATCTGATGTAAGGGGAAATTGTCTAACAGCTAAATTTACCCCAAAGGAGAAAGAACTAGTTTGAAAAGTCATATGTTCCTCTCACTTGAGGTATTTAAGAAAAGGCTGGTTGATCACAAATAACAAGAAAATTGAATAAGATAATTTGGCTTCAGGTGTGGATTGTATGAGATACCTCCTAACACCTCTTCCAATTGCGAGCTTCTGTTTCTTATTCTGTAATTAGGGTTGAGCCAAAGAGAAAGCTGTAAAAAACGCAAACAAACCTGGGATCATACTCTGGTCAATTTTTGTAGGTTGCTAAATTATGTCATCTTTCCAGTCACTTGAAGCCTCCCTTCAAAGAAATGATGAGAACGCTGGAAAACAATTTTTACAGCCAGTGTCTCTGATAAAAATCTTATTTCTAAAATATATAGCAAACTGAGTCAAATTTATAAGAACACAATTCATTCTCCAACTGACAAGATGTCCAAGGATATGAACAGTCAGTTTTTGAATGAAGAGGTCAAAGCTATCTATAATCATATGAGAAATGCTCTAAATTACTATTGATTAGGGAAGTGCAAATTAAACTAAGTCTGAGATACCACCTCACACTTATCAGATTGGTTAATGTACCAGAAAAGAAAAATTATAATTGTTGGAGATGTGGGAAAACTGGAATATTAATTCGTTGCTGGTGGAGTTGCAAACTTATCCAACCATTCTGGAGAGCAATTTCGAACTATGCTCAAAGAGTAACCATATTTTGGATACCCTTGATCCAGCAATATAACTATCCCCTCTGTATCCCAAAGAGATTTAAAGGGGGTGGGGGATTGAACCACATATACAAAAATATTTATAGCAACTCTTTTTGTGGTGGCAAAGAATTGGAAATCAAGGGGATGTCCATCAATTGGGGAATGCCTGAATAAGTGGTATTATAGGAATGTAACTGAATACTAATGTTCTACAAGAAATAATGAGCAGGTAGATTTCAGAAAAAAAATGGCATTTACACGAACTGATGCTGAATGAAGCAAACAGAACCAGAAGAACACTGTACACAACAACAGCAGCATTTTGCGATGGTTAACTATGATAGACTTAGATCTTCTTAAGTAATATAATGATGTAAGACAATTCCAAAAGCTTCATGATGGAAAAGAGTCTGAATGGAAATTGTAGTACACTACTTTTTTTGTTTTTTTTTCTTTCTCATGGTTTTTACCTTGTGTTCTAATTCTTTTTTCAAAACATGTCTAATCTCGAAAGATGTTTAAATTAATTATACATGTATAACCTATATCAGATTGCTTACTCTCTTGGGGAGGAGACAGGAAAAGGAGGGAAGGAGAAAAATTGAGATCTCAAAAATTTATAAAAATCAACGTTGAAAACTGTCTTCACATGTAATTGGAAAAAAATGAAATTTTGTTAAGAAAAAAGGTAACGATTAAAATCTTAGTTGAAAATGACACATACTGAATTCCAACTTATTTGCCTATAACTCCAAAAGACTTGATTTGATTTTAAGTCTTCACTGTTCAGCAATTGTAAACCCCAATGAGCAGTGCATAAAGTTCTCTCTTTCATTCAGAAATAAACAACCATCTTTGTCTTGAGTGATTGTGTAGCGATGTCAATGTATAAGGTGAAGAGCAGTGCCAAGTCTAGGAGAGCAATCACTTGATACTACTTTATCTGGGGAATTTTACAGGCTGTTAGCAAAGGAGCAGACCCAGATTCATGGTATTTGATTGGTGCTTCTTTCTTCAGGTATTGCCATTTTTCAAAAGAAGGCCAACTTATTTAACAAGATTGACTCCATTTCGTAATTGTAATTGAAAATATTATTACAGAATATTTCTTTTATTTTCCAGGGTGATACCATTTGACTTCCCTTAGAAAGCTTTAAAAATTTTCCTGTAAAATATACTTAAGGAAAGATAATGTAAAAAAGACTAGTTTTGCATGACAACCACGCTCCTTGTCAGTAAACATTATTGGTACACAACCCCCTATACTATAATTAAACATAACTTGCAAATGTTAGTTCTCTAACTTTGTTTTTCACTGTCACAGTGGGGAAATAATCCAATCTCTCACAGCTTTAAGTATAAAACCATCTGAATTCTATTCTACCTTGTTGTCTCTTCACATTATTATTTTTTAAAAATATAGATAAATGTGGGTTTGAATTTTGCTTTGCATAGAACTTCTTACTGGGTTATAAAATGGTACACATTGCATATTGCTGCAATATAAGACATGATGAATATTAAAAATTACATGGAGCATGGGAAGACATATGAACTGAGGCAATATGAAATAAGCAGAAAGAAGGAAAATATTTGTACATTGATGGCAACAATATAAACATAGAGAGAAGCAAAACACTCCAAAAAGAATATTTTACAAATAGAATGATGTGCTTTTGCATCTTATAAGAAACAAACTGGTAAAAACTGAAGGGTTCCTCCTTTCTGCATATACATTCATGTGAGTCAATGAATGTTTAAAGACCTGAGTGACACTCTTTTATGATGAATATATCTTCTGTGATTTCTGAGAGATTGGCTGAAAAGGCTGCTGAAATGAATGATGTATTAAGGTTGCTAAATATCATATCAATCTGAAAAAAATTCATCTTAGCATACCCAAATCTCTGAGGTTTATGGAGATTCAAGTAACCCCTACCACTTGCTTTTCATAGTCTCCTTTAATATAAAGTTATTTTTTTAAAGCAGGAAGGCAATGTTTTAGAGAAGTTGGATAACCAGTTTCAGAGTCTGAAAGACTTGGGATCTTGTCTTTTTAATGATACATGGCACATGCTGTTTTGGATGAGATTTTTGGATAATAGAAGAATAAGAAACCACACAATGAGCAATGTTGGTTTTGAAAGAAAAAAAACTTTTTTTGAAAGAAAAAGTAGACACTGTGAAAAGACTGGTCACCATAAACTTTAGAAGTTGCATACCTGCTTAATACTTTGCAAGGAATAAATTGGCAGGTAAAATTTTACATTCCTGGAGAAGGAAATATCAAACCACTCCAGTATCTTTGCCCAGAAAACTCATGGACAATATTGATTATATTATGGTCCACAAGCACAATGAGCTGAACACAATTGAACAACTGAACAGAATTTTGCATTATGAGTTCATTACTTTTTATGGACTGATGGATAATAAATATCCACGCTACATACAAAAGCTCAAAATATCCTGGACAACACAGTCGATAAATACTGGTGGAACCAGACCATTCTCATAGATAAAATTATTTCTCACACCTCACCTATCATAATATTGTTCCATAAAAACTGAAGAACAGTAATATAAATACATAAATAGATACCACCACAATAAATATTACTAATGTCCAAGTTAAATAGAACAAAATGATTTCAAAATGTAGAGACCAAAAAAGGAGATAAAAATATTAGAAAATATGAAATACATATTATCTCTTCTGCCCTTTCTAATATCAGGAATATACCAAGGATATTTTCGGTGAGCTTACAATAACCTAGCATCCCAATAAAGTTGCTATGTTTTTGTTGATTCATTAAACTTCCATTAAATAAATAAAAATATTTTATCTACCTATATTATAGTCAGAACCACATTAATTAGGAAAAATCGTAGCAGAAGAGCAATTTCTCCCATGGCCAATTTTGCCCAAACCTCATTAAAAAGATCTTATAAAGATACTATGACTTCTACTAATAGTAATTCTTATTTAAACAGCATTATAAATTTCACCACGAAGACAATCCTCTATTCATAAATACTCTTTTAGCAGATCACATTCTGACTCAAATATGGGGGAGCATGCATATGTGTTAGGGTATAAGCTTTATAAGAATTGCTCTGATGATAGCTCATTATCAACAAGATTATCATGGTGTATCTCCATTGAATCTTGTAAATCCATACTAATTAGTCATTCCAGCATGCTTTCTTGGAGAAAGACCATAGGTAATCTGCATTTGGAATGTCTTCCTCATATGGTTTTGTTGGAATGACTCATGGAAAGTTCCTCTATTGGCAACAAGACAATATTAAGAGAAGCAGAGGAAGGCCCACCTTAAAATATGTGAGCTCCCTGTGGAGGATTGTTTTGAGGGGAAAAGGACAAGACAGGAATGTAAGATGGATAGACAGGACCTGTGACCAGAATCCCTGAAAGGAGTGCCTGCACCAGTGTGATCACAAATACGTACAAGTATTAGTATCAGTTAACATTAGTATAGACATAACTTGTGCTTGCCACTTGCACCAAATGATCCAAGGAGTCAGTCAACAAGTATGCATTAAGCAGTTACTATGTTCCAGATACTATGCCAAAGCTCTGGAGATACAAAGAAATAGAAAAACAGGCCCTATTCTTCCGGATAATATATTCTAACTCTGGAAACAACATGAAAACACATAGATACTTACAAAATATTTGTATCAGTGTGTTTCCTTATGAATAGATACACATACATTATATGTATAAATGTGAATGTCTATATATGTATGTATACATGCATGCATGTATGTACATGTGTATAGCTCAAGTTGTGTACGCATGTATGTGTAGGTATAGAAGAAATCCCATCTTATGAAAGTGTATATGTGTGTGTGTGTGTGTGTGTGTGTGTCCTTATCTGAGACCTTTCCATAGATAGACATAGGGACAGACAGATGGAAGGGAATCTAAAAGGAGATTATGAAAGTCCTCTTTCAGAGGATAGGATTTGAAGGGCATTTTGAAGGAAGCTAGTGAAACCAAAAGGTGGGAGTGACTGAGCAGAGCATTCCAGGCATATATAACTAAGGTTAGGAGACAAGTTGGAGTGTTATTTTCCAGGAGCTCTAAGAAGGCAACAATTTCTTTATTGTAAAATGTGTAGGGGGGAACAAGGGGTAATTAGACTGGAAAGTCACCAGAGATGACAAAAATGTTTTATTAATGTCCAACTGCCAGTCCAATGAGCTATCTGCACAAAGCTTCATGGTTGTTAAGGATATTACTTCACATTTACAAAGACATTTGATGGTCTCTTTAAGCTTATGAGAGTAAAATTTGTTTTTTAATTGCTTGTATACCTAACTGATAGAAATACAGTCCTATAGTTTTAATGCATTGAATAACTCAATGTTCTTAGGAGACATTAATTTTCAGTATATTCTGTTTCCTTTCATGCTTAAATTTCTCTTTCTTCTAATGGGAATTTATAGATCAGTTGTTAGTCACTAGTCAGTCACTAGATGTACAAAATTCTTTATTACTTACTACGGAATTTTTTTTTTTTAATTTTTTCTCTCGCTGGTTACCTGAGAATATATCTTATGGCCTCTCCTCCTGCCAATTTTATTTGAATTGTCACCATTACCTTTATGTTACTGTCTGTTAATGGATGTGACAAATCAATATGATGATGATAATATTGCTGCTACTGATGATGGTGATGATAATGAGGATAATGAGAATAATGGTGATGAAACAGCCAGCAATGATTATGATGATGATGATGATGATTGATATTTAATATATAGAAGGCTGACCTTTTAATTAAATGATCAGACTTCAAATCCTTCTCCTGATACTTAGAAACTATGTGATTGGCAGGTTACTTAACCCCTCTGATTCCTAGATATCTTCCTCATTGGCAGTTTTCAATACTAAGAATTTGTAGATTATATAGACATATAGTCATAATAACAACCACTAACTTTTATGCAATACTTTGAGCTTTGCAAAGCTCTATAAATTATTTCTCCATTCTTTATAAAGAAAATGCCTTCACCATGATCTAGCAATTTTTTCAAACTTTAACATATTTTCTTTATTTAATTCTTCTTCATCTGGAAAACTCTTCCCTCTCTGTGGCCACTAACCAGTCAGTTTCTCCTGTATCCTTCGTTTTAAGAAATGTCAGCTTCAATATGCAATTTTTCCCTATGATAAGATAAGTTCGTTGAGGGTAGCAGCTGTTTCTTTTAAGTTTCTATTTCTGTTCTTCTCTCTTACCCCAGTGTCTGCCACCCTGTAAGTAATTTATAAATTTTTGTTGACTGAGGTCACCTCATTTTAGTCCGACAAAAAAATTCCCAGTGAAATTGGCTTAAGAGGTTATATCATAGTAAGAGGTAAGAGATATAAAATTCTCACTGTGCTCAGTCATTTGGCTGCAAGATATCCTTCCGCCAAATAAGATAAATGAAATAGAAATTAACCATTTAATATGTTTTTGTGTTCTCATGTAGCTAATCTAAGCTCAGAGCTTAAGTCTGGAAGCAATTTGCATGAAGCATAGGTTGTCAATTTATCCAGTAAAATACAGGCAACAAAAATAAGATTCCTGAAAAACTCTTTAAAGAAATTCTATAAAGAGATTATGTAGAGAAGAATATAAAGTATCATTTCAATTGCTGATCTTCTCTGTCTGTGGTTTCTAAAAGTGAGATGCTTGCTATTTTAAAGGAGAGCACCTTATTAGTTCTGCTAACTTTTGTAATAAATAACAAAATAGATTTTGACATAAGCTCTACAATGTTTTTTTCATATTTCAAAGCATATTAAGTATCATAATACTTTAACATACAGACCATTAACCATACTTTAAGAGAAAATAAGAATCATTATTTAAAGGGACAGTATACAGGGAAAGAGAAAAGAGGGAGGGAAGAAAGGCAAGAAAGAGAGAGTATAGCAGAGGAGGAGGAAAAATAGGAGAGGAAGAGAAGGAAAAGGAAGGAACACATTGGAGATGAAATTAACCAGCCATTTTTCATTTTAATCTTTGCAATTTCTAGTATTTATGTTAAAAAGGAAAATTTTAATTTCCTTTTATCTACGTGGCCTTGTGCAAGTGACCTATTTGTTTTCCAATTCTAAACTAAGTAAGTACTCCTACTCCTTGCATCACTCATCGGTAAAGAACTTTAATGCTAGAAAGCATTATTTAAAGGCAAATTATATCTACTGACAGAAAGACAGGAGGTTGGACTTTATGGTTTTTTGTGGTTCTTTTCAAGACTAAGATTTAGAATTCTGTGATTCTTAGTCATGGGATTCAAATAAAGTTGTCTGAATGTTTAAATAGCATTTCATTAGTACTGTACATTTTCCCCTAAAGATCAAAATTGTTTTTTTGTTGTATTATGTTTTCCTGTTGGCACTAGAAACTGTTAATCAGGCTTGACTATAACCAGTGAGACTAAAACACAACAACAACAACAACAACAAAACCCCCTACTTTTGATAATACCCCTAATGTATAAATTACTATTCTACCTCATTTGACTAAAAGGTTTGGTTTGCTTCCTCCAGCAATGAGGTTCTGAGCTGTGGGATGTAATTTACTAAGACTAAGATGAAAAGCCTTTTAAATTTCACCTCATGATCTGGAGCTAGTGATGAGAAAGAAATATGGAGGCTCCACAACTCTTGAGAACCTATAAAACATTGTGCCTGCTTTAACATTTATCAATTTTTAACCACCGCTACAAGGCTTCCAGCAATCAATTATTTCCTGGCTCAGTGAGGGACTCAAAGTTATACCAGATAAACCAGAAATCAATTTTACTGCCTTGTGGCTGGTTTCTAAATATGTTTCTTCTCGGCCACATTTAAAACAAACAATGTTGAATTTTTATTGTGGTTGTGACTATACTTTGTTTATACCTTACTCTGAACTTAATTTTTTTTTTAAGTTTAAGGGAGGGAGGGATAGGCACTAATGTATTATTGTTATCATCATCACTACCATTATGGTTTCTCCTTCTGGTGCACTCTTGTTCAAGCAAAGTGCAATACCTGAAAAAAATAGATCCCCCCTCTATCTAAGGTGAATGGAACTATTGGGGAATTGACCTGAAAAATTGTTTTTTTCCTGGTAAGAAAACATCTTTCCTCACCACATCTCTTTGAGATTCTTCTGTGAGAGTGTACAGAAAATGCTAGGTAGCATCCCTTAATGGTAGCTTATCCATTGCCTGCCTAGGTGTCCCATTCATGAACATAATCAACATTTTATCTAAAAACTATTTCATTTATTCCAGTCTCTGTTGCTCAATTAGCTGTGTGCATTTTTTTTTTTTATCACCCCGTGGTCCATACAGTTTTCTTAGCAAAGATACTGGAGAGATTTGATGTTTCCTTCTCAAATGGATCCAGTGCATTCTTTTGTTAGTCAATTATAGGTTGTCACACGGTTAGAAAGTGTCTGAGTCTTGATTTGAACTCAGGTTTTCCTGATGCAAGACTCAGTGCTCTAACCATTGAAATGCTCTCAATTCAATTATCAGATATATCCAAAACTTTTCATAATCTTATCCTGTTCTGTCCTAATCGTTTCTTACCCCCTACCTCAATCTCTGTTTTCATTTCTTTAGATTTTCTCCATTTAGTCTCCATTCTGCTGTATACTCAGATTACTACAATAGTCCATTTGATCATATTTGCGGGGAATTAGATGGACCATTTGCACACTGAGGAAAAAAAAGTTCCCCCAGTAATAGAAAGGGGACAAATGAAAAGTGTTTCAATTTTCAGACACTTACTTTGGTGTCATATAGATATCAAATGCTTAAATCATTATTAATTAAGCAATACTTCACAAATGAGCTCTGAATTCAATACACACTTAATTGATATGGTAAAATTTAGAGTTATACAAAAGTGAAATTGAGCGATTTGTTCAGAGATATGTGGAAATTATGTGTTTATGCATATAATTCATGTTTGGAAAATTGCCACTTATTTATAGGTTAATGTCTAGTTCCCTTTAATGCTAAACAGAATTTTAAAAGATTACATTACAAGTAACTAATAGATATCATGACTGACAATTTTGTCATATGAGGAGAGATACAACGCTTCATGCACTATTAAAAAAACACTGAATTTTGAGTAAGAGGACAGATTCGTATAATAACTTTCTTAATTTAGATTAGCAGTCAAGATCAGGTGATCCTGATCAAGTATATTAAGCTCTATGATTCTCAGGTTTTTTTATTTTTTAAATGTTCAAAAATTATTATTTATTTGTTTTAGCGTTCTCTTTTTTTTTAATTTTAATTTCTGAATTCTCTTCATCTTACTGGTCCCAACCCCAGCCACAGAAAGCAAACAATAAAAGTTATAAACGTGAAATCATGCAAAATAAATCTCCACATTAGGCATATTGCAAGAAAAAAAGTCAAGAAAAATAAAGACAAAACTATATTCCAATTTTCATTCAGAGTTCATCACTTCTATTTTTGAAGGAGGACATCATTTTTTATCATGTCTTTCAGAGTCTTGATGGATCATTGTCTTTTTAAATTTTTTTTTAAATTGAATACACAATAAGAAAAGGAAATGCAGTATAAACTTAAATGCAAAATAAGAAAAAAAAGAAAACAGCATATGCACAGTAAGAGAAGATTCAAAATAGGCTACAATAAATTTCCATTTCAAGAGACCTTACATAATAAACATTATACATTATATTCCAAGCTATCCATCTTTTCTTTTCTTCATTGTAAATTTTCTTTTGTTCTTTTTTGTACACTTTTTACTTTGTTCTTCCCTACCCACTTCCATCCTCCCCAAAGATGGTTACAATGAAGCATGGATATATATGTATCCATGTATGTCTGTATGTCTGTGTGTATGCATAAATGTACTTGACATATTCATATATACATAAACATATAGACACAATCACATACACATGCATACATATTAACATGCTTAGATAGCTATAATCACACTTATATGCAGATGTAAATGTTCATATGCATCTGTGTAAAAATATACTATACATATTTGCCCTCTGTTTCAATGAAGTGGAAGGTCCAAGTGTTTCCACATTTTTCTAAGTCTGCCAATTCATCATTTTCTGTAATACAGCAATATTTCATCCTTATACTGTCTCATTATTTTAAATAATCTAAAACAAGATTGATTAATATGGCTGACATAATGTAGTTTCTCTATTTTTCTCTTTTTATTGAATCTGTTTTAGATATAACTTTTTCTGAGTTCGTGATTACTATCCCAACTTTTTTTCCCGAACAAATTCTACTCTTGAACTTTATTTTATGTTTGCATATATCTTTTATTTCCTATCACTCTTAACTGCTATACTGTATTTCTAGGGACTACTTTGCCCTCCTAGTACTTAACCCCCGCCCCGACAAAGATCCTTCCCTTATCACCTTTCTCCACCCTGAAATACCTCCCTTATTATCTCTCTGTTCTCCATCCCCTTAGTCCTTTATTTCTTTCTGAATTTAGAAGACTTCTAGATACATATGTAATGTTCTCTCTTTAACTCATTCCCAATGACAGCAGAGTTCCCTCCTCCCCCATCTAATTCCTCTCTGCCAGTTCTTCCTTTCACCCTCATTTACATAAGATATACATAAGATTACATAAGATATTTACCCTTTTTATCTTTTCCTAGACAAATTACTTTTTCGAATCACATCATAATCAGTTCTACCCCAATCTTTCTTTTGAACTATCTAATTACTGATAAAAATCTTAAACATGTGATTTACATTTCCTCATACAAAAAGTAAAATCCTTATTGAGTTCCTTGTCTTTGATGTTTATTTTATATTTCTCTTGGATCTTATATGTCAGATTTTCTATTGATTTCAGGTTTTTCACAACAAAATTCTGAAAGTCTGGAAATTCATTGAGCAAAAAACAATGGATGGAAATTGAGAACACCAGGAAAAAGGAACACAAAACTTCCTAAAAATTAGAGATATATAAAAGTTTGATGGGTTGTTTTTGAGTGTAGCTGGTTCCTTCTCTTGATGGGTCTTGTAGCAGAGGCAGAGGGTAATCAGCAGTGTGTTGGACTGGATAACTTCAGAGGTGCTTTCAATCTGTAAATTCTATAATTCTCTAGTAACTAGAAGGAAAGACTTGGAGTGAGGAAGACTTGGATTTGAGTCTTATATTCAACAAGTACAAGATATATCACCACATGATTTAACTTCTCTGTGCTCCAACAATTCATTTGAAAATATAAATCAGTGATGGATCCTTAATCTGATTCAGTCCAGGAAGGAAATTTCTGCACTGGGGCTAGTTACATGGGTGAAATAACTTTTAGCTAATGAATTGATAGAGTAGATACTCTGAGGAAGGAGGAAGAGGAGCAGATTGAAGTGTAAAAAATCCAAAGGGCGAAATATTAATATAAGCAAAATAAAGAACCAATAGTAGGTGACATTATCATTGAATTTAGGTTTTATTTCTTGTTTCTCTTTAATACATTAGAAGCTTTGAATATGAAATGAATCTAGGTGAAATGTCTCTCCAACTGGATCTATTGGAAACAACAACTTGAAACCTGACTTCAGATCGTTGTCTATTTTATATTCATTATCACCAATATCCCCCAGAGTCATTTCTAAATAATAGTTTCTTTCTCATTCTGTTGTGTTCTCCGAGGCTATACCAATAGATGAGATAAGAAGCACTGAAAGATTCTACCAACTTGCAAAGGTCTTGATTATGGGCCAGACCTAGACTGTGTCTCTCATCAGTCATATCTTTGTTGGTCTGTTCTCTGTCTTTCTTTCTATCCCCAACACTTATCCCAGTTCCACAGAGTTGGTGCTTGATAAATACATGTTTGTTGAATATGACTAGGCTAGATAAATTCAGAAAGATTCATCTCTAAATTGGATCATAAACAATAGATTTAGAGATGAGAAGGTGGTGAGAGGACCCTACCCAAAACTTTCATTTTACAGATAAGATAATTGAAGTGACTTGTCAAAATCCTACACAGTTTCAAACCCGAGATTTGAAGTCCAGTTGTGCTATCCAAAATCTAGTGTTCTTTCCATTGTATTTTGCTGGGTTTAGTGCAATAAGTTTTTAGTCAAGGCAACTTTTGAAGATCATCTACTAAGGCATGGGGAAGGGGAACTGAAATTACATTGTTGTTGGGGTGAAGAAGCCTACTACTATTACTGTTGGGTCATTTAAGTTGAGTCTAATCCTTTGTGACACCATTTAGCAAAGATAGTGGAGTGGCTTGCCATTTTCTTCTCCAGCTCCTTTTAGAGATGAGGAAACTGAGCCAAACAGGATTAAGTACTTGTTTGAAGTTACACGGCTGATAAATTTCTGAGACTGGATTTGAACTCAGATCTTCCTAACTCCAAGTCCAGTGCTCTATCCACTGTGCCACGTAGGAGATAACACACACTCATAAAATCATGAATGCTGAATTATTGATGCAGGATAACAAATCTACTTATTCTTTTTTTTTTTCCACAGGAATTAGCACAGTGCCTGGAATATATGAAGCATTTAATGGTTGTTGATTAATTGATTTCTTGATTACTCTCCTCTTTATATTAATTGTATCTCCAATTATAGTTACCCAGGGGCTTAACCATGTTGACTACCAATTTGCTACTCCCCTGTTAGTAACTAGTCTTCAGACTAAAGTGATTGCTTAATTCAGCAAGAGTTTAGGTCACTGTGAGGCTGAAATAGCTTCTGAGTATTAATTTCAGTTAATTTCTGATAGAATAAAGAATATTTCCTTCAACACCCCAACCCACTGCACAATTTCTAATACACAATAGAATCTTAATAAGTATTTGATGAATTCTCACGTTCCCTTTATGGTTCAGGATGCTTTTGATCCTTATGTTGTTAAAGCTAAGTCATTCTGGAGGAATGGGACACAATAGTGATGGGCTAGTTTGGGAACAGCAATTGAGAAAGAAAATGTTTCATAACCTTCCAGTATCCTTGTCTATATCCTTCTCACCCCAAGGCCGTGTCTAGGCAGCACAGCTGGGCCTGGAGTCCCTTATCAGCAGAAATCCCTTCAATTTTCCCCTACTCAGATGCCAACTCCCCACAATTAATGGGAAGTAAAAATTCTTGTGGCTTGGGATGAGACAGAGGCTACCTCCTAACTCAGCTAGTCCCAAGGCACTGCTTGCTGTTTAAGTGGAACTAGCCTGGAGGTGTTTGCTCTTCACAGGAACCAAACCATGGATCTTTTTCAGTTGTCTCAGGAGGACTACTGCTCTGTCTCAAATCCTGTTTATTTTTATTGCTCTATGTTGATCCTGAGGTTTTATTTTGTTTTATTTGTGAAGAAAGTCTGGGGAGCTTGGAATTTTCTAACCTACTCTGGCATTATCCCAGAATCCTCTCTCATGGGTCATTGTCTTGATCAGAGTAGCTAAATATTTCATACATTAAAATATTGCTTTTTTTGTTTGTGCATTTATTTCCTTTGTAAAATGAATTCACTTTATATCAGTTCTTATAAGCCTTCAAAAATACTTTCTGAAACAATTCCCTTTTTCAATTCTGATAACAGAAAAATATTCCATCAAAACCATATTCTACAACTTGTTCAGTTATTCTTCAAATGATGAGCATACCATCACTTTACAATATTTTGCCACTAGAAAAGGTTATCTATTTTTAAATTAATTTATTTGTTTTCAGATTTCAACAGTCACCTCCATGAGTCTTAAATTTTCTCCCTCTCTCTTTCACCTTTCTCCCTGAGATGGCATGAAATCCTCTATGGGTTCTACACATACCTTCTTATTAAACACATTCTCACATGAGTTATGTTGCATAGAAGAATCAAAATAAATGAGAGAAATCAGTCCTGCTGTTCATCACTTCTTATAGGACAATAGTATTCCATTACATTTATGTACCACAACTTCTTCAGACATTTCCCAATTGATGGGCAGGTTTTGTTTTTTTTTTTCCAGTTCTTGGCCACCACAAAGAGACCTTGTATAATGGTTTTTGTGTTTATGGGAACTTTTAACTATTTTTATGATCTCTTTGGAATGCAGTCCTAGAAGTCATATTACTGGGTCAAATGGTATGCACATTTTTGCAGCCTTTTGGGCATAATTCCTAATTGCCCTCCAGAATGGTTGGGTTAGCTAACAGTTCCACTCACAACAAATTCATGTTCCAAACCTCTCACGTCTTTTTTAAAATGCTTATTTATTTACTTTTAGCTTTCAACATTCATTTCCAAAAAATTTTATTTCTAAATTTTCTCCCCATCTCTCCCCTCTTCCCATGCCAAAAAGCCTTGTATTCTGATTACCTTTTCCATCAATATACGCTCCCTTCTATCACACCTCTCCCATCCCTTATCCTCATCTTCTTTCTTTTCTTGTAGGACAAAATTGATTTCTATACCCTATTATGTGTATTTCTTACTTTCCAGTTGTATGCAAAAGCAATTCTCAACATTCACTCCTAAAACTTTGAGTTCCAACTTCTCTCTCTTCCTCCCTCCTCACCCATCCCCACTGAGAAGGCAATAATTCAGTATAGGCTATATATGTGTAGTTTTGCAAAATAATTCCATAATAGTCATGTTGTGTAAGACTAAGTGTTTTTCCCTCCATAATATCCTGCCCCCCCCATTTATTCTATTTTCTCTTTGACTTTGTCCCTCCCCAAAAGTGTTTGTTTCTAATTACTCCCTCCTCTTATTTGCTCTCCAATCTATCATCACCCCACCCGACTTGGCCCCTTCTCCTCTACTTTCCTGTAGTGTAAGACAGATTTTCATACCAAATTCAGTGAGCATGTTATTCCCTCCATAATCTAAATGTGAAGAGAGCAAGCTTCACTTCTTGCCTCTCACCTCCTCTCTTTTCTTCTCCATTGAAAAAGCCTTTTCTTGCCTCTTTGATAAGAGGAAATTTGCCACATTCCATTTGTCCCTTTCTCTTCCCAATATATCCCTCTCTCATCCCTTAATTTTACTTTATTAGATATTATCCCTTCCTATTCAACGCTCCTTGGGTTCTCTCTCCCTCTCCCCCCTCCTCTACAAAATTCTCAAAAGTTGCAAATATTATCTTCCCATATTGTAATATAAATAGTTCAACTTTAGAAAGACTTTTATGATTTCTCTTTCCTGTTTACCTTTTCATGTTTTTTTTTTTTTATCATGTGTGAAAGTCAAATTTTCTATTCAGTTCTGATCTTTTCATCAAGAGTACTTGAAAGTCCTCTATATCATTGAATGACCATTTTTTTCCCATGAAGTATTTTACTCATTTTTAGTGGGTAGGTGATTCTTGGTTTTAATCCTAGTTCCTTTGACTTTTGGAATATTATATTCCAAGCCCTTTCATCCCTTAATGTAGAAGCTGCTAGATCTTGTGTTATCCTGATTGTATTTTCACAATGGTGGAATTGCTTCTTTCTAGCTGCTTGCAATATTTTCTCCTTGACCTGAGAACTCTGGAATTTGTCTACAATATTCCTAGGAGTTTCTCTTTTTGAATCTCTTTCAGGAGGTGATCAATGCATTCTTTCAATATTTATTTTGCCTTCTAATTCTAGAATGTCAGAGCAGTTTTCCTTGATAATTTCATGCAAGATGATGTCTAGGCTCTTTTTTTGATCATGACTTTCAGGTATTCCCATAATTTTTAAATTGTCTCTCCCGGATATATTTTCCAGGTCAGTTGTTTTTCCAATGAGATATTTCATATTATCTTCTATTTTTTCATTCTTTTGGTTTGTTTTATAATTTCTTGGTTTCTCATAAAGTCATTAGCTTCCATCTGCTTCATTCTAATTTTTAAAGAATTATTTTTTTCAGTGAGCTTTTGAACTTTCTTTTCCATTTGTCTAATTCTACTCTTTAAAGCATTCTTCTCCTCATTGGCTTTTTGAACCACTTTTGCCAGTTGAGTTGCCCTATTATTAAATGTGCTATTTTCTTCAGCATTTTTTTGGATCTCTTTTAGCAAGCTGTTGACACATTTGTTATGATCTTCTTGCATTGCTCTTATTTCTCTCCCCAATTTTTCATATACATCTCTTACCTGATTTTTCAAAATCCTTTTTTAGCTCTTCTGTGACATGAGACTGTTGCATATTTATTTTGGAGGCCTCTGATTGTAAATATTGTTCTTCCTCATCTGAAAGGAGGGAAAAAAATATCTGCTCACTTAGAAAGCAATCTTCTATAGTATTATTTTTTTTTCCTTTTTTGGCATTTTCCCAGCCAGTTACTTGATTTTTGAGTCCTTTGTCAAAAGGGTTGTATACTTTGGGGACCTGTAAGTTTTCAATTCCTCCAAGGTGGCACAATCAAGGGACAGGAGTTTGCTCCTCTCCTGCTCTGTGCACTGATTTGGGAGCTACCAAAGCTTTTCTCCTGTGGATCTGCAAGTAGAAATTCTTTTCCAACTCCAGTCAGGACTGAGACCCAGATCAGGGGCTCAATTCCCCCAGGGTCTTTAGATGGGGGGCTCCAAAAATGGATGCTGCTGCAACCAGTGCTGCCTCCTCCTTCACTGCCCTTGCAGCCTCCTGGGGCTGGGATTAAGGGAGGACTCTGCTCCCTTTTCACCCAAATTTCTCACTGATCTTTGAGGCTCTCTTTGGTGATTCTGGGTTGATGTACCTGAAAACCGCTGCTGGTGGGAATTGCACCCCTGAGGCCTGTTTCAATTCCTGTCTCTGCCACATTACATCGCAGCCCCGTTTCACTTGGCTTTGCACTCCATGAGGTAGACCTTTCCTGTCAGCCTTCTAGGCTACCTCATGCTAGAAATCTCTTTCTTTCTGTTGTTTTGTGACTTCTGTTGCTCAAATTTTTTTAGAGTCATTCTTTACATGTATTTTATGAGCTATATAGGAAGAGTAGGTGCATCTTGATTTTGCCCCCAACTTGCCCATATCTTCTCCAACATGTATCATCTTCTTGTTTTGTCATATTGGCAAATCTGATAAGTGTGATGTGGTACCTCAGAGTTTTTTTAATTTGTATCTCTCTAATCAATAGTGATTTTGAACATTTTTTCACATCTATAGATAGCTTTGATTCTTCCTCTGAAAATTGCCTGTTCATATCCTTTGACTATTTAACAATTGGGAAATGACTGTATTCTTGTAAATTTGACTCAGTTCTCTAAATATTTTAGAAATGAAGCCTTTACCACAGACACCAGTTGCTAAAATTCTTTATCAGTTTTCTGCTTTCCTCCTGATCTTGATTGCGTTAGGTTTGTTTGTTCAAAAACTTTTCAATTTAATGTAATCAAAATTGTACGTTTTGCATTTTATAATGTTCTCTGTCTCTTATTTGGTCATGAATTTCTCTATTCTCCAAAAATCTGACAGATATGCTATCCTTTGTTCTTCTACTTTGTTTATATTATCAGTCATAATACCTTGATCATGAATCCATTTGGACTTTATTCTTGTGTATGAGGTCAGACTGCCACAGTATTATCTAGCTTGCCCTGCAGGTTTTGTCAAAAGGTGATTTTTTATCCCAGAAGCTGTGGTCCTTGGGTTGATCAAACAGTAGAGTGCTACATTCATTGACAAATGTGTCTTGAGTACCTAACCTATTTCGCTGATCTACCTCTCTATTTCTGAATCAGTACCAAGTCATTTCAACGATTACTGTTTTGTAATAAAGCTTCAAATATGATAAGTCTGGGACACCTTCCCTAGCATTTCTTTTCATTAATTCCCTAGATATTCTGGACCATTTATTCTTCCAGATGATTTTTGATATTATATTTTCTAGCACAAGAAAATAATTTTCTGGTGTTTTGATTGGTATTGGTATTGGTATTCTGAATAAGTAAAATAATTTAGGTTGAATTGTCATTATTATTTTATTAGCTCTGCTTACTCACGAGTAACTGATGTTTTCCCACTTACTTAGATCTAACAGTCTTTGTGCAAAAAGTGGTTTTTTTTTTTTAATTGTATTCATTTAGTCACTAGATTTGTTTTGGCAGGTAGACCAGATATTTTAGAGTGTCTAATGTAGCTTGAAATGGGATTTTTGTTTCTATTTCTTGTTTTTGGGCTTTTTTTGTAGTATATAGAAATACAGATGATTTATCTGGGTTTATTTTGTAACCTTCAACTTTGCCAAAGTTATTCATTATTTAAATAATATTTTTTCACTTGATTCTCTAGTATTCTCTAATGATCTCATCATATCATCTGCAAAGAGAGGTAATTTAGTTTCTTCTTTGCCTATTCTAAGTCCTTCAATTTCTTTTTCTTCTCTTATTCTTAAAGCTAACATTTCTGGTACCATACTGATTAACAGTGGTGATAACAGATATCCTTGTTTCACCCTTGATCTTATTGGAAATGCATCTAGCTTATCCCCATTTCATATAATACTTGCTGATGGTTTTAGGTAGATACTGCTTATTATTTTAAGGAAAACTCCACATATTCCTATGCTCTCCATTGTATTCAACAGGAAGAAATGTTGTATTTTAACAAAAACTTTTTCTACACCTATTGAGATAATCATATGGTTTCTCTTAGTTTTGCTGTTGATATGATCAATAATGCTGATGTTTTCTAATACTAAACAAGCAATGCATTCCTATTTAAATGCAACCCTATTATAATGTATTATTCTAGAGAAAAGTTGCTGTCATTTTTTTTCTAATATCTTATTTATATTTTTTGCGTCTATATTCATTAGGCCAATTGATATATAATTTTCTTTCTCCATTGTGGCTATTGCCTCTTTAGGTATCAGCAACATATTTGTATAATAAAAAGATTTGTTAGGATTCCTTCTTTGCAGAGTTTCCCAAAAAGTCCATATAGTATTGGAATTAACTGTTTTTGAAATGATTGTGATTTTGACAATTGCTGCTTTGTAATGCAATTTGAGATCTAGTAGTGCCAGGCCACCTTCCCTAGCATTACTTTTCATTAGTCCCTTGATATTTGGAGCATTTTGTTTTTCCAGATGAATTCTGATATTATTTTTTCCAGCTCAAGAAAATAATTATCTGCTAGCTTGATTGGTAGGGCACTAAATAACTAAATTAATTTAGGTAGAATTGTAATTTATATTATATTGGCTCATCCTACCCACGAGCAGCTGATGTTTTTCCACTTACTTAGGTCTGACTTTATTTGTGGAAAAGTGAATTCTTATCCCAGAAAGTGGGGTCTTTGGGTTTATCAAACAGGAGATTGCTATATTCATTGCCTACTGTGTCTTGAGTACCTAGTGTATTCCACTTGTCTACCCTTCTGTTCCTTAGACAGTACCAAGTGGTTTTGATAATTGCTGCTTTATAATACAATTTGAGATCTAGTAGTGCCAGGCCACCTTCCCTAGCATTTCTTTTCATTCGTCCCTTTGATATTCTGCACCTTTTGTTCTTCCAGACGAATTTTGAGAGTATTTTATCCAGCTCTAGAAAATAATTATCTGATAGTTTAATTGGTATGTCACTAAATAAGCAAGTTAATCTAGGTAGAATTGTCATTTTTATTATATTGTCTCGTCCTACCCATGAGCAACTGATGTTTTTCCACTCACTTAGATCTATTTGTGCAAAAAGTGTGTTATAATTGTGTTCATATAGTTGCTCGGTTTGTTTTGGCAGGTAAACTCCCAAATATTTCATAGTGTCTACTGTAGCTTTAAATGGGATTTCTCTTTCTATCTCTTGCTGTTGGAGCTTGTTAGTAATATTTAGAAATGCAGAAGATTTATGAAAGTTTATTTTGTAACCTGCAACTTTGCCAAAGTTGTTTATTATTTCATGTAGTTTTTTTTTCTTGAATCTGTGAGATTCTCTAATTATATCATCACATCATCTGCAAAGAGTGAAAATTTAGTTTGTTCTTTGCCTATTCCAATTCCTTCAATTTCTTTGTCTTCTCTAATTGCTATAGCTAACATTTCTAATACCATATTGAACAACAGTGGTGATAATGGACATCCTTGTCTCACCCCTGATCTTATTGGAAATTCATCTAGCTTATTTCCATTGCACATAATATCTGCTGAAGGTTTCAGGTAGATACTGCTTATTATTTTATGGAGAGTTCCCTTTATTCCTATGCTCTCTAATGTTTTTAATAGGAATGGGTATTGTATTTTGCTAAAAGCCTTTTCTGCATCTATTGAGATAATCATGTGTTTGCTGTTAGTTTTATTGTTGATATGATCGATATGGTAATAGTTTTCCCAATGCTGAAACAGACAGGCATTCGTGGTATGAATCCTATATGATAATAATGTATTATTCTCATAATGAGTTGCTGTATTCTTTTTGATAAAATCTTATTTAAAATTTTTGCATCTATATTCACTAGAGAAATTAGTCTATAATTTTCTTTCTCTGCTTTTTCTCTTCCTGGTTTAGGTATCAAAACCATATTTATATAATACAAAGAATTTGGGAGAACACTTTCTTCCCCAGTTTTCCAAAATAGCTTATATAACTTTGGAATTAATTGTTATATAAATGTTTAATAGAATTGACTTCTAAATCCATCCAGTTGTGGAGATGTTCTCCTGGAGAGTTCATTGATAGCTTCTTCAATTTATTTTTCTAAAATGGGGTTGTTCAAGTATTCAAAATCCTTCTCTGTTAATCTGGGTAATTTATAGTTTTTAAAAATACTTATCCATGTCATTTAGATTGTCAAACTTATGGAAATAAACTTTGGCAAAGTAATTTCTAATTATTCTTTTAATTTCCTCCTCATTGGAGGTGAGTTCACCCCTTTCATTTCTGATATTGGTAATTTGACTTCCTTCTTTCTTTTTTTTAAAACAAATTGGCCAAAGGTTTATGAATTGTATAAGTTTTATTTATTATAAACCAAGTTTTATTTATTAGTGCAATAGTTTTCTTAAATTTCAATTTTATTGGTATCTCCTTTCATTATCAGTATTTCTAAATTGTTTTTTCGATTTTTTTCAGCTGCATGCACAAGTCATTGATCTCCTCTTTCTCTTTTGTATTCATATAGCGATTCAAAGATATAAAATTTCCCCTAAGAACTCCTTTGGCACTATCCCATAAGATTTGGTAGGTTGTCTCATTATTGTCATTCTCTTGAATAAAGTTATGGATTGCTCCTATGACTTGTTGTTTAACCCATTCCTTCTTTAGGATTAGAGTATTTAGTTTCCAATTATTTTTATTTTCTTTCCATGGCCTTTTATTACATATAATTTTTATTGCATTATGATCTGACAAGGATACACTGACTACCTCTGCCTTTCTGCACTGGACTGTGAGGTACATGGTCAATTTTTGTACATGTGCCATGTACTGATGAGAAAAATGTATATTCTTTTCTATCCCCATTAAATTTTCTCCAGAGATCTATCATATCTACCTTATCAAGAATTTTATTCACCTGCTTAACTTCTTTCTTGTTTATGTTAAGGTTATACTTACCAAGTTCTGAAAGGTCCCCCATTAGAATAATTTTGCTCTCTATTTCTTCCTGCAACTCCCTCACCATCTCCTCTAAGAATCTGGTTGCTATACCACTTGGAGCATACATGTTTAGTAATGATATTGCCTCATTGTCTTTGGTGGCTTTCAGCAGGATATAGCAGGATTTAGCAGTGCAGTTTCCTTCCTTATCTCTTTTCATTAGATCTATTTCTGCTTTTGCTTTGTCTGAGATTAGGATTGGTATGCCTGCTTTTCTTACATTATCTGAAGCACAATATATTCTGCTCTAACCTTTTACATTTACCCTGTGTATATCCCCCTGTTTTGAATGTGTTTCTTGTAAACAGCACATTGTTGGATTATGACTTTTAATCCATTCCGCTATCTGTCTCTTTTATGGGAGAGTTCATTCCATTCACATTCACAGTTACAATTGCAATCTGTGTCTTTTCCTCCATCCTCTTTCTCACCATTTTGTGCTTTTAGTTTTCCCTTCTCTCTTCCCCTCCTCAATAGAGTTTTCACTTTTTACCACCACCTTTTGCAGTCTTCCCTTCCTTCTTTCAGCCCCCTTCCCTTTTACTCTTCTTTACACTTGCAACTTCTTCCCTCCCTTTTAGCTTCCTCTAACCTTTCTCTTCCCTCTTCCCCTCTGATGGTCTATATAGCTAGTTAGATTTATATACTTAATTAAGTTTATTTTTCTCTCCTTGAACTAAATGAGATGAGAGTACCACTCAAATAATGCTCATCTCCCTCCCCTCTTTCCCTCCACTATAATATAATTTTGTACTTCTTCTTGTGTTGTAATTTACCATTTTCTCCTTCCTTCATTTCACATCTCTTGTTACAATTCCTTCCCATGTTTGAATCACATTTTTATCATCACATCATTTTCTTTAGACCAATTCCCTCTATCTATGTATATCCCTTTTATATTTCATAATAGGTGTACAATTCTCAAGATTAACAAGTATCAACTTCCCTTATAGGGAGCTAAACAGTTTGCCCAAAATGAGTATCAATTTTTCCTTTCCCCTGTTTACCCTTTTATGCCTCTCTTGAGACCTGCGTTTGAAGACTGAATGTCTGGAGATCCCTTATTTTGTGGAATGTCCATCTCCTTGCCTGAAATGTTGTGCTCAACTTTGCTGTGTATCTTGGTTGTAGTCCCAGCTCCTTTGCCTTATGGAATATCATATTCCAGTTCTTTCGACCTTTTAATGTAGAAACTTCAAGATCCTCTGTCATCCTGACTGTAGCTCCTCAATATCTGAATGATTTCTTTGTGACTGTAATTAATTTTCTCCTTTACTTGGTAGTTCAGGAATTTGGCAACAATATTTTTTGTTGTTTTTAGTTTGGGATCCCCTTTGGGAGGTAAACTGTGGATTCTTTCAATGACTATTTTGCCCACTCTATCTAGGACCTCAGGGCTATTTTCCTTAATGATATCTTAGAATACATTGTCCAGGCATTTCTTTTCATCATGGCTTTCTGGTAGAACAATAATTCTTTAATTTTTTCTCCTGGATCTATTTTTCAGGTCAGTTTTTTTTTCAGTGAGATATTTTACATTTTCTTCTATTTTGTAGCTTTAATTCTGTTTGCCTGATTCTTGATATCTCATGGAGTCATTAGTTTCTACTTCCTCAATTATAATTTTTTAATAAATTGTTTTCTTCAATTAACTTTTGCAACTCCTTTTCCATCTGCCCAATTTTCCTTTCTCAATTCTTCAGTGAATTCTTTATTTTTCATGTTTTTAAAACCATTGGCCAATTTTTCTTTTACCTCTCTAATTTGGCTTTGGAAATCCTTCTTGAGCTCTTCCAAGAACACTGTTAATATTTCCTTCTGAGGTTTCAGATTTGAGTACAGTCTCAATACTGACTCTTCTGTATTCATATTTTGATCCTTGTGCTCATAATAAGATTCTATGTTCTTTATTTTTCTGGTTTCCTTCTTCCTCATGATGATTGCCTTTATCCTGGTTTAAAGTGGGTCTCTGCTTCTGGGGCACATGAGACTATGTTCCACTTTTCTTGTCCTGAGAACTTGAAGCTTTGCACGTTGTGGCCTCTGCTTCTTTCAGCTAGAAGCTGGAATGCTTCAGCTTACCTAGTGCTGAGCTGGCTGGTGTGCCAAGAGGTTAGGTGAAGTCTTTTTGTATTTCCCCAGGGTTACCCTAAAGCTCAATAAGAGAGTTATGGGAGAGAGAGTTCTCCTCTTCCCCTAAGGTGGAGCACAGGAAATCTCAGCGGCTGGTGAACCTCCTTCTGTACTGGTGTCTGCTCCATTTCCTAGGCTGTGCTGAGGCAAGTCTGGGGTCCTGGTGTTGATATTTATAGTCTCCACCTCTCCTTGGATTTAGGTTCTCCTCTTGGTTGGCTTAAGTGGGTCTGTCTGGGCCTGTTGTGCTCCTGCACTGGTCTGATTCAGCCTCAGCAATAGGGACTCTCCTCAGTGATCTCCCTTTCCTGCTGAGTGGAGAGACTGTTTCTCACTTTGTCTGATGTCACTATTCCAGAATTTTTCCTGGGACAGTATTTTCTTGGTTATTCAAGGTCAACAAGGGAAGGGAGAGAGCACTTATAGTTTTCTCTCTCTTGGCTACTGGAAGTTAAAGTACGTGACTTTCAAACTTTTAATCTGTGGCCTGATAACATCAGGAGTGCCCACTGCTATTACCAGAAACCCGCCCCTCTGTCTCACTCACTTTTGCTGCACTTCTATCCTGTGCTGATATGTTTGAGACTCTGCACTGTTTCATCTGGTTCAGTCCTCCCTGGCAGTTTCTGCTCTCCTCTGCTATGATGGAGTCTGCGCTGGTACAGCTTGTGTGCTCTACACTGATGCAGCCTTTGTGCTGTCCACTCACCCAGTCAAGTGTAACATATCATTCCCATAGACCTTCTGAGATGTCCTGGTCTGGAAATCAGCCACACTTTATCTCTTAGTGGATTCTGCCTAAAATTTATTCATATTCTCTTTTGAGAAGTATCTGAAGGAATTTGTGGTAGAGCTAAGGTGTGTATGTGCTCTCTCTCCACCATCTTGGCTCCATGCTATGTGCTTTACAAACTTTACCTCATTTTATACTTTTATCATTTTTTTTTCTTCTGGTGGAGAGAAGGCTTCATTTCCTTTCTCAAATTCACAAGTTAGTATTTAAACCTAGTATTTCATAACCATTAACATGAAATCCTAGCTTTGATACCAAGTGTAATTACCTCAGGGTATTGAATTAACTTGCCTAGGCCTTTGGTTTATTGTCTATAAAATGATCATATTGTGGAGTTTCACTGAACAGACTCGAAGATTTCTCCTGGTTAGAAATTTTTGTACAATGATTTGTTATTTAAATTACTATTATCTGGAAGAAATTGAATTCTTACTTGCAAGTAAAATTGTAATTGGCTCTTTAGAGCAAAGATGAAGAAAAGAAGCAACACAAACAACAACAACAAAAAGGGGCTTATAATTGACAATACAACCAATAATGGCATATATTGATGGTCAAACAAATTTTAAATTAGCGCATAAGTTACATCCTTTGTTTTATGCTACCTACACTTAATAATTACTTTAGAGAGTAGACATATTCATTGAGATATTATAGTTATACTTATAGTATGGGGTGGGAGGATATACATTATAATTGCTAATAATATTTTGAAAGAATGAAAAAACATTTATTTACCATAATAAATTTTATTCCTTCCTTAGGAATGATTGAATGAGGTGAGAAGACAAAGTTGCTTCAAAAGAAGAAGTAACTATAACCTCCTCTCACTATATTTTCCTAAAAAATTCTAAAACATGAACCATTTTCTTTTACTTCCTGGGTATTATTTTCAAAGAGACATTTTGGTACTTAAACAGACGTGTAATAATAAGAGCTGTGAACAAGCATTTTGTTATATTTGCACATGGAGAATTACTTCTCATCTATTTTTCACATCTAAGAGGTGCAATCAATAGTTTGATGTTTCCCTCTGCATTGAAATTTCAGTGTGAAGTGTATTGCATACTCTATTAGTTAGCATTTATATTGAGTCAATGTCTGTCTTACCATTTTAACATAATTATTTACATGTTTATGTTTATGCATTACCTGTACTTTCTTCTGAAAAGTAGGTCAGTACTATTGTCCTTGTTTTATACTCGATGTCACCGAAGAGAAGGCAGACTTGGAAATCATTAGGAAAAAAATCATCATCCCAAATTTAAATCATGTGTAAAATTTTATAATCCTCAACCAATAAATTAATCAACCAGAATTTATTAAGTGACTACTGTGTCCCAGACATTGTGTTAGGTTCTGGGAAATAAAAGAAATAGAGCTTACAATCTTTTGGGTGTGACATGCATTAAAACAACACATTTAAAATATATATAAAATGATGAAAGATAATTTGAGACAAGGATAGCTACCATTTGGGGAGAAGGTGAATTAAGAAAGTCTTCAAGTGTCACTTGGCTGAAGCTTAGAACAAAAGAAAACTAAGTACTCTAAGAGGCAAAAGTGAAGGTGAAATGCATTCTAAGCACAGTTTAAAAGCCTATTCAAAGTCACACTTATAGAAGATACAGTGGCCAGTTTGCTTGGATTGCAGATTTTATGAATGGAAGTACTGATAGTTAACCCACACCCAATAGCCATCAATATAGGAAATTTAATAAATATTTATTAAATTGATTTGAAAAGGTAATGAGCTAGTCATTAGAAGTCACATATAGACCTTATTTCCTAGAAACTTTAAAAAAAAAAATTCTTCCAGGCTGACAGATGCAGAAACAGTGTTTCATTTTGACTCTAAAGGAAGCCATGTTATCTAGGATATTGTTAATCATGCACAGATTCTACAGGATTTATACATGTGGGGAAATGTGATAAACCTATGAATGTCCAAAGTAAATTCTGATCCCTCAAAGATAATAGGGCTGTTGCCTATATTACACAAAATCTACTTAGCAATGGTTGAGTAATAGAATAAAGCTTAAAGATGTCACTAGCCATCTAACTCAACTTTCTCATTCAAAAAGAAACAAACTGACACCAAGAGAAATTATTTTCCACAATTACAATACTATGTCAAAATTAACACGGGATTATTTACTTTCCTATTTGCATGTTAATTGATGATTTTACTTCAGCTATCTACTTTATTTTCTCACATGTTGATGATATATTTGTATTGCACATATGCTCAATTATTACAAATCTAGTAGCTTTTTAATATTTATGTTCTTCAAACTCTTTGCTTATTCTTGAATTAAACATCAATTTCTTAAGCATCTGTTCTGTGCCAGACACAATGCCATGCATTGGAGATAACAAAATAATCTAGACAAACTACACATGTAGATTTTTTTTTTTTTTTTTTTTTTTTTTTTTTTTACAAAATAGATACAAGACAATTTGGATGAGGGAAGACTTTGAAAGTTGACATTTTGGAAAGTCATGATAGTGTTTGAGCTGGATCTTGAATGAACCTAGGGATTTTCATAGTCAGAAACAAAGAGGGTCTTCTAAATATGGAAGGAGTGGGAAAACAGACAAAGCCAACACACAGAGGTAAGAGATAGTGGGCCATGGCTGAGGAATGCTAAGATGAATATAATATATATTGTGTATTATAGAATGTGTGAAAGCAAATATTGTGAAACAAGTCTGAAAAAGTAGGTAGGAGACAGATTGTAAAAAAATTTAATTGTCAAGAAAGTTTAGATGTAAAAGAATCAAAAAGCAAGGGAGAGCTAATATAAATACATTAGATAATAGAATGGAGATAATTAAATCTTCCATAAACTAGAACAATGAGTTGAAACAAATAAAGTTAATGGAGATGAATCCAAAGTCTTATACTTAGATTAAAAAAAAAAAAAAAAACTCCATGAGACCAGGATTAAGTAAACCTGAATTAACAAATTCTGTGAGAAATGAGATTTTAGCTGACTTAAATCTCAATATACCTCCTGAGGTTGTTGTGGTTGTCAATTAAAAGATTCAAAAAACATTTTTAATTGCAAAGCGAAGTGCTCAGATGCTTATGAAAAAAATAACATCAACTTGTATAGACTTCAGGATATATTCTGTCAAATAGAAATATGTGATCTGCACAAAACAACTGAAAGAGAAAAAGAATCTAATGAGTATATGAAAGGTGCAAAGTCTTAAGAGTGCAAAAAAGGAAAGATCATTTCTCTTGGAAAGGGAAGAAATTCAGCTAGTTTCTGAAGGAGGAAATGTGCCAGGTTTGGGTAGAAGCAAAATGATGGGAAAGCACAGGACATATATGGGGAATTATAAGGATTAATTCTATTTTATTGGAACATAAAATGAGAAAACAGGACTTACCCTGTGTATGTATGTATGTAGGTATGCATATACTGTATATGTGTAGGTATATATGTATGTATATGTATATATGTGTAAGTGTATTTATGTGCATACATACGTGTGTATGTATATATACATATATGTGTTTATATATGTGTGTTTGTGTGTGTGTATATGTGTATCATATATATATATATATATGTATATATATATAGGCAGAAGGCACAGGGTGAGCTGAATATGTAGGGAGGATACCTAAAAAAAATTGTGTTGAGAGGAATGTACTTGGAGAAAGAGAAAGAGGTAGAATATAGTAAATCATCTTATATAAAAGAGGCAAGAAAGAGCTTATACAATGGAGGCACAGAGGGAGAAGGTGAGAGGAAATAATACTGTCAATGGATTTGGCTTCTGAATGGAATAGCATACATTCAATTGCATATGGAAATCTTTGTTACTCTGCAGGAAGAGGGGGAATAGGATAGGTGAGGGAGGATAATATAAAGGATGGCAGGTTCAGGGAAGGGGCAATCAGAAGCAAACTATTGTTGGGATACAGATCAAGGGAGATAATGGAATAAATGGACAACAGGGCAGGATAGAGGAAAATGTGGTTAGCCTTTCACACCAAGACTGTTATGGAAGTGTTTTGCATGGCTACACATGTATGACCTATATTGAACTGTTTTCTTTCTCAATGAGGGTGAGTGGGGAGGGAGAAAGAGAAAGAATGTGTAACTCAAAGCTTTAAAAATGAATATTATTTTTGCATGTAACTCAGAAATAATCTGTACAGGAAATGAGGCATAGAAATCTATTTGCCACGCAGGAAAATAAAGGGAAATGGGATGGAAGAATAGGGGTGATAGAAGATAAGGCAGATTGGGGAGAGGGGTGGTTGAGGTGCATATTGTCCTGGGATGGGGGAGGGGAGAGATGGGGAGAAAATTTGAGATTCAAAATTTTGTGGAAGTGAACTGGAAAAAAAATAAATTATATAAAAAAGAAGTTTGGGGAATTATTGTTTGTAAAATGGATGAACAAATTATGATAAATGGATGTGATGCACAATTACCATACCATAAGATAGGAGAAATGTGAAAGATTCAGAGAAATTTCAGAAATTATTAAGTAGTGTGGAGTGAAACATGCAGAAATGGAACAATTTACATGATCCCACAATAATGTGGGAAAAAATAACTTTGGAAGGCTTGACAACACTGATCCATTCAGAAACCAAAAGACTGATTATGAAGTATACTTCTGACCTTTTGACACTACAATCTTTGAGTAGAAACAATAAATGAAATTTATTATTTTCAGGTATGTCCATTGGATTAATTTGTTTGGTTTGACTTTCTGTTTTGTTTTGTTTATTACAGAATGTTTCGTAGTGACGGGTGGAGGGAGTGTAGGTGATGATCTACAGTAGAAAGTGAAGGGGTACAAAGAAAAGAAGAAAAGAAAACAGCATCATAAAACAAAAATGTTCTCAGTTTAAAACAAAATTATGCTCAGAAGATAATTTAAGCAAACAGCAGTTTTGTTATAAACTCATTAACTTTAATATATACTTTTAAAAGGGAAAGTGTACATAATAGCTCATGATTTCATATATAAAACTCTTTTACATAATGTTATATATTTTAATGAGTCAGTTTGTAATAAAAAGAATAATTAAAAATAAAAAGAGAAGGGAAGAGAGAAAAGAACTTTGGAGACTCCTTACTTTTAGGAGATCATAAGAATGGAAGCCAATAAACAATTCAGAGAATGAGTAGCTATTGATGCAGCAAGGAGAATAGTATGAGAGGGTGTTAAGAAGGAAGGAGTAGCACACTCCTCAAATGCTGCACAAAGATAAAGGAGAATGAGAATAAAAAGTAGGATGTGGGATGTGGCAAATGGGAGGTCACTGATGATCCTTGAAATACAGAATATTTTCAGTACTATAGAAAGAGTAGAAGGCTTTTAGGAATAAGTTGTACAATAACAATGAATAAAATTTAAAAATAAACTATTTGATTCCATTTTATTTCTACTTTTATATTAAGTAGAATATTGTCCAAACCCAAATGCTTAACTCGTAATCAAAATCCAAGATGCTAAGAGATGCCTAGATGGCATAGTGGATAGAGAGTTTGACATAGATTCAGAAACAAACTGAATTGAAATTCTGTCCAAAAAACTTACAAGAATATGACCTTGGGCAACTCATTGTGCCTCTGTTTGCCAGTTTCCTCAGCTGGAAAATGATAATAATAGTGCATATCAATAACAAAAGTGGTTGTGAGAATCAAATGAGATCATATTTCTAAAGTATTTAGCACAGTTCCTGGTACACAGTGAAGATGATGATGTTGATGGCTATGATGACAATGATAAAATATTACCTACCTACCAGTCTAGCTTTTCAAGAATGTAAATTGAAACTATTTATCAAATGTTACTAAACCATTCATGCTTTTGATGCAGCAATAAAATTATGTGGTTTATTTATCAGAGACCAAAGAAACAGGAAAAAAGGGATGATTATACAAATTATCTCTAGCAGTTCTTTTTGTAGTAGTTAAGAAAAAATAAAAACTAAATCAGTGCTCATCAATTGGGAAAGGACATAACAAATTGCGGTTTATTAAAATAATGGAATATGATCATGCCAGAAGAAAAGATGAAGATGATATAGTGAATAGAATTAGTCATGAACTCAGAGAGACCTAAGTTCAAATCTTGTCTTGAAAATAAAATGGCAATGTAAATATTACTTTGCTTCTTAGTTTATCAGACAGATCTGTTGGACAATAAATTGCTGAGAAATTACTGGTCTATAGAGGCAGCCTGAAACCTGAGCCTAGGTACCTAAGTGGATAGAGTGCTAAGTTAAAATCAGGAAGACTCATCTTCCTAAGTTTAAATCTGGCCTTACACATTTAATGTGTGACCCTGCTCAAGTCACTTAACCCTTTTTGCTTCAGTTCATCATCTGTAGAATGTGTTGGAGAAGGAAATGGCACACCTCTATAGTATTTTTGCCAAGAAAATTCCAAATGTGGTCATGAAGAGTCAAATAAAATTGAGACATCAACTGCTACTCCTCCTCCTCCTGCTATTGCTGCTGCCACTACCACTGTCACTGCTACCATCACCACCAAAACCATAAGCCTATAATAATAGAAGATGTTTCCTCATCTGAGAATTTCCCACAGCAATGAAACCCCTGAGCTAATACCTATATCGATAGAAAGAAAGCAATGACAACTACGAAGTAGAATTAGTTCATCATGTTTAGTTTAGGATCACATAGGTAGTAAGTATTTATAAAGGATATGAAATTTGATTTTTTTTCTAGCTCTGGAGACTTTTATCCAATGATGGTACACAGATAGTTGGCAACAGGTGACATAAAAATATTGAAATCTGAGCGGATTGTAAGTCCAATATGGGGCAAAAGTGTGATCTGGAAACCAATGCAAATCCAGGATATAATAACAATGATGAGTTGCCCAGAATAATGATTGTTTTCAAGGCTAGTTACTCTGGCTTAATCAGACCACATTTATCTCATCTCTAAAATGCTTGACATATTTTAAGAATGAAAATATTAATTTACATTATGTCTAGAAGAGAAGATGAATTATGTTTTCTGGAAGAAGAATAAGATGTGCTCTGCTTCCTCACAGAAAATAGAACTAGAAAAAGGAAAACTTTAGCACATTCAAGGAACAATGTTCTTACAATTAGAGCTAATACTAAATGAAATGGATTGCCTTAGGAAAATGTGAATTGTTTCATCCTTGGAGCTCCTCAAGTGAATGCTATCTTTGTACTTGGAATATAAGAAGAGCTTCTTGTTCATACATAGCTTGAAGTAATCAGGTTTTCTCACCTCCTTTCACAACACTGAGATTCTGTGACCCTGTGTAGAAAGGAATATGATCAAAACAACAGGTGGAACAGTGTCAAGGAAGAGAACTGGCTCCATTGTCTAAGACAGAAAGGACATATGATGAATTATAAAGATTCAGAGAAATTCAGAGGATGTGGATAAAGGAGAGAGCTCCCTTTACATGACCAGGAAATGTAAAGTAAGAGGGAGATTTTTTTCAAAGAATGTGAGGGGCAAGAGTACATTTGGACATTTGTTTACAGGGAAAAACTTTGAACAGGGTTCATGGAATATAGGTATTGTGGAGAATGAATTTCCAATAATGAGAATAGCTATAAGGAACACTCAATGAAAATTCATTATTTTGTGTGTTTAGAATGGAAAGGCAGTACCGAATAACCTTGTATATCCAGAAAGTATTGTCTGGAAAAAAGCATTAAATATATGTTTGTTGATTGATTGATCCTGGAGAGGGCTGTAGAGGGGAGGAGAAGCGGATTGAAATAGGATAAATTATGCTGTGAGAGGTGTATCATCAACCTGGATATTGAAAAATATATTATAGTAGAAAATATTAGAAAATAATTAGCAACAAACCTTAAGCAATCACTGCTTAGCATAGTGGATCTGTTATCCACAATAGTTAGATCATATCAGCAGTAATGCATTCAACACTAGGCATTGCCTATCAAGATTTATATTAATAAATTTAATTTCCCAGGAGAAAAATCAACAAGCATCAATTATTCACCTACTGGATGTCAGGCACTGTGTTTGATGATGTAAAATTTTGAAACAATACAATATAATAAAAAGTTGATGGAACTTGAAATGGAAAGTAAAAGAGAAGAATGTTATATAATTTAAGTTTTCACAGGACTGATTGAGTTGAGAGATTTTACTTCATTTGGGGTTAAACTTGGGTTGAAATTCCGACTGTTCCACTTAAGCTCCTTTGGCTTTTCTGGTTTTTCCATAAGTAAAATGAGGAAGTTAGCTCTTTTGTCTCTACAATCCTTTCTAGATCAAAAGCCATAATTCCTTAGGAAGTATATTTGTTGTTGTTGTTGTTGTTGTTGTTGTTTGTTGTTGTTATTGTTGTTGTTGAGGAATTTCAGGCATGTCTGACTCTCCATGATCCCATTTGGGGTTTTCTTGGCAAAATATTGGAATGTTTTGCCATTTCTTTCTCCAGCTCATTATATAGATGAGGAAACAGGTAAAAAGAGTTAAGTTATTTGCCCGGGGTTAAATAGCTAGTAAGCACATGAGGCCAAATTTGAACCCAAGTCCTCCTTACTCCAGGGCCAGTGCTTTATCCACTGAGCAACATAGATGCCCCAGTATATTCATACTTGTCTTCAATTATGTGAGGGGTTATCCCGAGGAAGAAAACAGATTTAGCTCTAGAGGGTAAAATTATGACAAATAAGGGAAAGCTTGAGATTCTCTCTCAGCTTAATATGGTGAAGAATTTTTCTAAGAATTAAAGCTACCTGAAAAATGGAATGGATTTTTTCATGAAGTAATGTTTTACCCCATATCTGGAAAGTTTTAAGCTGAAACAAGCTTATTAATTGTCAAGTACATTGTAGAGTGTATAGTAGTGTGGGGGCAGAACAATTTACTCACTAAATGGCCTCTAAGGCTACTTCCAATTCTCAGAATCTATGGATTCATGAATCATTTCAATTGACACAACATTTGACCATAGGCAGGAAACCTAGCAAAAAGCTGTTTTGGATAAAATTATTACTATGAGAAAAGTCTTTTCAGGATCCTTAACATGAAAGACCAGTAAGAAAACTCTTCCTTCATGCATTCAGTAAAAGAATCCAGGATGAAAATGGGCTTCTAGAAAGTGTCTTTGTCTTGGAGCTATCTTATTGCTCTCAAACGTCCATTAAATCAAACAAATTGAATTAAACCTCAACTCACTCTCATATAACTTCCTCTTCTCATTAACATCCACTCTCCCCACTCCCATACTTTTTTCTTTTGCTGTGTAGCACTTGGAGAGTGGAAAAAAAGATAGGTAGCCAAAAGAACGGAGTATTAATCTAGAGGATCATTATTAAAAGAAGATTTTGTGACTGCTAACAAAAGTATTCTATGCAGATCTTGTGATACAAATTACTCCCTGAATGATGTCAATTTCTCTTACCCTAAATGTATATTTATATACACTTCATATGTAATTAGTGAGGTTATTTTATAAGCAAAAGAAAACGTGATAATGAACTCAATTATCTTCCTCTTTCAAACAAGCACGTATTCCGTGATTTAAGCCAGGGAAAGGCTCGTACATCCTTTCTCATTACATTTTCTCTTGTTCGCTAGTGTTCTAAGTCATGAATAGTCTATCTTTGTAGATAAATCGTAGGAAATGATCTTGAGGTATAGGGAGATTACATTATTTATCCAGAATCACAGAAACAACATTTGAACCAAAGGTTTCTTCCTGTCTCTAATTCCAGCACTCTAATCATTATTTCATTTCCTCTCAGTAAGATAAAACATAACTTAAAACTTTCAGAGAGAAATACAAAGGCCAAAAGAATGTCAGAGTAACAATGCTTCAGGGTCGGATGGTGAAATAAATGGATGTTTGAAACTTACTCTCCTAAATCCTGAGTAGTATTTTTTTCCCTCTGAATGGAATTATCTTTTATGACTCTTTTGGTTTTTTGCCTTTATTTATTTACTTTAAGATTTAGACATTCATTTCCACCAAATTTTGAGTTCTAATTTTTCTCCCTGTTTCTCCCCTCCCCTCACCCTAAAATACCTTGCATTCTGATTACCTCTTTCCTCAAAGTACCCTCCCTTCTATCACACCCCACTCTTCTCTTATCCCCATCTTCCCTCTTTTCTTATAGGGCAAGATAAATTTCTATACCCCATTACCTGTGTTTCTTATTTCCCAGGTATACGCAATAAAAATTCTCAACATTCGTTTCTAATACTTTGAATTTCGACGTCTCTCCCTCGCTTCTTCCCTACTCATCCCCACTGTGAAGGCAAGCAACTCAATACAGGCTATATATGTGTAGTTTTGCGAAAGACTTCCATAATAGTCATATTGTATAATACTAACTATATTTCCGTCTATCCTACCCTGTCCGATCCTCCTTTTTTATTCTCTCATTAGACCTTGTCCTTTCCCAAAAGTATTTACTTCTAGCTACTCTCTTCTCCCATTTGCTCTCCCTTCTATCATCCCCCTCACCCCATTTGTCCCCTCCTCCCCTACTTTCCTGTAGTGTAAGGTAGATAATACCAAATTGAATGAGTATGTTCTTTCCTCCTTAAGCCATATGTGAAGAGAGTAAGCTTCACTTTTCCCCTCTCACCTTCTCCACTTCCTACTCCATTGACAAGATTTTTCTTATCTCTTTTATGAGTTAAAGCTGACCCCATTCCTTTTCTCCCTTTCTCCTCCCAGTATTTTCCTCCTTCACCCCTTGATTTTAAATTTTTTTATGGATATCATATCTTCTGATTCAGCTCAGCCTGTACTCTGTCTATGTGTGTGCATGTGTGTGTGTGTGTGTGTGTGTGTGTGTGTGTGTAATCCTTCCCCCTACCCAAATACTGAGAAAAGTCTCAAGAATTACAAATATTATCTTTCCATGTAAGAATGTAAAGAGTTCAGCTTTAGAAAGTCCTTTGTGATTTCTCTTTCCTGTTTACTTTTTCATGCTTCTCTTGATTCTTGGGATTGAAAGTCAAATTATTTCTTCAGTTCTGGTCTTTTCATCAAGAATGCTTGAAAGTTCTCTATGTCATTCAGTGACCATTTATTCTCTTGAAGTATTATACTCAATTTTGCTGGGTAGGTTATTCTTTGTTTTAATACCAGTTCCTTTGACTTCTGGTATATCTTATTACAAGCCCTTCTATCCTTTAAGGCAGAAACTGCCAGAACCTCTGTTATCCTGATTGTTTTTCCACAATACTAGAATTGTTTCTTTCTAACTGCTTGCAATATTTTCTCCTTGACCTGGGAACTCTGAAATTCGGCCACAATATTCCTAGGAGTTTTTCTTTTCAAATCTCTTTCAGGAGGTGATCAGTGAATTCTTTCAATATTTATTTTGCAGTCTGCTTCTAGAAAATCAGGGCAGTTTTCCTTGATAATTTCATGTAAGGTAATATCTAGATTCTGTTTTTGATCATGGCTTTCAGGTAGTACTATAATTTTTAAATTGTGTTTCCTGGATCTATTTTTCAGGTCAGTTGTTTTTCCAATGAGATGTTTCACATTATCTTCTACTTTCTTCAAACTTGTTGGTTTATCTCATAATCATTAGCTTCCCTGAACTGGCTTCTCTCTTTTAAAGAACTATTTTGTTCAGTGAGCTTTGGAACCTTCTCTTCCATAGGCTAACTCTGCTTTTTAAAGCTTCCTTCTCCTCATTAGCTTTTTGGACCTCTTTTTCCAGTTTAGTTAGCCTCTTTTTAAAGGTGTCGTTTTCCTCAGCATTTTTTTGGTTCTCCTTTAGCAGGCTACTGACATGCTTTTTAAGCTCTTCTATGGCCTGAGCCCGTTTCATATTCATTTTGGAGGTACTGGAGGCAGAGGCCTTGACTTCCTCTAACAGTATACCTTGTTCTTCCTCATCTGAAAGGATGGAAGGAGACACCTATTCATCAAGAAAGCAACCTTCTATGATCTTATTTTCCCCCCTTTTTGGGGCATTTTCCCAGCAAGTTACTTGACTTCTGAATCCTTTGTCAAAAGGAGGGTCCTAGTGCTTTTCCTTTCCTCAGTGCCTTGCTCAAGACTGAGATTCACATCAAATACTTGACTCCTCCAGGGCTTTCTGTGGGGATGGAGCCACCACTGAGGGCTGAGGTTCATATCAGCTGGTCAATTCCACCAGAAGCTTTAAGCTGTGCTGCCTGGACAATGAACCCAGGCTACTTTCACGTAGCTGCCCACTACCCACTACTGCTGCTGCCTGAGGGCAGTGCTGGAGAAACCCTGTTCCCCTCTTGTCCAGCTGGGAAAGCCCTCCCATGCAGATCTTTGGAGTTTCCTTTGTTGCTTGTGGGTTCAGGGATCTGGGACCCACTCTGCTGTGAATTTTGCCCCAGAGGTCTGTTCAGATCTTGTTCCTCCCAGTGCTGCTACCAGAGCTGGGCTCCACTCCACTCAGCATCCTGTGAGATAGACCTTTCCTGTAAACCTTCCACGTTACCTTTGGCTGGAAACTTCTTTCACTCTGTTGTTCTGTGGCTTCTGCTGCTCTAGAATTTGTTGAGTCGTTTTTTACAGGTAATTTGTGGGCTGTGGGGAAAGCACTAGGGTATATGCATCTTTCTACTACATCATCTTTTCTCTGCCCTCTATCTTTTATGATTCTTCTGGTTATATCAGCCTGACAAAGTTTTGTCTCTGGGACTTCATTATGGGAACACAAGGAATTGATTATGGAAACACAAGGAATGCCACAATGGAACAGAGCTGCAGTCTATCAATTCAGCTCAAACTTCAGTTATCAGCATAAGCACATGAAATATATTCAATAGGAGATCCAAGTTCTCTTTGAACATGGGCTATAATGAAGTTAAGCATCTCCCAATTTCTCTTCCTTGTTTCTAACAAAGCTTTTAATCAAAATGTTGTTTGAACCATTTTGAATCTATTTGTGGGGCAGAACAATTAAAGAACCTATTTGTATTTTCTGAAAATATGACCTCTTAGGGAAAATGAGTAATGTAAATATATTTTGTGGTGAATTTTTCTTCTACACATAAATGGTATTTTGCTTCTTTCTTTTTCTAGACCTAAATTTATTCCTGTGACAGTAATTCTACTTTAATGGTATTATAAGCCTTTGTATCCACATTACTGTAACTATCCTTTCTTAGTTTAGAAAATATCATTTACTAAGTCGTTGCTTCTTCATTTGAAGAGAGCCACTCAAATGTCTTTTGAGTCAGAGAAATAAAATAATGATCTTTGTTAGAAAAGTTTTTATCTTTGCTACTGTGGTTATTGTTGTTGTCTTTGACATTACTGTGATCATTTTTGTGATACAGTTATGATTGTGTATATCCAATCTCCTTCTATCAACAAGAACACAAGCCTCCTCTTTGTATGGATGAGACTTTTCTCTATCTTATAATGATATCACACCCACCCTCCTTTGTCCTTCAGTTCCTTGGCCTGGTGACATACCACTTTAAATTTAATACAATGGGAAAAACACAGAAATAGTCATTCTATAGTGATTCTTTTGACTCTCTCTGGAAAGCACAAAGTATGTTTTCCAGTTCTGTGAAGTTGCATGTGGTATTCTTCACTTACCTATATTCCATGTTTGTTTCAGATAGATCAAGACCCATACAAATGCCATCTCTGCCACAGGGAATACCAGAAATACATTTTGCTTCCATTATGAGCTATCATTTCTAGCAGCTGTGTCCCAGAAAGTATAATTTTCACCAGGATATTTTTGAGGACAGGCAAAGAGCATCTATCAAAGATGCAGAGTCCTGCTTGCAATTTTTGAGTGCTAGGAGACATGAAATAATCTCACTTTGTAAACTTCCTTATCTTGAGAATATAGTATTCTTGAATCCTAGCATAAAGATGTATAAGGATTATTTTGTGAGTGGGTGATTGAGTACAAGGAGTGGTAGATCAAACCTGCAGTTTCATGTGTGGGAAGAAATTAGTGTTAGAATTTACTCTATCATGGAGCTAGGCAACTCATTTGGAAGTTTTAGTCCGCTTGTGACACTAAGAGATTAAGTAATTATCCGTGGTTATCCAGATAGCAGGTGTTAGAAATAGAACTTAAAATTGGGTAATAGTGATAATAAGAATAAGAATTTATTGAGTATCTACTGTGTACCAGACTCTATATTCAGTGCTTTAAAAATAACTTTTGTTGTTATGTTTGTTCTTGGTTCTCCAAGATGACCACGACTTCAAGATGCTTTAATCTTCACAACAAAATTGTGAGGTAGGTGTTATTATTATTATCCCTCTTTTATAGTTGAGTCAACTGAGGCAAACAGAGGTTATATACCTTGTCCAAGATCTAAAAGTGAAATAGAAAGCTCACTAAGTGAACTGGTCAGCTAATAAATATCTGAGTTTGGAATTGAACTTAAGTCTTCTTGAATCTAGACCCATCACTCTATCCATAACACTACTAATTGTCTCTCATTCCAAGGTCTTCATCATTTCAGAAACACTCCTCTTTGTGTCCATTATACTATAAAGCCTTTTGCTCATCAGAAGAAAAAAATAGAGCCACTAAAACTCCTCCTTTCTCTTTTTTTTAAAGTCATCTATTATGTTTCCACTGGATCTTTCAAAAGTTTAAAAAGCATGAAGAGAGATGCAATTTTTTCTGTGGATAAGACTGGAGTCACCTTGGCTCCATTATGCTCTTAACACCCTATGCACTTGATACCTGGGTGCTTGTAACCATTATAAACTTATTACTCCTCTGTCTTGACTTTTTATCTTGATGTTATTTTGTGGAGATGTTGTCCATAAAGACAAAGAAGAAAACAAAGCTCAGAGCTGGGGATGACAATGTATTATTACTTGATGTTCCCTGATTGAACTGTAGAAAATGTGCAAAGAACCAGAAAGGAGACTTTTAAAGTTCAAACTTGTTTGCAATTGTTTCATTTGTATGGTTTCTTAACCATAAAATGTTAAGCTAACCCTGATTTTAATGGTTTCTATTTTATTCTGAACTTGAGATATGAAGCAAATATTTTCATAACATGGTAGGATAGGGAAAAAAAGATGATTGCACATGAAACTACAAATCTAATATGTATAACTTGCTATTCATTTTAAATATATAATAAAGTTATTATGTCTTTTATACACATATATTTATGTCTAATTGTAACCCTGATTCCAAAAGACTAAATATTCTTATTCTCAGAAATCCCCTGAAGTCAAAAAAGTATTTATCACACCTTTTTTTACATGTGGTTCTGAGAAATACCTCCAACTACGAGTATTTCTGAGAGTCACTGGATTAAACTAAGTGATAAATGAATGTTTTGAGCAGTGCAAACTGTCTCTGAAATAAGTACAAGAAAATTCCAGCTGGCTGAGGAAAGGAGGAAGATAACATTTCTGGATAAAATGGAAGGGGAAAAACTGATTTATAAAATAGCAAATGCTCATTGAAAATGGAAATAATGGTCCCTATATATAATTACTAGGAATTAGGCTACTTAATATAATAGTTTAGATCATTGGAGAGAATAAAGAATATCCATTTGGATGCACCCAAGACAGTGTTTAATGAGATTATAGATTTTATGAAGTGCAAAGCACCTCAAAATGTTTCTTAATCGAAGACAAAGCAAAGATAGTGGATTAGAGGCTTCAATACACGTGAATACTCTCACTATTGCCCACCAAACAACTTTAAAATGATGAGTCAAGTCAAATTTGGAGCAGCAGACACTTCCAAAATTCAGGTGAGACTTTTCCTGGACCAAGAAAAATTAGGAAGTTGGCAGGAGAGATCTGTGACAGCTTGTTAGAGGCCTGGAGCACACATAGGAGGGGAAACAATAGCATTGTCAGCAGCAGAGGAGTAGTAACTTCAGGAGTTCTCAGTCTAGAAACTTTAAAGAGGTCAGACAACTGGTCAGAAAGAGATTATAGGATTTTTTTTGGAAATTGGGTAAAGTTGGTGTTGATTGGAAACTCTTATTGCTCATATGAAATTCTGGGTCACACTTCCAAGGCAGAAAGGAGCACTAGTGAACTGCAGCCCTTCATGTATAAAGAGCAGAGTACAGACCAGGAGAGCAGTAACCATGCCTGTCCCAGAATCACACCACTCTTAGAAACATCATAAACTTGCAGATCCGTAGAACTAACCCTGAAAATAGCATCAAAATGAAACCTGAAACTTGAGACAGTATATCCTTCCCCCAAGGCAGCCAGAACCAACTAGTCTAAAAATGAGCTGGAAAAATTGGTCGATAACAAACAAAAGATTTGATCATAAAAATTTATAGTGGCAGGGAATACCAAGATATAAATTCAGAAGAAGACAATAATTGGAAAGCAGCTAAAAACACTTCAAGGAAAAATGTTAATTGAATGAAAACCCAACAAAATTCCTAGAAGAGATAAATGAAAATATAAGAGTGGTAGAGGAAAAATAGGAAAACAAAATGAGAGTGATGCAAGAAATTTATGAAAAAAATTAACATCCTGGTAAAGGAATAACAAAAATATTGAAGAAAATAACACTTTAAAAAATTGACTTAATGGATTAAAGAGGGGCACAAATTCACTTTAAGAAAAGTTCTTTTCTTACAAAGAAAAAATAGTCAAATAGAAAAAGAAATACAAAGGCTCACTGAAGAAAGTAAGTGCTAAAAATTAGAACTGACTGAGAAGGTAATGACTTCATGGGACACCAAGAAATAAGCAAAGTCAAAAGAATAAAAAAATTTGAAAAAATGTGAAATATTTCATAAGAGAAAAAGACCTGAAAAAGATTGAAGAGAAAAAATTTAAGAATTATTAAAGTATCAGAAAATCATGATTAAAAAAAGAAAGCCTAGGCATCATAGTTCAAGAAATTATGAAGAAAAATTTATTTGTATCTTAGCTCTGGAAGTTAAAATAGACTTTGTAAGAACACACCAATCATCTCCTGAAAGAGATTTCAAGTTGAAAAGTCCTAGGGATGTTACAGCCAAATTCCAGAGCTACAAAGTCAAGTAGAAAACAATTCAAGCAGCCAGAAAAAAAAATAATTCAAATATTGTGGAATCACAATCAAAATCATAAAAGATTAAATGGTTTCTGTTTTACAGAGTAGAGAGTTTGGAAAATATTATGGAAGTCAAAAGAGCTATGATTTCAATCAAGAACAACATAACCAGAAAAACTGAGTATAGTTCTTCAAGGACTTAAAGACATACAGGACTTTCAAGCATTCCTGAAAGCTCTTAGACCAGAGTCAAAAAGAAAATTTTCCATTCAAACAGGAAACTGAAGAGAAGCATAAGACAGTGAACATGGGAAAAAAGCTATAAGGGATGCAATGAAGTTAAACCCTTCATTTTCCTATATGGGAAGATGATATATGTAATTTCTAAGAACTTTACAAATATAACAGTAGTTAAAAGGAGTTTACAAAGACAGAAGGCATGTGTGAGTCAATTATGTTGGAATGATCACCAAAAAATCGAAGTGATGAGAAAGAAAGATGAACTGGGAGACTGTGGAAGGGACGGGAAGAATTGGCGGGGGGGGAGGGGAAGATTTCACCCAAAAGCTGCATACCAGGGATGCTGGGGAGAGTTTTACAGTGCAATGGAAAATGGGAGCAGGTGGTCGGCAATTCTTGAACTTATATTCCTTCTTTGAATACCTCCCCCACACACAGACACTCAGTTGTGTATAGAAATCTATCTTACCAAATAGAGAAATATAAAAGAAAGGGAATAAGAGAAAAGGAGGATAACAAAAAGGAAGGTGGATTAAGGGAAACAGTTAAAAGAAAAAAAGACTTTTGAAGAGGAGAGAGAGAGAGAGAGAGAGAGAGAGAGAGAGAGAGAGAGAGAGAGAGAGGGGGGGGGGGGAGACAGAGAAAAAGAGAGACAGAGAGAGAGAGAGAGAGAGAGAGAGAGAGAGAGAGAGAGAGAGAGAGAGAGAGAGAGAGAGAACAACAACAGATAGAGAACATCATAAAATGGAAAAATATAATTTTGATTACATTAAATGAAAAAGGTTTTGCAAACATGAAGGCAATGCAATCAAAATTAGAAGGGAAGCAGAAAACTGGGAAACAAATTTTACAAACAGTATCTCTGATTAAGGCCTGATTTCTAAAACATGTAGAGAATTGAATCAAATTTATGAGAATACCAGTTATTCTCCAATTGATAAATGGTCAAAAAGCATATGAACAGGCAAATTTCAGATCAAGAAATTAAAGCTATCTATAGTCTTAGGAAAAAAATGCCCTAAGTCACTATTGATTAAAGAATGCAAATCAAAATAACACTGAGGTACCATGCCACTCCCATCATGTTGGCTAACATGACAAGATGGGAAACTGATAAATGCTGGAGAAGATGTGGGAAAATTCTAACACTATTGTATTACAGATGGAGTTGTGAGATGATTCAATCATTCTTGAGAACAATTGGAATTATACCTAAAAGGCTATAATACTGTGCATGCCCTTTGATCAAGCAATACTGCTACTAGGTCAGTATCCCAAAGTTATTTAAGCGAACGGAAAAAGGCCCCACATGTACAGAAATATTAATAGCAGCTTTTTTTGTTATGGCCAAGAATTGGAAATTGAGGCAATATCCATGAACTGTGAAATGTTTGAACAAATTGTCGCATATGAATGTAATGGAATATTATTGTTCCATAGGAAATGGTAAGCAGATGGACTTCAGAAAATCTTAGAAAGACATACATGAACTGATACTGAGTGAAGTCAGCAGAACTTAGAAAACACTGTAGAAAGGAACATCAACATAATGTGATCACCAACTTTGTTAGATGTAGCTCTTCTGAGCAATGCAATGATTTAAAATTTCAAAAATGTAATTCATATCAAGAAAAAAATATGGAGTCTGAATGTAGATAGAAGAGTATTATTTTCTCTTTCTTTTGCTGCTTTTTTCTTTCTCATGGTTTTTCCCCTTTGTTTTGATTTTTCTTCCACAGCATGACTAATGGAGAAATATGTTTTATATAATCACACACATACAGCCTATATCAGATTGTATGCTGTTTTGCAGAGAGGGGAGTGAAGCGAGGGAATGTAATTTAGAACTTAAAATCCTACAAAAGTAAATTCTGAAAACTAAAATAAATATATAAATAAGAAAACTTAATCTGACAATCTGTTTTTTTTTTTACAAGAGACACACATGAAACAAGAAGACACTCACAGAGTTCAAATAAAATGCTAGAACAGAATCTAATATGCTTTATCTGATGGAACAAAAGGTAGGTGTAGTAATCATAAAATCAGACAAAGCAAAAGCAAAAATAGACCTTTTTTTTTTTAAAAGATCACCAAGGAAACTCTATTTTTCTAAAAGTTACTGAAGACAACTAACTGATATCAAAATATTTCAGAACAAGTTTCTCTGAAAAATTCTTAATTTCTCAAATACATAGAGAAGTGAGTTAAATGTAAAAAATCAAGAGTCATTTCTGAAATGATAAATTTTCAAAGGATATAAGCAAGTAGTTTTCAGAAGGAGAAATGAAAGCTATTTATAGTCATGCAAAACTGCTCTAAACAATATTTATTAGAGAAATGCAAATTAAAGCAATTCTGAGATGCCACCTTACACCTAACATAAATGACAAATGCTGACAAGGATGAGGAAAATTAGGTATACTAATCAATTATTGATGGAGTAGTGAACCAATATATCCATTCTGGAGAACAACTTGGAACTCTACCCAAAGGAATATATAACTGTCCATACTCTTTGATCCAGCCATAATACTACTAGGTTATTATCTGAAAAACATCAAAGAAAAAGAAAAAAAATGTACAAAAATATTTATAGCAGCTTTTTCATGGTGACAAAAATAGGAAATCAAGGAGATGTTCATTAATTGGTAAATGGCTGAACAATTTATGGCATATGAATTTGATGAAGTACTATTGTGCTATAAGAAATTATGAGGGGAATGGCTTCATAATAACATGGGAAGACCTATATCAGCCGATGCAAAGGAAAATGAAAACAGAATAAGAGATATTGTGCACAGCAATATCAATGTTGTAATGAATATGAACTGTGAAAACTTGGTGACTTTGATCAGTACAATGATCCCAGACAATTCAAAAGTACTCATGATGAAAAAAATACTATCAACCTGCAGAGAAAGAACAGATGAACTCTTAGTTTGAATTGATAAATAATTTTCTCACTTTATTTTTATTTCTATGCAATATGCCTGTCATTATGTGTTGCATGATTCCACATCTGTAATTGGCATCATATTGTTTGCCTTCTCAGTGGATGGGGAAAGGAGAGGGAAGAAATGTGATAATTCAAAAAAAAAAATAACATTTTAAAAACAAAGTCTCCTAATCTAACACTCTTATTTTGCCTTTGAGATGTACTTTGAAGTGACTTGTGCAGGTTTACACACACACACACACACACACACACACACACACACACACACACAGAACTAAATTCAGATCTAAAGAATCCTTGTCCATTGTTCTTTCAATCAACAATACCAAAAAAGAAAAAATTTTGTGGCATAAAATTATCCCTCTTATCCCATTGGTACATTGCCTTCTGCAGTCTCCATTTTGGGAACAGACTGAGGCCAACCACGATTTATTCCTCTCCTGACTATTTTTTTTTAACCATAGACTCTGAATTTTGCCACTATGCTTCTGAAAGGAATCTTCTAATTCCTTCCTCCTGCATCTTTCAATTTTGTTTTATTTGTTATCTTTCCCATTATATTATAAGTTTGAAGAGGACAGGCACTGTCTTTCTTTTATCTTATTATTAGATGCCCTATACTTAGCAGAGTCCCTGGCGCATATGAAATGGTTGTTGTCTATCTGCCTGGCAGGTACTATGTAAAGTACTAGGAATAGATGCAATAAAAAGGAAAAAAAAATAAGAAAACCATCCCTGCCTTCAAGGGACTTACATTCTATTCTGAGAGATAGCATTTACACCTGCACACTTCAAAAATGTCTTAAATGATTTTGGCAGGGTATGTGGTTCAACATCAATCCATCTTGTTTAGTAATGCAAGTGGTCTATTCTTTATCTCATCTCTGTCCTTCCTTTACCTATCATGTTGTCTGTTCCTTGCTTGAAGGATGCATATGGCACAGTTGCTCTCACATCATCTGTTTTGAGTCCTTGATATATTCTTTGAATATTCCTTCTGTTCATAGAAATGTTACATTTTAAATTTATTTTTTTCTTTTATTGACATTTTATTATAATATTTTATTTCATTAAGTTTGATCACTTTCTCTCCTTAACCTCTTCCCTCCCCCCAGGTAAAGAACTTTTTCATTTGACTTTCTGAAATAAAAATTGTTTTACTGTGTATTTTCTTTTCATATAGGGTTTTTTTTAAAGCATTAGGTTGGGGGTAGGGAAGGAATCCCATCCAAACAGTAAAGAGAATGGAAAGCCATGGGCCTTGTCTATCTAATATGATATGCCTCTTTGATAGTATGATAAATATAGGTTTTATTTTTCCTTGCCTTTATTGGAATCTTAGATACCCCTGATAGCAATGGTTTGTATGTAAATGGCCCTTAAAATCAGTTTGGATGCTCCTTTTCCAGACTTAATTACATAATCTTTTTTTTAAATTATTTTTTAATGTTTAACAATCACTGCCATACAATTGAGATTTTATCCCCCCCACACCTACCCCCCTCTACCCCCCTCCCTCCCCACGACTGCATACAGTTCTGTATAGGTTCTACATATACTTTCCTATTGAGTACATTTTCACTATAGTCATGCTATGTAGTCGGACTAAAATAAATGGAAGAAATCATATAACAAAGCAAAACATGATACAAAAAAACATACACATACACAAACATGATCTGCTACATTCTGCGAATGACTTCCATAATTTCTCTGAGTGTGGAAGGCATTTTGCCTTAGAGAACCACCATTGGGATTTTATTATTTTTTTTTAAAGAAGTTCTTGCGTTATTACAAAACTCCAAGTCTACCAGAAAAAACTCTCGCACACTGTGGTCGTTGCTGTGCACAAAGTTCTCCTGGATCTGCTCCTTTCACTCAGCATCAGGTCATATAAGTCCTTCCAGGCCTCTCTGAAGTCTTCTTGTTCATCATTTCTTATGGCACAATACTACTCAATTACATTCAAATACCATAATTTATTCAGCCATTCCCCAATTGATGGACATCCCATTGACATCCAGTTTTTGGCAACTACAAAGAGTGCTGCTGTAAATATGATACAGTCCTACTAGCGATATTGCTGGGTCAAAGGGTATGCACATTTTTGTAGCCCTTTGGGCATAGTTCCAAATTGCTCTCCAGAATGGTTGGATGTGCTTGCAGCTCCACCAACAATGAATTAGTGTTCCAACTCTCTCACATCCTCTCCAGCATTTATCATTTTCTTGTTCTGTCATGTTTGCCAATCTTATAGGTGTGATGTGGTACCTCAGAGTTGTTTTGATTTGCATCTCTCTAATCAACAGTGATTTAGAGCATTTTTTCATATGATTATAGATATCTTTAATTTCTTCTTCCGAAAATTGCCTGTTCATATCCTTTGACCATTTATCAATTGGGGAATGACTTGTATGATTATACATTTGAGTCAGTTCACTATATATTCTAGAAATGAGGCCTTTATCCCCGAGCTTAGCTGTAAAAATTCTTTCCCAATTTACTACAACCCTCTGGATTTTGGTTGAATTGAGTTTGGTTGTGCAAAAACTTCTCGGTTTAATGTAATCAAAATTATCCATTTTGCATTTCATAATGCTTTCTATCTCTTCTTCAGTAAAAAATTCTTCCCTTCTCCATAAATCTGATAAATACACTATTCCTTGCTTCTCCAGTTTATTCATGGTATCAATCTTTGTACCTAAATCATGTACCCATTTGGACTTTATTCTTGTGTGTGGTGTCAGGTATGGGTCTATGCCTAATTTCTGCCACATTGTTATCCAGTTTTCCCAGCAATTTTTGTCAAACAATGAGTTCTTATCCCAGAAGCTGGGGTCCTTGGGTTTATCAAACAGAAGGTTGCTATATTCCTTGCCAACTGCGTCTTGAGTGCGAAGTCTATTCCACTTGTCTACCTCTCTGTTTCTTAGCCAATATGAAGTGGTTTTGATAACTGCTGCTTTATAGTACAATTTGAGGTCTGGTAGCGCTAGGCCACCTTCCCAAGCATTTCTTTTCATTAGTCCCTTTGATATTCTGGACCTTTTGTTTTTCCAAATGAATTTTGATATTATTTTATCCAGCTCTAGAAAATAATTGTCTGATAGTTTAATTGGTATGGCACTAAATAAGTAAATTAATTTAGGTAGAATTGTCGTTTTTATTATATTAGCAGGGCCTACCCATGAGCAACTAATGTTTTTCCACTTACTTAAATCTGATTTTTTTTGTGCAAAAAGTGTCTTGTAATTCTGTTCATAAAATCCCTGGGTTTGTTTTGTCAGGTAAACTCCTAAGTATTTTATACTGTCTACCCTAGCTTCAAATGGGATTTCTCTTTCTATCTCTTGCTGTTGGACTTTGTTGCTAATATATAGGAATGCAGAAGATTTGCATGGGTTTATTTTGTAACCTGCAACTTTGCCAAAGTTATTTATTATTTCAAGTAATTTTTTACTTGAATCTCTGGGATTCTCTAAGTAAATCATCATATCATCTGCAAAGAGTGATAACTTAGTTTCTTCTTTGGCTATTCTTATTCCTTCAATATCTTTATCTTGTCTAATTGCTACAACTAACATTTCTATTACCATATTGAATAATAGTGGTGATAATGGACATCCTTGTTTCACCCCTGATCTTATTGGGAATGCATCTAGCTTATCCTCATTGCATATAATGCTTGCTGAAGGTTTTAGATAGATACTGCTTATTATATTATGGAAAATTCCCTTTATTCCTACGTTCTCCAGTGTTTTTAATAAGAATGGGTGTTGTATTTTGTCAAAAGCTTTTTCTGCATCTATTGAGATAATCATGTGTCTATTTTTACCTTTTTTGTTGATGCGATGGATAATGCTAATAGTTTTCCTAATACTGAACCAGCCCTGTAATCCTGGTGTGAATCCTACCTGATCATAATGTATTAATCTCATGATAAGATGCTGTACTTGTTTTGCTAAAATCTTATTTAAAATTTTTGCATCTATATTCATTAGGGAAATTGGTCTATAATTTTATTTCTCTGTTTTGTCTCTTCCTGGTTTGGGTATCAAAACCATATTTGTATCACAAAAAGAAATTGAGAGGACTCCTTCTTCCCCAATTTTCAAAAATAGTCTATATAGTATTGGAATTAACTGTTCTTTAAATGTTTGATAGAATTCACTTGCGAATTCATCTGGCCCTGGAGATTTTTTCCTAGGGAGTTCATTGATGGCTTGTGCAATTTCTTTTTCTGAGATGCGGTTGTTTAGGTATTCAACTTCCTCTTCTGCTAATCTGAGCAATTTGTATTTTTTAAAATATTCATCCATCTCGTTTAGATTATCGAATTTGTGGGCATAAAGTTGGGCAAAGTAGTTTCTAATTATTGTTTTAATTTCCTCCTCATTGGAGGTGAGTTCACGCCTTTCATTTTTAATACTAGTAATTTGATTTTTTTCTTGGTTTTGTTTAATCAGATTGACCAAAGGTTTATCAATTTTATTAGTTTTTTCATAAAACCAACTACTGGTTTTATTTATCAATTCAATAGTTTTCTTAATTTCAATTTTATTAATCTCTCCTTTGGTTTTCAGTATTTCTAATTTGGTATTTACTTGGGGATTTTCAATTTGTTCTTTTTCTAGCTTTTTCAACTGCAAGCCCAAGTCATTGATCTCCTCTTTCTCCATTTTAGTTATGTAAGCATTCAAAGATATAAAACTTCCCCTAATAATTGCTTTTGCAGTATCCCATAAGATTTGGTATGTTGTCTCACTATTGTCATTCTCTTGAACAAAATTGTTAATTGTTTCTATGATTTCTTCTTTAACCCAACCCTTCTTTAAGATTAGATTATTTAGTTTCCAACTGATTTTTGGTTTATCTTTCCATGGCCTTTTGTTACATGTAATTTTTAATGCATTATAATCTGAGAAGGATACATTGATTATCTCTACCTTTCTGCACTGGATTGTGAGATTTTTATGTCCTAGTACATGGTCAATTTTTGTAAATGTTCCATGTACCGCTGAGAAAAAGGTTTATTCCTTTCTACTCCCATTCAATTTTCCCCAGAGATCTATCATATCTACCTTATCCAGAGTTTTATTTACCTCCTTAACCTCTTTCTTGTTTTTTTTGAGGTTAGATTTATCAAGTTCAGAGAGGGGGAGGTTGAGGTCCCCCACTAGTATAGTTTTGCTGTCAATTTCTTCCTTCAACTCCCCCAACCTCTCCTCTAAGAATCTGGATGCTATCCCACTTGGAGCATACATGTTTAGTAATGATATTGCTTCATTGTCTATGGTGCCTTTTAACAGGATATAGTTTCCATTCTTATCCCTTTTGATGAGATTTATTTTTGCTTTTGCTTCGTCTGAGATTAGGATTGCTACTCCTACCTTTCTTACATGAGCTGAAGCACAATATATTCTGCTCCATCCTTTGACCTTTATCCTATGTGTATCCCCCCATTTCAAATGTGTTTCTTGTAAGCAGCATATTGTTGGATTATGACTTTGAATCCATTCTGCTATCCATCTCCGTTTTATGGGAGAATTCATTCCATTCACATTCACAGTTATGATTACAATCTGTGTATTTCCCTCCATCCTCTTTCCCACCATTTGTGCTTTTAGCTCTCCTGTCTCCCTTCCCCTCCTCAATAGTATTCACCTTTCACCCCCTCTTCCTGCAGCCTTCCCCTCCTTCTTTTAGCCCCCCTCCCTTTCACTCCCCTTTACTCTTATTGCTTCTTCCCTCCCTTTTAGCCTCCCTCCCCTTTCTTCCCTCTTCCCCTCCTACTACCTATAGAGCTAGTTAGGATTATCTACTTAAGATTATTGTTCCCTCCTTTAAACAAATCAGATGAGAGTACCTCTCAAACAATGCTCATCTCCCTCCCCTCCTTCCCTCTACTATAGTTTTGTACTTCTTCCTGTGATGTAATTTGCCATTTTCTGCTTCCTCCTTTTCACACCTCCTATTACAATCCCTTCTCATACTTAAATCATATTTTTGACATGACAGCATTTACTTTATACCCGTTCCCTCTATGTATATCCCTTTTCTCATAATAGCTGCACAGTTCTCAATGTTAACAGGTATCATCTTCCCTTATAGGGAGGTAAACAGTTTGCCCTAATTGAGTAACAAGTATTTGTTTTTGTTTTTCCCCCCTGTTTACCTTTTTATGATTCTCTTGAGACCTGCATTTGAAGATCAAATTGTCTATTGAGTTCTGGTGTTTTGGTCAGGAAGCTCTGGAAATCCCTTATTTCGTTGAATAACTTTCTCCTTGCCTGAAATGTTATGCTGAACTTTGCTGGGTAGTTGATCCTTGGTTGAAGTCCCAACTCCTTTGCCTTACGCAATATTGGGTTCCAATTCTTTCGATCTTTTAATGTAGAAGCTGCAAGGTCCTGTGTGATCCTGAGTGTATGTCCTTGATATTTGAATTGTTTCTTTCTGGCTGCTTGTAGTATTTTCTCCTTCACTTGATAGCTCTGGAATTTGGCAACGATATTTCTTGGGGTTTTGAGTTTGGGATCCCTTTCGGGAGGGGAATGGTGGATTCTTTTGATGACTATTTTGCCCTCTGAGTCTAGTACTTCTGGGCAGTTTTCCTTGATGATTTCCTGGAAGATATTGTCCAGACTCTTTTCTTCATCATGGGTTTCTGGCAGGCCAATAATTCCTAAATTTTCTCTCCTGGATCTATTTTCCAGGTCAGTTGTTTTTCCAATTACATATTTTACATTTTATTCTATCTTTTCATTCTTTAGATTTTGTTTGACTGATTCTTGCTGCCTCATTGAGTCATTAGTTTCTACTTGCCCAATTCTAATCTTCATCGTGTTGTTTTCTTCAGTTAACTTTTGCATCTCCTTTTCCATCTGACCAATTTTTCCCTTTAAGGAGCTATTTTCTCCATTTAATTTTTCTACTTCCTTTTCCATTCAACCAATTTTCCCAGTTAGGTTTTGTGTTTCCTTTTCCATTTGATCAATTTTCCCTATTAGGTTTTGGGTTTCCTTTTCTGTTTGATTAACTCTTCCTTTTAGGGAATTATTTTCTCTAGTTAACTTTTGAACTTCCTTTTCCATTTGTTCAATTTTCCTTTTCAAAGTGATGTTCTCATCAGTGAATTCTTTTTTTATAATTTTAAAATCATTGGCCAGGTTTTCTTCTATTTCTTTCTTCAGCTGTTCCAGAAAGCTAGTTGTGCTTGCGAGAGGTTCATAGTCCCTTCTCAAGTTTCAGATGGAAGTACAGTCTCAGCTCTGACCTCTTTGGTGTTTGTGTTTTGGTCCTTATCCCCATAGAAAGATTCTATGGTTTTTTCTCCCTTCTGCTTTTTCCTATTCATGATGTTGGCTGAGTGTTGTAGCTTCTGGTTCTTTCAGTCAGAAGGTATAGAACTTTGTGTTGAGCTGATGTGTGAAAAAGCTAAAAGCAGGTTTTTGTTTTTTGTTTCCCAGATCAATCCTGGGGTTAGCTTGTTAAGTGTGTGGGAGAGGTGGTCTGGTCACAGGAGATCTCCTCAGCTGTACTGAGGCAAAGGCAAGCTCTGGGGATGGTAATCCCAGCTTCCCTGTTTTCTTCCCTTTTCCCCTGGAGGGCTGAGGCACGCCTAGATGCTAATGCGTGTTCCCACCTGTCCTGGGGCTCCTCTCTCAGCACTGAGGCTTGCCTGGGTCTCAGTGCGAATTTTCTCTGCCCTGGGTCCTCTGTCCTTCCGGATCGCCTCCTCCACAGTAGGAAGAATCCCCCTTTGCTATTTTCCTAGCCTGTGGTGTTATGAGACTATTTCCCCCCTTCTGCTGTTCCCCCTGATCCAGGATTTTTCTGGGGAAATATTTTATTGTTCTTTCACGGACATCAGGGGGGAGGAGAGAGCATTTACTGATCACTCCGCCATCCTGGCTCTTGGAAGTTCAAGTAGGTGACTTACCGAAGTTTAATCTTCAGGCTGAAGGTTTCAAGGACTGCTGCGCTGATATCTGGCACTCAGTGGCTCTCACTGGCTCGGTGTGGCTGGTCTCCTGCTCCGCTGGTTCCACCAGCTGCTCTCAGGCTCCTCAGGTCCCTTCCGCCCCACTGCACTGACCACACTGCCCTGTAGGCTGGGGGCTCACCCCCGCAGAACAGATCCTTCCTGTGGACCTTCCAGTCTAACCTGGGCTCCGAATCCATCAAAGTCTGTCACCCACTGGATTCCGCACCTCCAAAGTTTGGTCAGATTCTCCTTTCAGAGGTATCCAGAGGAATTTGTCCAGGAGCTTAGGTGAGTCATTGCTTTCACTTGGCCATTTTGGCTCCTCCCCCCCTACATCTTAAATTTATTTCCAAGTTTCTCTGCCATGAGTCAGATATCAGAATTTATTAGTGTCAGTCTCAGAACTGGTAAGCCAATGATTGCTTTCATAAGGTCCAGTATATAGCAAATTGTGAACTTTATCTTTGATACCTTTCCTTTCCTGATGTCTCCCTCTATTGTTTTGCTACTTGGGAAACCAGATGCAGTGCTTATTCTCTTTATTTAAAACTGCAGCTTGGTCTCATTTGTGAACCTGTTTACTATTGTCTATGAGTCTTTTAAAAGACGTGAAGACTTCTTCTTATTTAAATTTTTCTCTATTAATTATGTTTATTTTTAGTTGCACACTGCTTAGGTTAAAAAAAAAAGTATTCTGACCACTTAGCTCAGGACTTAACACAGTGCTTTGCATGTAGAGAGTGCACAGTAAATATTACTTTAATGGGAGTAAGAATGGGAAAAGAGAGTAAAATTATTAAACTCTGTGTGCATCTTCCATGTTATGTCTTTAGTGAGGGTGGGAATGGGTTAGCAAAGTTCCAAACATATGATTCTAACTTGTGGTATGAAAATTCTTTCCACTCCAGGACATTAGTAACTGATCTGTGATTTATATTCTTAGAAAATTATCTGGGGTTGTTCATCATTTCTTTTAAGGGAACAATTTTTTTTTAATACATCGTTCTATATGGGTTCTCTAACAACTTAGCAGTTTTGTTTAATAAAAGGAAAAGTAACAGTCATGAGGGACTGGGGAGAAGTTAGCATAAGAAAATTGGCCATTTTGTTTATCAAATTTAATTTGTCAAATGCCAGGATTGAATTAAAAACTGCAGAAAATTATTTTCTCTTCAATAAAGAGATTATCACATGATAATTCCCTTGACCTGTGATTTTGATTCTGCTTATAAATAAAAGATAGGTGACAGAAAAAATTAATTGGGTCACTGAGAGGGTAAGTGATTTGCTCACCATCAAACGGCAAATATATAGTTGAGGCTGGATTTCAACCAGTATGTTCCTAATTTAAAAATTAATTCACCATTTATGATCATTTATGATTCCATAAGAATTTTCTCCAAAGCATTTTCTTGTTCTTAATTGTGGTCTTCATTATATTGCTCTGATTTTCCATGTCTTGGGATTTGTCCATTAAGAAGTCAATTATCTGCTCTCTGAATTTAATCAATTAGAGCACTGTATTCAGGTGAAGGTTTTACATTCAGCTGTCATCAAGCTTCCTTTTCTGCTATGGTCGCATTCATAAATCCATTTTTTCAATGATACAATTTAAGCATCTTTTCACTAGTCACAAATTGTACACACATAGTTCATAGTTTTGGTCACAGGTGGATATTGAATAAGAAAATACAGCCAAGTCACCATGAATGTATCTTCTTTAAAGGGAAGAAAGATTCTAAGATGATGCCCTACTGGTGGCTGCTTAGTAGCTTCATTTTTCATACAATTTATTGAATCATTGATTTCAGCTTTTTAAATTTATTTTTAAACTAATTTATTTAACTTTTAACATTCATTTTCACAAAATTTTGGGCTCCAAATTTTCTCCCCATTTGTCCCCTTTCCCCACCCCAAAACACTGAGTATTCTAATTGCCCCTATCACCAATCTTCCCTCTCTTCTATCATCCCTCCCTTCCCTTGTTCCCATCTTCACTTTTGTCCTGTAGGGCCAGATAACTTTCTTTACTCTATACCTGTATTTCTTATTTCCTAGTAGCGAGAACAGTACTCGACAGTTGATCCTAAAACTTTGAGTTCCAACTTCTCTTCATCCCTCCCTCCCCACCCATTCCCTTTGGAAGGCAAGCAATTCAATATAGGCCATATCTGTGTAGTTTTGCAAATGACTTCCATAATAGTCGTGTTGTGTAAGACTAACTATATTTTCCTCCATCCTATCCTGCCCCCTATTGCTTCTATTCTCTCTTTTGATCCTGTCCCTCCCCTAGAGTGCTGACTTCAAATTGCTTCCTCCTCCCATTGCCCTCCCTTCCCTTATCCCCCTCACCCTGCTTATCCCCTTCTCCCCCACTTTCCTGTATTGTAAGATAGGTTTTCATACTAAAATTAGTGTGCATTTTATTCCTTCCTTTAGTGGAATGTGAAGAAAGTAAACTTCATTTTTTTCTCTCACCTCCCCTCTTTATCCCTCCACTACTAAGTCTTTTGCTTTCCTCTTTTCTGAGAGATAATTTGCCCCATTCCATTTTTCCCTTTCTCCTCCCGATATATTTCTCTCTCACTGCTTAATTTCATTTTTTAAAGATATGATCCCATACTCTTCAATTCACTCTGTGCACTCTGTCTCTGTGTGTGTGTGAGAGAGTATTTGTGTAATCCCACCCACTACCCAGATACTGAAAAGTTTCAAGAGTTACAAATATTGTCTTTCCATGTAGGAATGTAAACAGTTCAACTTTAGTAAGTCCCTTATGAGTTCTCTTTGCTGTTTACCTTTTCAAGCTTCTCTTCATTCTTGTGTTTGAAAGTCAAATTTTCTTTTCATCTCTGGTCTTTCCATCATGAAAGCTTAGAAGTCCCCAATTTCATTGAAAGACCATTTTTTCCCTTGAAGTATTATACTCAGTTTTGCTGGGTAAGTGATTCTTGGTTTTAGTCCTAGTTCCTTTGACTTTTGGAATATCCTATTCCATGCCCTTTGATCCCTTAACGTGGAAGCTTCTAGATCTTGTGTTATCCTGATTGTATTTCCACAATACTTGAATTGTTTCTTTCTAGCTGCTTGCAATATTTTCTCCTTGACCTGGGAACTCTGGAATTTGGCCACAATGTTCCTAGGAGTTTCTCTTTTTCGATCTCTTTCAGGCAGTGATCTGTGGATTCCTTGAATATTTATTTTGCCCTCTGGTTCTAGAATATCATGGCAGTTTTCCTTGATAATTTCATGAAAGATGATATCTAGGTTCTTTTTTTGATCATGGCTTTCAGGTAGGCCCATAATTTTTAAATTATCTCTCCTGGATCTATTTTCCAAGTCAGTTGTTTTTCCAATGAGATATATCACATGATCTTCCATTTTTCCATTCTTTTGGTTTTGTTTTGTGATTTCTTGGTTTCTCATAAAGTCATTAGCCTCCATCTGTTCCATTCTAATTTTGAAAGAACTATTTTCTTCAGTAAGCTTTTGGACGTCCTTTTCTACTTGGTTAATTCTGCTTTTTATAACATTCTTCTCCTCCTTGGCTTTTTGAACCTCTTTTGCCAATGGAGTTGGCCTATTTTTAAAGGTGTTACTTTCTTCAGCACTTTTTTGGGTCTCCTTTAGCAAGGTGTTAACCTGCTTTTCATGCTTTTCTTTCATCTCTCTCATTTCTTTTCCCAGTTTTTCCTTCACCTCTCTTACTTGATTTTCAAAATTCTTTTTGAGCTCTTCCATGGCCTGAGCCCATGGTATATTTATTTTGGATGTGTGGGATACAGAAGCCTTGACTTCTGTGTCTTTCCCTGATGGTAAGCATTGTTGTTTCTCATCAGAAAGGAAGGGAGGAATTATCTGTTCATCAAGAAAGTAACCCTCTATAGTCTTATTTTTTTTTCCCTTTTCTGGGCATTTTCCCAGCCAGTGGCTTGACTTCTGAGTTTTCTTTCCACACCCACTTTGCCTCCAGATCCTCCCAGTCAGTGCTTGGTGTCTGAGCTTCAAATGCTGCTTCCCAGCCTCAGGGCTTCAGCGGGGGCAGGGCTGCTATTCAGTGTGAGATTAAGTTTAGGTGCTCAGGTGGGGGCAGAGCCACCTTAGTTCCCTCAGGGGGTTTATGTGGAGACCTTCAACAATGGATCAGAGCTCCTTCCTGCTCTGAGAGTCCCTGTCTGCTCCTGCCTCAGCTGCTGCCTCCTGAGGGGGCCTGAGTTATGGGGACATCCCACTCCCCTCTCGACCAGCCAAAGAGACCGTCTCACCAACCCTTGTCACCTGTGGGTGGAGGGACCTGCACGGCCACTGGAGATTCTGTCCCTGAAGCCTGCTTGGATCCGCTCCTCTCACTGCCAGGTGGCTAAGGCAGGGCTGGGCTCAGCTCCGGGTCTGGCTCAATATGGACCTTTCACGTCAGGTTTTCAGGTCTCTCTGGAACAGAAATCTCCTCAGCTTCATTGTTCTGTGGCTTCTGCTGCTCCAGAATTTGTTGGAAGTTCTTCTTTATAGATATTTTATGGGCTGTGGGTTTGGAGCCAGCATATGTGTGTCTTTCTACTCCACCATCTTGGCTCCTCCCCCTGATTCCAGTTTTTTTAAAGTGGTAAAAGGAAAGTTATTCTATTATAAGTTTTTATTCCCCTTTGTTATATTCTAGAACACTGCTGCTTAAAATAACTTGAATACACCTGGAACACAGATGTTTTCCTTGATCAGTGTTAGGGAATGGCTCATGTAAGACATCATCATTTTTTACACAATGGAATATCTCATGCCAGAATAGCTCTAGGTTCCTATTGACTTTCTCCAGGAAGTCAAACTTACCTTAAATTATAGATGTACACGTGGGAAATAGCAAGAAGGAGGAAAGAAAACCTGTCACCAAAGCTACAAAATAAAATCTCCAGTTTCATATAAATCTGTGTGCTATTAACCAAATAGACACAGTCATATATTTATGTTCTTTAAAATATAGACAATACATTTCTTGGATTATGCTTCTGTTCATCAATCTAGACTAATCATGCCAAGTTTTGGAAGTGTTTATATTTTTAACATGAAAAACATGAAGGAATTATAATGTGTAAGTGAGTGATTTCTTTACAATTAAATGAATATTAACTAAACATCTGCAAACTAAAAGGCATGTGCTAGACACCAAGGATTCAAGCACACAAAGGAAATAGTCTCTGCCTTCATGAACATTACATTCAACCCAAGGGAGGAGAGAATATGAAGGAAATGTAGGTGAAGATCTCATATATCATCAAATAATTGCTTGAATTTATTTTTAATTCACTTATCTAGGACCAGAAAACTTTTTTTTTAGTTCATTAGGTCTATATAATATTTTTTTGAAAATCAAAATTGAATTTATTTCACCAAAAATTTCTTGAACATATACCATGCATAATTAATGTGGAAAGTTAGGTCTAACCTCTAGAGCTCTAGCTGTAGGTACAAGTTATGCTTCTGACACTCAATACCTGTTTTGCTTTGGGAAAATAGCTTAAACTCACAGGATTCAGTTAAATTTACTAAGAATAGAAGTGATAGAGACAGTGATGATGCATAATAAGAAGGAAATTTCTCCTCTGGTAATGCCTAATAAAAATAAACCATACTCCCAACTCATATTTCTATATTTCCAGTAAGAAGTATTCTGTTGGGTACCGTAGGATATATAAAGTATATGTTGTTGTCTCTTCCCTCATAGAGTTTGTAGGGAAGTCAATGGTAAATGCATTGTAATGATGGGCAAGGTAAAATATGAAAATATTCTAATTGTACAGAATATCAGAATATGATAATTCATCAAAGGAAGCATTATGGGACTTTGAAGGTATGCTTGTCCTCTGATATTAGTGTGAACAAGTAGTAGCATATTCTTAGACCATAACCATTCAAAGCAGCAATCATTTTATAGAACTAAACATGTGGTAACAGGAGATGAAGCATAAGCATAATATAGGTAGATATAGATATGGATATATGGAGATATATATATATATATATATATATATATATATATATATATATATATATATATATATATATATATGTACATATCTAATATGTATGCCTACATAGGTCTAAATATCTATATGTAGATATAGATATATTGACTTTCATTCTTGAAAAGGATCAAAATGACATCACTCTGTTAGAGTGAAGTTACAGTTTGTCTGACTATGGATGATCCAATATGAGCTCAGAATGCTTTACAACGTCAAGAAAAAATTGTTCTTATGAATATTTGGGTGGCTTCTGTAAATATAAGCATCTCGCATTTCTTTTGAGCTACTTTAATTCTGCTTGGTCCATAGAACACAGCACCTTCTCTGATGTGGGCATGCCATGCTAAGCAGTCCTGAGCCAGTGTCTCCCATGTCACACAATCAATTCCAGAATTCTTAAAAGAGACCTTAAGAGTATTCTTGCATTGCTTCTGACCACCATGTGAACACTTTTGCTGTGTGAGCAGTCCGTAAAATAATCTTTTTGGAAAGCATAATTTGACATTCAAACAATGTGGTCAGTCCATCAGAGTTGCCGTCTCTGCAGTAATATTTGAATGCTTGGCAGTTTAGTTTAAGAAAGGACTTCAGTTTCCACTACCTTATCTTGCCAGGTGATCTTCAGAATCTTCCTAAGATTACTTAAATGGAAGCAATTTGGTTTCCTGGCATGATGGTGGTATACTATCCGGATTTTTCACAAACATACAACAATGGGGTCAGCACAATGGCTCTGTCAACCTTCAGTCTGGTAAACAGCTTGATACGTCTTATCTCCTACAATTTCCTTTATAGTTTCTCAAACACTAAACTAACTGGAAATGCATGCATCAATCTCAGTTGGCATATACTGCCAAGATAAGTGAACTTATCCACAGCATTCAAAACTTCTCAATTTGATGTAACTAATGGTTCCATATATGCATGTTGTGGTGCTGGCTGATGGAGCACCTGTGTTTTCTTGGCATTGTTAGGCCAAAATTAGCACAAGCAACAGAGCATCAATCCATACTTCATAGCATCTCAGATATAAAGATTGCACTGAGTGCACAATCATTTGTAGACAGAAAATCATGCACCAGTACTCTCTCCACCTTGGTCGTGGCTTGTAGTCTTTTCAAGGTGAAGAATTTGCCATCGGTGTGGTAACTAACCTTGATATTGGGTTCATCCTATTGAAAGCATTTGACAATATGGCTGAAAACATCATGCTAAGACAAAGGCATGTGATCAAGCACACAGCCTTATTTCACTCCATTGGTTATTGGGAAAGCACAAGAGCATCATCCATCCTCCAGAACCTGGACAAGTATGCCATCATAATATTGATGTACAATACTGATGTGCTTCTACAGGCAACAAAATTATGAAATCATTTTCCATAAGCCCTCATAACTTACAAGTATCAAATATTTCTGCTCTGCTCTTGATATTTCTCCTGGAGTTATCGAGCAGCAACCACCATATCGACTGTATCTCAGCCCTTTCTGAAGTTGCACTGGATATCAAATAGATGACCATCTTCCAGGTGAAGATTCACCTACTATTAAGTAGGACTGTGACAAGAATCTTCCCAGCAGTGATTAGGAAACACACACACACACACACACACACACACACACACACCTGCGATTATCATAGAGCAATCTGTTTTCTTTAACTTTATAGAGATGGGCAACGGATGCATATTTGAACTCCTGGGGCTTAACCTCCTTTTGCCATGCAACCCTGAAAAATTCAGTCAGCTTTTGTGTAAGTAATGGACCCCTCACCTTGTAAATATATGCTGCAGTAAAATCAGCACCAAGTACTTCGTCACAGGAAAGAAAGCTCATGTTATTCAAAACCTTTTCTTTAGTTGGAAATTTGTGTAGAGAGGAATGGACTTCAATCTGAGGTAAATGATCAATAGCTTCAGCACTGATTGGTGATTGTTGAGAACATTATGGAAATGTTCTGCCAACCTTTCCAGGATCATTTCCTTAACACTAGTCAATATGACTCTATAAGCTTTGAGTGGTTTAAAAGCATCCTAGGTCTTTGATACATAAATAGTCTTCAGGGCATCACAAGAACCCTTTGGATTGTTACTACCACCATGAAACTGAATTTCATTTGCCATTTACTGAACCAGGAATTGTGCAAGTCCTAAGCTTCATTTGTATTTTCTTTTGATGGAATTAAATGCTGCCTTTCTTTGAGATGGAAAAAATTATCTGCTGGTAAACCCTGTGGAATTCCCATTTTACATTAGCACCTTATGAGTTTCACCATCATTTTCATCAAACCAGTATTGATGTTTGTAAATGTTCTGATCCAGATGAACTAAAGAAGGGCTGTATGTCAAATCTCTGAAAAGCTGCCCACACCTTTTCTATTCCACCATTGCCAAGGTTGTATTGGCTCAACTTTCCCTCCAAATTACCAATAAATTATTCCTGCCCATAGAAGCTCTCTCATGTTGTTTTGACATTAAGTTTTCTGGTAGTCATTTTTTTTCCCTTGGGGCCACCACTTTTGTTGAATGCAAATATTTAGCTTGGAGGGCATAAGTCTATGATCAGTCTAGCACTCTGTGCCACACATTGCTTTCATCATTCTCACATCCTCCCTGTCTCTTCTCCTTACAATCACAGAGTCTGTTAAATGCCAACATTCAATGCCAGGGTATATCCGCAAAATTTTATTGTGTTTAGGTAAACAGAAAACAGTATTGGTGATAAGATGATGAGATGCACAAGTCTCATTAGTGACCATTGTTATTGTTATTTATAACTCCATTCCTCCCAATGACTCCCTGCCACATGTGGTAGTCTGAACCTACTCTAGCATCAAAGTTACCCAGAATTTTAAGTTTCTCTTCTTTTGGCACATTGATGGTAAGCATCTCCAGGTTTTCATAAAATTTTTCTTTGACATCATTAGCATTTATCATGATGGGAGCACAGACAATGATGATGGTAGTGTGACATTTTCTTGCAAATGACAATTACATTGTCATGAGCCTTTCATTCTCTCCTTTTGGTAGGCATACAAGTTTATTGACTAGATTAGTTTTAATTGCAAAACTTACTCCAACAGCACAGTGTTCCTCTTCGCTGTGGTCACTTCAGAAAAAAAAACAAACACGTATCTTGTTCTAACTTCAGTAAGTTGGTCTCTTCATTTGCTACCCTTCTTTCACTCATGGTTAATATTTGGATATGACTCCTGCTGACTTCTCATCTTTCAGGTCTGCTGGACTTTATTTTGTCTACAGGTATGCACACATTCTATCTACATATAGTCAGTGGAATCATCTTTGCAGGAGTCTTGTACTTGTTTTTATTTTATTGTGTGTGTATGTGTATGTATGTGTGTGTGTGTGTTTGTTTTGACCATGTGGTGGGATCCTTTCCTGCCTCAGTAATCAGGCCAATGTCAGGTAAGCAAACAATTTTTAGGGCACCTTTTCTAACCACTTCCTCACTCCTGGAGGTAAGTAGTTAGATCCTTAAAAGTCTGCTCAGAGACCAAGGGGGCTGCTGCAGCCCATTCCTATTTCCAGTGAGGAAACAACCCTATGAGCTGGGCCACCCATATGCAGGGTTGTTATTACAGGCCTCAATGTATCCACACCTGCTGCTTCATCATTTACCTGTCAGCATGCTATTTTGAGATAAGTGAAAACTGTAAAATGGTATGGATGATGTCTTTTGATTCATGCATAAATTGAATATCAGTGAGGCAGAGTTGCATGAAGTTGTGGGTCTCCCTTTCTCTTCTAGAGTTGACATAGTTTAATGGCAGGACAGAGTCAAGATGACTGGTGATTTCTCAAGATGCAGTGTATGTCCTTGGCATTTTCTGTATGTAGCCAGGTTCTACGTTCCCCACAATGCTTCTTCAGCTGGCTTCATGGCTGTTGGAACAAATTGTCCTCATTTGCATATTCCACCAGGGAAAAGGGGGGGAAAGAAGGAGGGATAGAGGGAAGTAGAGAGAGAAAAAAAGAGAAAGGGAAAATACATTCTACTATTTAACCTCCTTGTTAAAGCTGATTAACTCTGAATGCAATTAATTAAAAAGAAGAAAAATATAATGTCCAACAAATTGGTTTTAAAGTTAAAATCTGGGAAGTGTGGTGATTTGTGAAATGTTTTGGAACTTAATTGTAAGCAAAATGCTATGCAGCAAGACAAAATTCTTCCCTTTCAAGGGAAGTCCTATTGCAAAGGAGTCTAACAAACAGGTTATTCTGTATTAGTTAACAAATGAGTATCTTTCCCTCATGCTTTCCCCCACAGCCCATTAGATCAAAGCTTGTATTCAATTCAAGATTCAATTTTCAGTCAAAATTCTTTTTTTCCCTTGTAGATAAATATAGCCCTCAAAAACTCTGTAATCACAAAGGCAGTGTGAACTAGTACTTTTCTCAGCTATGTTCTGTATCCTACATTCAACATAGACATTGCCATTAAGGAATTTCATGGCTCCTACACATGACAATTTTTCACAGTTACCATTCTGTTAGATTTCTTGGCTAAATTTATGCTCATTTGATTTTTCTTCCTTTGAATGGGTCATTTGGAATTAAATGCTCCATGAATTTCTAAATTTGAGAGTATACTTTTGGAGATTCTAAATCAAAGAAATAGGACAGTCTATTGAGAGGATCAGTGGAATTTCCTTCTGTTACTACAGAAAAGAATTGATATGGTGTGTCTAAACACTGCCACAGACTGCTGAATATCAACTCTAATTCCCACCTCTGGGGTTTCATTATCTAAGGTCTGTACATCTTTTGAAAGGGACCCCCTAGAACTAAATCAATGCAAAACTGAGGATTTTCTCTAAATTCTCCTTAGTATCTAGAATGTTTTCCTGTTGTGTATTAGTAATTTATGAATTCAAGTTCTATACACACATGCATATATACATGTCTTTGCATTCAAGCTAAAGACTCAAAGTCATTCCAGTACTTAAGACCTGCCAGAGCCTGGAATAAAGTTATCTTTCTAAATATCACTAATAATTTGCCTCTAATCTTCACTGACTCAAAAAACCTCTCCTGTGCACATCATTCCACAGTTTTCTCTTCCTCTTTTGAATAACTTTAACTATGATTGTCTATAGTAGCATACTTGATTTCAATTCTGAACTACATTCTAAAAGTATTATTAAAAAGAAGTTGAGTAAAATACTGGAAAAGAAAACAGGATAGCTACATCAAGAACGGTTCATATCATAATTGCCAATTTCTTTTTCTTTTCAACTGGTACACTAGAGTGGCAGAAGCAAGGAATATTATTGATAGTTATTCTTTAATTAAATTTTAATAACGTACTTGACATTATCTCTCATGCTATTCTTGACACAAAATTGACAGATTTGATCAAGATGATAGCAGTTACATAATTTGCCAATTGGTTGAATACCGAGACCCAACGGGTAGTCACTAATGGCAACTTAAAAGGATATCATCAGTGAAGTGTCCAAGGAATTTATACTTTGCCCTCTGTTATTTTGTGCTATTTTTTATCTGTAACTTGTAGAAGACAAGAATATGTCAGTTTGTTTTTATCAACTGTGTAGATGATACAAAGCTTGGAAAGTTAGCCAAAACACTAGAAAAAGTCAGCATCATTAAAAAAAAATCTTGACAAGCAAAAATATTGTGCTGAATCTAATTTGAATTCAGAAGCCAGTACTTCATAAGTAGAAGGTGTGAGAAAGATAAATAGTTGAACAAGGTCTAGAGGTTTTGTTTGTTTTGGAGGGAAAGCTCAATATGAGTCATCTGTACATGCAGTGGTAATACTTCACAATTATATGATGCTTTAAGGTTAGCAAAGAACTTTACATGTGATGAGATAAAGTGAAGATGGTACAAAATGGAGCTTGGCATGATAATCAAGAGTACCAACAAGATTCAGTCTTAAAAACACTGACTTTATCTTGTACTGTCACATATATTCTCCTCTTTCTTTTTGTTTTTCTGTTACTAATTCATGAGAAACTACATGGTATAAATGATCTATTATTTTATAAAGCAGATGGATGCAATTAATCAACACCTTTTCATTTTATGAATACAAGACAATAAAACTTACTCATCCCCTTCCCAAATTGCCCCAAATTCCTCTTTCCGTGTCTCAATTTGGAAAGCTCTACTTTTTCCTCCAAATAGACAATAGATTAACTAATTTTGTATTGTGACTTGTATAGTGATTATGCTTTTTATTATAACTATTCTGTCCTCCTTGAGTGCTTTTTTATGTATAAATATTGACTTCACTCTGAATTCAGCATCTTTGGACTGACTGGGGAGTGCACTGAGCCATTTATTCTGACTACCTTTGTAACAAATTACTTTTACTTAGGTTCTTACTTCAGTTATGATTAAATAATTACCACACATAAATAATGTCAATTGATCTTCACGTATATGGTATGTGCTATTCTTAATCTTATTTTATAGATGATGAAACTAAGCCTGAGTGAGGCTAAATGTTTTGTCTCAAATCTACATAATCAATAATCATCTGAGGTGGAATTTGAGCTTAGGCCTTCTTGACTCAAAATCTAACAGTTCACCTACTCTGCAAGCTGGATAGTATAATAACAAAAAAAATTATCATTTTAGACTATGTTAAGATTCATAAAGTCTCTTTCAGAGGGAGATCTCAAGCAAAGCCTGGATGACCATTTCTGAAGTGTTTTATCATACACGCACACAAACACACACGCACATACATATACATATATGTGTATGTATACATACATGTGTACCCTATTTTATATATAAATTTATACATATATATGTATATATACATATTGCATATAGAGGTAGCTAGATGGATAGATAGTTAGAAACAGATTAATGGATGATGTTCCTTATCATCTGAATTGCCTCTTTTTGTATATACTCCAATTCATTAAAGTCTTTCCTATAATGTTAAGCCCAGATCAAAATACAGTATGTGAATTGTGGGTAAGACAGTGAAGAATAGATAGCAGTATGACCTCCTTACTTTTTTCCATTATCTCTTTTATTGCTGTTTATGATCATTTTTAGCTTTCTTGCCATCACTTCTCTAGAAACAACAGTCTCAATTAGTGTTTTTCTTTTAATTAACTGGCAATTGATCACTTTCCATTTCTGTCTTATTAACCAATCTGATAAGTATGAGATGATACGTAAGAGTTGTTTTAATTTGCATTTGTCTAATAAATAGTGATTTAGAACATTTTTATATGACTCTAGATAGCTTTAATTTGTTCATTTGAAAAATGACTGTTCATATCCTTTGACCATTTATCAATTAGGGAATAACGTGCATTGTTAAAACATGAATTCAATTCTCTATGCATTTCAGAGATGAGGCCTTCAGCAGAAGTATTGGCTTTAAAAAAATAATCCGCAGCATTCTGCTTTTATTCTAAGCTTGGTTTCATTGGCATTGTTCAAAAAAATTTGAAATTTAGCATAATCAAAATTATTCATTTTGCATTTCTTAATGTTCTCCAACTCCTGATAGAATGGGAGAACACATTTAGGGTAAAGTAACCCTATATGTGCTCTGATTCTAAATGAGCAATCGATATTTTTCCATTTCTTTAGATTTGACTTTATTTGCGGGAAAAGTGTTTAGCAATGGTTTTCAAGTGGTTCTTGTTTTTAATAGGCAGACTCCCAAATATTTTATATTGTCTACAATTTTTTTAAATTGAATTTCTCTTTCTATCTATTGTTACTATGTTTTGTTGGTTATATAGAGAGATGATGAGGATGATCTTTTTGGGAATGCATTTAATTTTCCTGCCTTTCTGCATTGGATTATGAGTTTTTTCTGCCCTAATATATGGTCAATTTTTGTGCAGGTGCCATGTAACACTGAGAACAAAAGGTATATTTCTTACTCTTCCCATTCATTTTTTCCATGGTCCACAATATCTGATTTGTCTAAAATTCTATCCACCTCATTAATTTCTTTCTCATTTATATTGGGGTAAGATTCATCTAGTTCTGAGAAAGGGAGGCTGAAGTACACCAATAGTAGAGTATTGTTGTCTATTTCTTCCAACAACTCCCTTATCTTCTCCTCTAAGAATTTATATGCTATACCACTTGGTACATATGTATTTAGTATTGATATTGCTTCTTTGTCTACAGTATCTTTCAGTAAAACTGGTTATATCTTTACAAGGGAAGACGATTATTTTAGCCCTTGAGAATTATGTCTCTATTAGGACACTTAGAAGGGGTATAAATAGACAGAGATGAGAGTATAAGTTGACTTTTATGTGATGATATGAAAAAATAGGTGGATAAAGGATTGTATAGGAAGAAGAGGGAAGATGAGACAGAATGGAGTAGATTACACTACATGAAGAGGTGCAAAAGATGTATTAAAACAGACTGAAGGAAAAGAAGGGAGTTTCAGCATTGATTGCACCTTACTCCCATCAGATTTAGATCAAAGAGGGAATAACATATACACTTAGTTAGGCATAGAAATTAGAAGGGGAAGGGGGAAAGAAAAGGGAATAGCAAAATATGTTTTCCTTCAAAATCTCTTTTAATTAGGCAGGTTTCTGCCTTTGTTTTATCTGACATCAGGATTGCTTCCTCTCTTTTTTTAACTTCAACTGAAGCATAATATATTCTGCTACAACCTTTTGCCTTTACTCTGTGTGGATCTTTCTGCTTCAAATGTGTTTCTCATAAACAACATATTGTAGGATTTTGATTTTTAAATATACTCTGCTTCCATGTAATAGGAGTGTACATTGCATTCACATTCCTATTTATGATTGCTTCTTCTGTATTGTCTTTCATCCTATCCCCCTTCCCCCATTTATATTTTTTCTCTATTTTCACCCTATCCCTCTTCACCAGTGTTTTGCTTCTGTTCACCACCTCCATCAATTGGCTCTCCCTTCTATTAGGTCCTATTCCCTCTTTGGGCTAAGAGGTCCAGGAAACACCACTGCTGCCTCTGATTCAATTTCCCCCAAAACCTGCTCCTGATTTGCTGGGACCCAGTTTGTGCTGATGCAGCATGCAATGGACTACGTTCTACTCTCATCCTGGTGCAACAGACCTTCCTACTAATCTTCTAATTTGTCTTGGACTGGACAAATGTTTTGCTCTCCCCTTTTATGGGTTCTTTCACTCTAGAATTTGCTTAATGCATCATTTAAAGGTTTTTGAAATAGTTTAGGGGACAGTTTAGAGGAATACCTGCCTTTTCTCTACTATCTTGGCTCCTCCTCCCATACTTTTCCTCAAAAGTTTAAAATGGCCTTTTTAGACTATCTAAAATAGTGGACCTCTAGAACCAACATTAATACTAAACCTATACTAGCAATAGGCAGAAGGATAATGTAAAATCATGGTGACAGGAAGTAAAGGATTATTGTAGTCCTAGAAGAGATCTGCTAACAAAAATTGAATAAAGTTCCCTCTCCTTATCTAGGCATTTAGTAAAAATTCTATCTCAGTTTTCAAAACTAAAATCTCTCCATTTATATTGTGCTAATAATTAGAGATTTATCAAGCTGACAGCATTGCTATGGGAATCTGTAAACAACACTAACAATATTTCACTGAAACATTTCATTTGGCAAAATCAAGTGTACCCTGGAAACATTGGGAGCAACTCTTCCAAAGCATCTACCACAATACCATGATGCTAGCCAACTCACAGCTAATATGTATGGTAATTTCACAAGCGTGTCAGCACATTCTTCTTTTCTTTCTCTAAATCCTGTTCCCTGTGGTTTTATCATCTCCCGTGGGTACAATAATCATCTCTAGTCATATAAATCCCAATTCTAAATATATTAAGTTCAAATTTCTTTTGAAATCTAGGTCTGTTTTAATTACTGCTAGCTAAAAATGTATACCTTGATTTTTTTAGGTATCTTAAATATACATTCCAAAAGGAATCATCATATTTTTGTGGAAATCTATTATGCTAAATTTCCTGTTTTCGTCAAGGACACCACCATCCTTTTCTCCCAAATGCTTTACAAACTTGTTGTCATTCTTGATTTTCTTCTCTTCCTTCATGTTCATATGCAATCAGTTCCCAAGTCTTGTCAATTCTGTGTCCATAACATTCATGTTCACCACCTTCTCTCATTGTAATCCTCATAATTTCTCAACTAATTCATTACAATTCCTCCCTAATTACTTTATCATCCTCTTTAGTCTCTTTCTGCTCCAATCTGCAATGCTATATAGTTGATAAATTGATGTTTATAAAATTCATCTGACTAGGTGCACTCTCATAAAAGAAGTTCAATGTTTTCTATTAACTCAAATATAAAACAAAATCATTAGCTTGCATTATATTTCTATACAATATGGCTTCTGCTTTCTATTTCCAGATTAATTAATACTGCTGCTCATTTATGTACCCTTCACTTATCTTAAAGTAGTGAAAAAGCATTTACCAAGTCCTTCCTTATATGCTAGACTCTGTGCTGCATGTTGGAAATGTAAATATAAGCAGAAGAGAGAGACAGAGTTGTACTCAAGAAGTTTATATTCTAATTGGGGATAATATCACATAAAATGAAGCTGAGAAGCAGGGAGAGAAGAAAAAAAAAATAACCTGTGCAAGGAAAGACTTTTGGCATAGATGGCTTAAGTGTCTTCTGTGAGAAACAAGCTAATCAGATGGAGAAGTTTCAGGAGAGAAGGATACTTCCAATTAGTGAAATCCAAGGTTCAAGTGTCCTTCCAGGGTGAAAAGGTAACTGGAGTTTTGTAGAGAAAATCCAGGAGTGTCAGGAATACAGCCTGGAAAGGAATTCTAGGCTGTTCCATTTCTTTGTCATTTCTCATCTCTGCTCTTCAGGTCTGGAATATCCTCTCTCCTACCATCCACCTCAAAGAATGTGTATCTTTTCCCATTCATTTTAATTCTTCTATGCAACATGACTAATATGAAAATGTGTTTAATAAGAACGTATGAGTAGAACCTATATAAGATTGCAAGTCATTTTGGGGAAGAAGGGGAGAGGGAGGGGGAAAAATTTAAGACTTATGGAAGTGATTGTTGAAAACTGAAAAAAAATACGTTGATTAAATTGTAAAAAACAAAAAGCCTATCTGCAAAGTTTCATTATAATGTTATTAACTACATGGGAACTTCTTGATACCCCCAGTAGTCACTTATTTCTTCCTTTTGAATTTTCTTTGCACTATATATATATATAATGCATGTATATATATGTACATACAAACTTAGTTGAAAGTGTTTATAAACTAATCTCCTTTAAAATATGCATTCATATGGACAGAGAGTTCTATCTTTGTGGATATTTCTTTAATTAAATTGACATTATGAGTGTTGATACAGTGGTTCCCAGCATTTTATCATCTTTACTACTCTGCTATGGTGTATTTGATTTTGTAACATTTACTTATTCATTTTCTTCAAAAAAGTAAAATAAACCAACAAATAAACTTGTTTCATATATTTATTTTTTCTGTATACTTTAAATTTTTCATTATTTTTTAGTTTTAAAATATTGGCTCCTTCTCTGGCACTTCATTACGAATTTTAGCTGATCATAGGTTTACAAACACAATACCAGAAAATACAAGCCCTGTCATGACTTACAAAGATGAAAAGAGGAAAAAACTAACTACCAATCTAGTGATACAATGTATTTCTATCATTCATCTTAAACTATGTTTGAAATGCATAATGACTCATGAGCAAAATTATTTTTCTCCAAGTGGTCCCAATGACAAAGGCGTAGTGGGGTTAAGATCGATGTTGGTATAAAAAATATCTACTTCCTCAAAAGCACAGATGCTAAAAGTATTGATCCTTAGTGAACTTAAAATATTTTAAATTATTTTCATAATTTAGAAAAATATAGTCACAAAATTCAATTAGCAATACAAAAAACAATAATAATGTAAAGGACATGTGTTGTGGGGTATTGTTTTCACACAAGTAAGTTTTGTATGCCCACAGTCTGTCTAGAATCGGTCCTAAGGGAGGCAAGAATAGATGTGTTTATTACTTCCTTCCCCTAACCTTAGCCAAGGGGACTTATTTCTTCATGGAAGTGAAGCAGGAGTTAGGAGGACACAGACTGGCCATTATACTCTTCTTAGAGAGAAAGGCTATAGGGTTAGATCTTTCTACTCCTTAAAATACTAATCTAGGGGATATAAATTTTAAGTTCAAGGTAAAGTCCAGATGAATGTCCTTTAACTAGGAAGGAATTTTGCATGCTCCTGATGAAAGTCTTATTCCCACTTCCTACTATCTTCTAGTTCCTCAATGAACTCTAGTACCAAAGAAATGCATTGTCTATGTATGTATATGTCAGAGAAAGTATACATAGGGGAATAGGAATATATACCAGACAATATGGAATGAAAATGATCTCCCACGGAGAATGAAGTAGCTCAACTCACCTAAAAGCGTCTCAGAATTAATCCAAAAAGAAATTTTCTGACATCACTAGTGTAGTAGTGTAGTAAGTTGGAGATGCAGACATATTTTTCCACATTTTGATTTTTCCCCAGAACCTTTATCTTTTCATGAAAATGAAGAAAGGTTACAATCATACATCTTATCTCTCAAAGCTGGAAGTTAGAATAGCCTTCTCTTGTAAAGTAAACCCACTCTTCATATAGGTTCAGCATATTAGGTATTCTTCACTCGTGAGGATATCCCATAAAAATTGACCCTTTGTGCCACGGGTTACAAAATAATCAGCATTTATATAGTGTGTTAAAGTTTGCAAAGCATTTTTATATACATTGGGTGATTTGAACCTCATAACAACTCTGCAAAATCAATAATACAGATAATATTAACAACATTTTAGGAATAAAGATTCTTAGGATCAGAAAGAACAAATGACTTGTACACGGCCACAAGTAGCAAGTAAGAGTGATGAGAATTGAATCTAGGTCTTCTTGACTTCCTACTACTGCCTTCCATGGAAGAAAGCTTTTCTTTGTTTGTTTGTTGATCTGTTTTTTTTTTTTTCAGATAGAGAAAGAAAACAGGAATTCAGACGAATAAGAAAGACAAGGAAATTAAAAAGTAATTTAGAGAACTTTGGTCTTCTAAAGACAAAATTAATTTAGGGAGAGAAGTTAAAAAGTTAGAAGAACTCAGAAAATTTAAGCAGAGAAAAAGGTTCAATGTGAAGGAAGACATAATCCAATGAGGAAAATAAATAGTGAGGAAAAAGGACTGGAAAAAATAAGAAAGATGAAAAAAGCAAAGCATGTTACAAGTAAACATAATAAACTGGACATTAAAATGAACTGGGAAGGGAAAAAAATTGCTGAACTGATACGTTCAAGAAATCAATAGAATAAATAAAAGTCTAGTGAGAGAAAGGAAAGACAGTTGACTGTACTTGTCAAGTGGTTAAGAAAAGAACTCAAAAATTTCCAGTGGAGAGTTAACAGCGAAGTTGTAAACCTAAACATGAAGTCTGAAAACAAGGTTGAGAACATAAAAACGGAGAACTAGGAAATTTAACATTGATGAGAGCTTAATGTGAGAACTCTGTAGTGATTCCTTAGAAATACACCTCACCCCCATAAAAAACTAATTTATTAAATTTTATTTATTTATTTTCAACATTTATTTCCACAAGATTTTAAGTTGCAAATTTTCTCCCCATCCCTTCCCTACATCCACCCCAAGATAATATGCAATCTGATTACTCCTTTCCCAAATCTGCCCTCTCTTCTGTCACATCCCTCATTTCTCTTATCCCCATCACCTCTATTTTCTTGTAGGGAAAGATAGATTTCTATACACTGTTGCCTATATATCTTATCCCAGTTGCATGAAAAACAGTTTTTATATTCGTTTTTAAAACTTTGAGTTCCAACTTCTTTCCCTTTCTCCCTTCCCTCCCATCCCCACTGAGAAGGCAAGTAATTCAATATATGTTATACACATACAAGTTATGTTGTGAAAGACTATCTTTCTCTCCATCTTATCCTACCCCCCATTTATTCTATTCTCTCTTTTGACCCGAAACCTACTCACAAATGCTTGCTTCTGATTGCCCCTCCTCCCATTTCCCTCCCTTCTATCATTGTCCCAATCCCCACACATCCCCATCTACCCTGCTTTCCTGTAGTGTAAAGTAAGTGTTCAAAGCAAATTGAATGTGTATGTTGTTCCCTCCTTAAGCCAAATGTGATGAGAATAACGTTCACTTTTTCCCTCTCACCTCCCCCCTCTTCCCTTCCATTGATAAATCTTTTTCTTGCCTCTTTTATGCAAGAGGTAATTTGCCCCATTCTATTTCTCCCTTTGTCCTCTCAATTTATTGCTATCTCATTTGTTAATTTTAGTTTTTTAGATGTCATTCCTTCCTATTCAACTCACCCTGTGCCCTCTGTCTATAGGGATACAATCTCTCCAACTACCTAGATACTGAGAAAAGTCTCAAGAGTTATGAATACTATCTTTCCAACAGTTCAACGTTAGTAAGTCCCTTCTGATTTCTCTTTCCTCTTTACCTTTTTATGCTTCTCTTGATTCTTGTGTTGGAAAGTCACATTTTCTGTTCAGCTCTGGTCTTTTCATCAAGAATGCTTGAACGTCCTCTATTTCATTGAATGACCATTTTTCCCCTGAAGTATTATATTCAGTTTTGCTAGGTAGGTGATTCTTGGTTTTGATCCTAGTTCCATTGACTTCTGAAATATCATATTCCAAGCCCTTTGATCCCTTAATGTAGAAGGTGCTAGATCTTGCGTTATCCTGATTGTGTTTCCACAATATTTGAGTTCTTCCTTTGTAGCTGCTTGTAATATTTTTTCCTTGACCTAGGAGCTCTGGAATTTGGCTACAATATTCCTAGGAGTTTTCATTTTGAGATCTCTTTCAGGAGGTGATCAAGGGATTCTTCCAATATTTATTTTACCCTCTGGTTCTAGAATATCAGGGCAGTTTTTCCTTGATAAGTCCTTTTTTAAATTAATTTTATTTATTTTCAGTGTTCTACAATCACTTCCACATAACTTAGTTTTTCCCCTCTCTCCCTGAGACAGCATACAATTTTATGTGGGTTCTACACATACATTCCTATTAAATACATTTTCACCGTAGTCATTCCGTGTAGAAAAAATTTAATGACTGGGAGAAATCATATAACAAACCAAATTGTAATGCACATGAAAAAAATGATCTGCTACATTCTCTGATTGAATTTTATAGTTCTTTCTCTGGATATGGAAAACATTTTGCCTTAAAAGACCATTGGGGATTTATTAAAGTCCTTCCATTGCGATGAAGTTCCAAGTCTACCAGAAAAGCCTCTCACACACTGTGGTCATTGCTGTGGACAAAGTTTCCTGGTTCTGCTCTTTTTGCTCAGCATCAGATCGTATAAGTATTTCCAGGCCTCTCTGAAGTCTTCCTGTTCATCACTTCTTATAGCACAATAGTATTCCATTACATTCATTTACCATAATTTATTCAGCCATTCCCCAATTGATGGGCAACCCCTTGATTTCCAGTTTTTGACCAACAATGAACTAGTGTTCCAACTCTCCCACATCCTCTCCAAAATTTATTATCCTCCTATTCTGTCATGTTAGCCAATCTGATAGGTGTGATGTGGTATCTCAGAGTTATTTTGATTTGCATCTCTCTAATCAATAGTGATTTAGAGCATGTTTTCATATGACTGTAGATATCTTTAATTTTTTCCTCTGAAAACTGCCTGTTCATAAAAGTTTATACCTAGGCTATTTTTTTTATTATGGCTTTCAGTTGGTCCAATAATTTTAAATTGTCTCTGTTGAATCTATTTTCCAGTTCAGTTGTTTTTCCAATGGGATGTCTCACATTGTCTGCTTTTTTTTCATTCCTTTAGTTTTGTTTTCTTGAATTTTCATGAATTCATTAGCTTCCATCTGCTCCACTCTAATCTTCAAGGAATTATTTTCTTCAGTGAGCTTTTGGACCTCCTTTTCTATGTGGTCAATTCTGCTTTATAAGGCATTCTTCTCTTCATTGACGTTTTGGATCTCTTTGGTCATTTGAGCTAGTCTATTTTTATAGTTATTTTCTTCAGCATTTTTTGAGTCTCCTTTAGCAAGCAGTTGATTCATTTTTCATAATTTTCTTGTATCACTGTCATTTCTCTTCTCAATTTTTGCTCTACTTCTCTTACTTGATTTTCAAAATCCTTTTTGAGCTCTTCCATGTCCTAACACCAATTCATATTTTTCTTGGAGGTTTTGGGAGGAAGAGTTTTCACTTAGCTGTCTTCTGTTTGCATGTTTTGGTCTTCATTGTCACTAAAGAAAGATTTTATAATCTGATTCTTCTTTTCAGTTTTTGCTCATTTCCCCAAGCATTTATTTGACTTTTAAGCTCTTTATCAAGGTAGATCTCTGCTTGCAATGAGGGTTGAAGATATACTGTCAGTTGCTCTATTCCCCCACAATCTGTGAGCCTACAGTTCCAGAAACAGTCACTGCTGTTGTCCCTGCTGCTCCTGTGGCTTCTGTGGGTTCCTCCATCCCCTGATGCCCTGGGTCTGGTGCAGAGTACTCCACTCTCCCACACTGGTCCCACAGGCTTTTTTCTATTGACCTTCCAATTTATCCTCAGAGTTTTGAGGTCATGAAGTGTGTAAATCACCACAGGTGCCCAAGATTCTTCTCCCTGAGGCCTACTCACGTCTTGGTCTGTGCAGGCATGGCCTACACTTTACTGTGCCCTTCCCCATCATGTATCCTGACAGACAACTCCCAGTGACCTTCCAAGCTGTACTGCATTGGAAATTTGTTTCACTCCATCATTATGTGGGTTATGCCACTCCAGAAATTCTTTAGAGCCTTTTTTTTTATTTTTTAAATTATTTATTTAATTTTTAACATTCATTTTCACAAAATTTTGGGTTCCACATTTTCTCCCCTTTTGTCCCCTTCCCCCCCAAACACCAAGCATTCTATTTGCCCCTATCACCAATCTGCTCTCTCCTCTATCATCCCTCTCTGTCCTAGTCTCCATCTTCTCTTTTGTCCTGTAGGGCCAGATAACTTTCTTTACTCTATACCTGTATTTCTTATTTCCTAGTGGCAAGAACAGTACTTAAGACTTGCTCCTAAAACTTTGAGTTCCAACTTCTTTTCCTCCCTCCCTCCCCACCCCCTCCCTTTGGAAGGCAAGCAATTCAATATAGGCCAAATCTGTGTAGTTTTGCAAATGACTTCCATAATAGTTGTGTTGTATAAGACTAACTATATTTCCCTCCATCCTATCCTGTCCCCCATTACTTCTATTCTGTCTTTTGATTCTGTCCCTCCCCTTGAGTGTTGACCTCACATTGCTCCCTCTTCCCCATGCCATCCCTTCCATCATCCCCCCCACCCTGCTTATCCCCTTATCCCCCACTGTCCTGTACTGTGAGATAGGTTTCCATACCAAAGTGAGTGTGCATCTTATTCCTTCCTTTAGTGGAATGTGATGAGAGTAAACTTCATGTTTTTCCCTCACCTCTTCTCTTTATCCCTCCACTAATAAGTCTTTTGCTTGCCTCTTTTGTGAGAGATAATTTGCCCCATTCCATTTCTCCCTTTCTCCTCCCAATATATTTCTCTCCCACTGCTTGATTTCATTTTTTTAAAGGTATGATCCCATCCTCTTCAATTCACTCTGTGCACTCTGTCTCTATGTGTGTGTGTGTGTGCATGTATGTGTGTGTAATCCCACCCAGTACCCAGATACTGAATAGTTTCAAGAGTTACAAATATTGTCTTTCCATGTAGGAATATAAACAGCTTATCTTTTGTAAGTCTCTTATGACTTCTCTTTGCTGTTTACCTTTTCATGGTTCTCTTCATTCTTGTGTTTGAAAGTCAAATTTTCTTTTCAGCTCTGGTCTTTTCATCAAGAATGATTGAAAGTCCTCTATTTCATTGAAAGACCAATTTTTCCCCTGAAGTATTATACTCAGTTTTGCTGGGTAAGTGATTCTTGGTTTTAGTCCTAGTTCCTTTGACTTCTGGAATATCCTATTCCACACCCTTCGATCCCTTAATGTAGAAGCTGCTACATCTTGTGTTATCCTCATTGTACTTCCACAATACTTGAATTGTTTCTTTCTAGCTGCTTGCAATATTTACTCCTTGACTTGGGAACTCTGAAATTTGGCCACAATGTTCCTAGGAGTTTCTCTTTTTGGATATCTTTCAGGAGGTGATCTGTGGATTCCTTGAATACTTATTTTGCCCTCTGGTTCTAGAATCTCAGGGCAGTTTTCCTTGATAATTTCATGAAAGACGATGTATAGGCTCTTTTTTTGATCATGGCTTTCAGGTAGTCCCATAATTTTTAAATTGTCTCTCCTGGATCTATTTTCCAGGTCAGTTGTTTTTCCAATGAGATATTTCACATGATCTTCAATTTTTTCATTCTTTTGGTTTTGTGTTGTGATTTCTTGGTTTCTCATAAAGTCATTAGCCTCCATCTGTTCCATTCTAATTTTGAAAGAACTATTTTCTTCAGTAAGCTTTTGAACATCCTTTTCTATTTGGCTAATTCTGCTTTTGAAAGCATTCTTCTTCTCATTGGCTTTTTGAACCTCTTTTGCCAATTGAGTTAGCCTATTTTTCAAGGTGTTATTTTCTTCAGCATTTTTTTGGGCCTCCTTTAGCAGGGTGCTGACCTGCTGTTCATGCTTTGACTGCATGTCTCTCATTTCTCTTCCCAGCTTTTTCTCCACCTCTCTAACTTGATTTTCAAAATCCTTTTTGAGCTCTTCCATGGCCTGAGCCCACTGAGTGGGCTGGGATACAGAAGCCTTGACTTTTGTGTCTTTCCCTGATGGGAAGCATTGTTCTTCCTCATCAGAAAGGAAGGGAGGAAATACCTGTTCACCAAGAAAGTAGCCTTGTATACTCTTATTTTTTTTTTCCCTTTTCTGGGCTTTTTCCCAGCCAGTGACTTGACTTCTGAATATTCTCTTCACACCCACTTCACCTCCAGATCCACCAAGCCATTGCTTGGGGTCTGTGATTCAAATGCTGCTTCCCAGCCTCAGGGCTTTGGGCGGGGGCGGGGCTGCTATTCAATGTGAGATTAAGTTCAGGTGGTCAGGTGGGGCAGGGCCACCTTAGTTCCCTCAGGGGGTTTATGTGTAGACCTTCAACAATGGATCTGGGCTCTTGCCTGTTTGGGGAGTCGTGGTCTGCTCTCGCCTCGTCTGCTGCCCCCCAAGGGGGCCTGAGTTATGGGGGCACCCCACTCCCCTCTCGACCCTCCAAAGAGACTCTCTCGCTAACCCTTGTCACCTGTGGGTGGAGGCACCCGAACAGCTGCTGGAGATCCCGTCCCTGAAACCTGCTCAGATCTGCTCCTCTTGTCACCGTGTGGCCAAGGCAGGGCTGGGCTCAGCTCTGGGTCCACAGTGCGAGAACCTTTTGCGAGAGGTTTTCAGGCTCTCTGGAGCAGAAATCTCTTCTGCTCCATTGTTCTGTGGCTTCTGCTGCTCCAGAATTTGTTGGAAGTTCTTTTTTACAGATATTTTATGGGCAGTGGGTTCAGAGCTAGCATATGTGTATATCTACTCCACCATCTTGGCTCCGCCCCCCTAGAGCCTTTTTTTTTTACAGGTACTTGACTCTGTTTGGGAAAAGCACTCTATGAATATTGTGTGGTTAATCTGCCATCTTGGGTCCACCCCTGAACTATTCCCCATAAGAAATTAATTACAAAATTAAAGAGAGTCTTCCAAGTTGCCCCCAAAATGAAAATTAAAAACAATATTGAAAATACATAGGAGGGAAATAAAAACAAAGTACAAAGAGCTTCTGTATGCATGGGACTAGAAAACAAATTTGGGGATCTTTTTGGTGAGAAATGGATTATATGTCATTCATACCAGCAATATTATTTTCAGGTGGAAATAGGGATTGAAACTGAGTGTGGGTGTGTGTATAGGGGCAGGGCAAGTGGTTGAGAGAGACAGAGACAGAGAAGATATAGGAGACAAGAGAGAGCCAAAGAGAAAGTTGTTTACTTGAGAAAAGAATCAGAAAAACACTCAACACTATAAACTCATTGTATCAAAAGTCTAAACACAAATATATAAAATATAGATGAAAAGCAAGATTAATCACATGTCATAATACAAGGAACATAGTTTCTTAAGATATACTCAGAACAGAAAGATCAGGGAAACTACAACAAACATATTGAATATTATGAGGGATAAAAAGAGGCAATAGTTTGTAATTTGGGTATATTTTTTCATTTGCAGAATAACTGAACAGAACGAAAATAAGCAAAAAATTCTGGAAACAGATAAACTTCATGCAATCATAATGCCATGATAATCTTATGTCCATTTTCCACTTTTCAGAACTGCTGGAGAACTTTGCCAGATGCAGATCAGCTAACATGTTTTTTTACTTGCCTTAATAATTTCATCTTTCAAAAGGTAGAATATTCCATAGAGAGAATTTTATTCTCATTCTTACTCTCACTGAGAGGTTAGAATATGTTACTGTGATAAAATTTATGGAAACAATGTGGGGAAGTAATCCTCTCTTAAACTTTGTGACAAAGAAGAAAATGGAAAGATGGACATAATCTGACAGTAATCTTATACTGGAGGAGAGTGAATTACAGGAGATGAAGAGGAAGCACAACTAAGATTCTAGAGATTAATTTTTGATAGGTAAATGTATCCAAAGAACTCTAAGAAAATTCTGAAGATATGAAGAGTAATGTATCCAATAAAGAGGAAAATGAGATTTATTTGAGAACAGTTTGCATTCACAAAGAACTAACCAACCAGTTCAGTTTTTTTCAATAAAAAAAAAGAAAACTATGGAAACAAAGAAAAGCTAATATATGTAATAGAATATTGAAATTGTATTGCATCGTATTAAAATAGTGCTGAGACTGAGTTTAGGTTCTTTAGGAAAATGAGGGGAATACATTTTTTTTCTTAGTTAAATTGAGGAAAAGAAGAGGCTCAAAAGAATGAAGGTACTAATGCTTAGGGTGGTAGGTATGTTGATAACTGCTATTTCGAGAAGGATGAAATGCTCCATTGTAATTTTGGTTCTATTTCTTCTGCTAAAAAGAATTATCTATGGAACAGAACAGATAGAACCAAAAATAATAAAAAGGGAGATGGTAGTCAATATAAATTAAAAGAAACTAAGAAAGCAGTTAACTGCCTTTGATCAAGTTAAATCATCTGGTCCAGCTGAATCATCTCTTTGACTGTAAAAAGAACTGATTGAGGATAGTACTGAGCCACTGCCATCTCCTATGTTTGAGCGATCATTGATAACAATAAGTAGTGAGATAACATAGAAAAATATTTGACTTAGAGTTAGAGTCCCTTAGTTCAAATATTATTTTAGATACTTATTGCCTTATTAACCTTATATTATGGCTTTTATCTCTCTATCTCATTGTTTTCTGTGAAACTGAAATGTTAAATTAGAGGGTCTTTGAATTTCCTTTTACCTCTACTAATGTGATATTATGATTTAAGTGCCACAGCACTAGAGAATTGTAAATGGCTCAATTTTCAACAATGGGGAAAAAGTGGACTCTGCATATTATAAGCCAGGGAGAATGACTTTGTTTTCTGGAAAAAAATTCTTATAATATATCACACAGATTGTCTCTGTTTGTCAACTATGACATCACCACGAAGAGTTCATGGAAGACTAACTTCATTTTTTAACAGAAAAATAGGAGACTGGTACATTGTAATATTCTTGTTGAAAGGATCAAGACATACGGACAAGTTGATAGCACAAGGTCTCATAACCAGTTAGTGGTCAAGTTTGTACTAAGATTTAAGTTTCATCTCCCAGAGGTCTGTTGTTTTATAAATTGACATCACTGTATTTTTTGCAAAGGCAAGATGGAAAGGAAGGGAATAAACATTTATAAAGCAATCACTATGTGACAGGCACTGTGTTAGGCACTATAAAATATTGTTTCATTTTATCCACAAAAACAATGGAAAGTTGGGAATTGCCTCTTTAATAGAGAAGGGGCACATCTATGGAATTATTCAGACAAACAAAAGACCATGTACAGATAGGTAGGCACTGATGGGGGTTATTTAATGATGGTCATTATTCTCAGAACTGAACGTGTCAAATTTAAATTCTTGAAATACATTCTGCCTTTTGTTGTTATGAAACTGAGATATCCAAAAGTAGCAACATCCTGGCATGGGACTGAGGAAAACTCGCCAAAGAGCCATTGAAAATGCTTCCCATTTTTAAAATAAAAAGCTTGATAAACCACTTCTGCTATGTACTGACCCTTTGTACTGGTTGAACTGCCTCCAGGCACCATTTCAAAAGGGAGTGTTCACAGTCTCAGTAGCTGTTGACTGTCTTTGATTTTCTTAACATTAACATTATTTTATTGTTCATTTGCTTTAAAGCACAAATTATCCTTCCATCTATAGCTATTTAAATTTTAATAATAAAAATATAAATATCAGTCATTGTAAAGTAGTAATTCCATCTAACTTCCATTCTTACATTCTTAACTTTCTATTCCCATACTATATATTCTTTCTCCCTAATTCTCTTTAACATTGCATTATTTTTCTATATTCATAATTTTTATTAATATTTCCCTTGAATATCAAATATAGATGCACATATAGAATGGCATCATATTACTTTATCCAATAATTCAAATAATAGGTAATGACAAAAGTGGACTAGTGAGAACCAAAGGAAAAAATAATATTACACTTATTAGTCAGACTTGTTGAAATGGGATGCTAGAGCAGTATGGATCCAGAAGGGAATAACATTCAAAGGATACAAAATGGAAAAAAAAAAAACAGAGGTATTGGTTCTCAGAATGGAATAGAACTATATACTAAGGAGAAAAAGTATTGTCACAAATCTAAATACTGCAATTCTAGACTATTATTTTTTTTATAAAATTCTGTCATAATATTAAAGAACATAAGTTTATGAACATTATGAAACAAAGAAGTTATTACTACAGTCGGTCAAATCCAGCAGTTTCAGAAAGAACTGGTATTTCAGAATAATTTTATTCCCTTTGTATTTATATTATGCATTTTTTTTTTTTACAAATTATTATTCATGTTTTCTCATTTGGACTCACAACAACTCTGGGAGATAGGTGCTATTAGTATTACCATTTCAACATATTAGGAAACTAAGGCTAAGTGATAGAGTGACTTGACCAGGATCATACAGTTAGGTTGAGACAAGGGTTGATCTTTAGAGTTTTCCCAATTCTAAATGAAATTTTTATGAGAAAGATGATTCTAGACATTTCAAGTACAAGGGGACAACAAGATAAACAGATAAGGCTGAAGCTTTTAAATAGTTAAATAGAGATTCTGGGCTCAAGAGAATATGTCAAGAGAAGAATAGGGGTATTAGAAAGGTTTTGAAATCTATCCTTGCTTAAATTGTGGAATATGAAGAAGGGATCAATAAAGAAGACTGGAGAGAAACTTGATAGAGTATTGTCATGACAATCAAGAGATGAAGTGGTTGTTGACAGTATACCTGGAAGATTAAGAAAGATCAAAGATAATCCCTAGAAAAGTATTAGAAAGGTAAGATCAGATACAAGAACTCAAAGAAGTGAGGAGTGAATGGCTAATGAGGAAATTGAATTCATTCTAAGAGCTTTTGGTGAAAGAGGGAAGACCCTTACTCTTCCAGTGATACTGCTCTTCCAAGGATTATCAGTGTTCTTTTAAGGGTAAAAATTGATTTTTTTCATAACTCATCCTATTTGATCTTTCTTTATCTTCAATAAGGCAAGAAAGTATTTAATAAATTGATATGTAAAACACTTGGACTAAAGTTAGCATGCCAAATTTAATGTAAAGAAAGCACTGGCATATTATTGTGGACTCAGTCAGTGAAATATTTTCCAAATAACAAATTAAATGTGGAAGCAAATAATAAAGAACATTTCTATTTAACTGTTCTATATGAACTTGAAAGATATGGCTGTATGTAATTTATCTTTCCTTCAAAGTTAGCTTAAAGCAAAGTGACTGGCATTATAAAGAATTTATATCAATATTTGTATCCTGTGTATTATATTTAAAATAATAACTGCTTCACTTTATCCAGATTTTTGTGTTTAAAAAGTGCCATATCTGATATCAAGAGAGCAAATTTACTGCCTGCCTTTCTATTTTAGAATATGCTTTTTATTTTTATTTTTTCCTTTAAAAATAGTTTTTGCTGTTTTTTAATAATATATTTATTTTATTTATTTTTAATGCTCTGCAATCACTACCATAAAACTTAGATTATTTACCCCCTACCTACCCCAAGTACCCCCCTCCCTCCCCAAGATGGTATACAATTTTTTATAGGATCTAAAAATAAATTCCTATTGAATACATTTTCATTATAGTCATGCTGTGTTGAAATTTAAATTTAATTCCATAAATGTTTCTCTGAATTTGGAAGGCATTTTGCCTTAGAAGACCATTGGGAATCTTTTTTTTTTAATGTTCTCGCACTGTTATGAAGATCCAAGTCTACCAGAAAAACTCTTGCACACTGTGGTCGTGGGTGGGCACAAAGTTCTGCTGATTCTGCTCCTTTCACTCAGCATCAAAGTATATAAGTCTCTCCAGTACTCTGTGAAGTCTTCTTCTTCATCATTTCTTATGGTGCAATAGTATTCCATTATATTCGTATACCATAATTTATTCAGCCATTCCCCAATTGATGGGCATCCCCTTGATTTCCAGTTCTTGGCTACTACAAAGAGTGCTGCTATAAATACTTTCATACATGTGGGACCCTTTCCCATTTTTGTGATCTTTTGGGGATACAGTCCTAGAAATGATATTGTTGGGTCAAAAGGTATGCACATTTTTGTAGCCCTTTGGGCACAGTTCCAAACTGCTCTCTAGAATGATTGGATTGTCTCACAGCTCCACCAGCAACGAATTAGTGCTCCAACTCTCACACATCCTCTCCAACATTTATCATTTTTCTGTTCTGTCATGTTTGCCAATCTAATTGGTGTGATGTGGTACCTCAGAGTTGTTTTGATTTGCATCTCTCTAATCAAAAGTGCTTTAGAGCATTTGTTCATATGATTATACATATCTTTAATTTCTTCCTCTGAAGATTGCCTATTCATATCATTTGACCATTTATCAAATGGGGAATGACTTCTATTGTTGTATGTTTGACTCAGTTCTCTATATATTCTAGAAATGAGGCCTTTATCCCTGAGATTAGCTATAATTTTTTTTTCCCCAATATATTACATCCCTCTGAATTTTGGTGCATTGGGTTTGGTTGTGCAAAAACTTTTCAGTTTAATGTAATAAAAATTATCCATCTTGCACTTCATAATGCTTTCTATCTCTTCTTTAGTCAAACATTCTTCCCTTCTCCATAAATCTGATAAATACACTGTCCCTTGTTGCTCTAGTTTGTCCGTGATATCAATCTTTATACCTAGATCGTGTACCCATTTAGAATTTATTCCTGTGTAGGGTGTCAGGCATGGGCCTATGCTTAGTTTCCACCACACTGTTATCCAGGTTTCCCAGCAATTTTTGTCAAACAGAAAGTTCTTATCCCAGAAAATGGGATCCTTGGGTTTATCAAACAGGAGATTGCTATATTCATTGCCTACTGTATCTTGAGTACCTAACCTATTCCACTTGTCTACCCTTCTGTGTCTTAGCCAGTACCAAATGGTTTTGATAACTGCTGTTTTATAATACAATTTGAAATTTGGTAGTGCTAAGCCACCTTCCCAAGCACTTCTTTTCATTCATCCCTTTGATATTCTGGACCTTTTGTTCTTCCAGATGAATTTTGGTATTATTTTATCCAACTCTAGAAAATAATTATCTGATAGTGTAATTTGTATGGCACTAAACAAGTAAATTAATTTAGGTAGAATTGTCATTTTTATTATATTGGCTCGTCCTACCCATGAGCAACTAATGTTTTCCCACTTACTTAGATCTGGCTTTATTTGTGCAAAAAGTGTCTTGTAATTTTGTTCATATATTCCCTGGGTTTGTCTTGGCAGGTCAACTCCCAAATATTGTGTAGTGTCTACCCCAGCATTAAATGGGATTCCTCTTTCTGTCTCTTGCTGGTGGACTTTGCTGCTAATATATAGGAATGCAAAAGATTTATATAGGTTTATTTTGTAACCTGCAACTTTATCAAAGTTGTTTATTATTTCAAGTAGTTTTTTACTTCAATCTCTGGGATTCTCTAAGTATATCATCATATCATCTGCAAAGGGTAATAACTTAGTTTCTTCACCTCTTCTTATTCCTCAATTTCTTTATCTTGTCTAATTGCTACAACTAACATTTCTAGTACCATATTGAATAACAGTGGTGAAAATGAACATCCTTATTTCACCCCTGATCTTATTGGAAATGCATCTCCATTGCATATAATGCTTGTTGAAGGATTTAGGTAGATACTGCTTAGTATTTTATGAAATATTCCCTTTATTCGTATGTTCTGCAGTGTTTCTAATAGGAATGGGTGTTGTACTTTGTCGAAAGCTTTTCCTGCATGTATTGAGATAATCATGTGGTTTTTGTAAGTACTGTTGTTGATGTGATCGATAATGCTAATAGTTTTCCTAATATTGAACCAGCCCTACATTCCTGGTATGAATCCTACCTGATCATAATGTACTATTCTTATGATAAGATGCTGTATTCCTTTTGCTAAAATCTTATTTAAAATTTTTGCATCTATATTCATTAGAGAAATAGGTCTATAATTTTCTTTCTTTGTTTTGTCTCTTCCTGGTTTAGGTATCAAAATCATATTTGTATCATAAAAAGAAATTGGGAGGACTCTTTCTTCTCTAATTTTCAAAAATAGTCTCTACAATATTGGAATTAACTGTTAATTGTTACTTGTTAATCCATTTGGTCCTGGAGATTTTTTCCTAGCGAGTTCATTGATGGCTTTTTCCAATTTCTTTTTCAGAGATGAGGTTGTTTCAGTGTTCAACTTCTTCTTCTGTTAATCTGGGCAATTTTTATTTTTCAAAATACCCATCCATGTCATTTAGATTTTGGAATTTCTGTGCATAAACTTGGGCAAAGTAATTTCTAATTACTGTTTTAATTTCCTCCTCATTGGAGGTGAGTTAACCCCTTTCATTTCTGATGTTATTAATTTGATTTTCTTCTTTTTTTAATCAAATTGACCAAAGGTTTATCAATTTTATTATTTTTTTCATATAACCAACTGTTGTTTTTATTTATTAATTCAATAGTTTTCTTAATTTCTATTTTATTAATCTCTCCTTTGATTTTCAGTATTTCTAATTTGGTATTTACTTGGGGATTTTCAATTTGTTCTTTTTCTAGCTTTTTCAGCTGCATGCCCGGGTCATTGATCTCCTCTTTCTTTATTTTATTTATGTAGGCATTCAACGATATAAAACTTTCCCTAAGAACTTCTTTTGCAGCATCCCATAAGATTTGATAGGTAGTCTCATTATTGTCATTCTCTTGAATGAAGTTGTTTATTGTTTCTATGATTTCTTCTTTAACCCACTCTTTCTTTAGGATTATATTATTTACTTTCCAATTGATTTTTGGTTTATCTTTCCATGGTCTTTTATTACATGTAATTTTTATTGCATTATGATCTGAGAAGGATGCATTGATTATCTCTACCTTTCTGCACTGGATTGTGAGGTTTTTATGTCCTAGTAAATGGTCAGTTTTTGTATATGTGCCATGTAAGAAAAAGGTATATTCCTTTCTATTCCCATTCAATTTTCTCCAGAGATCTATCATATCTACCTTATCCAGAGTTTTATTTGCCTCCTTAACCTTTTTCTTGTTTATTTTGAGGTTAAATTTATCAAGTTCAGAGAGGGGTAGGTTGAGGTCCCCCACTAGTATAGTTTTGCTGCCAGTTTCTTCCTTCAGCTCACCCCAACTTCTCCTCTAAGAATTTGGATGCTATACCACTTGGAATACACAGGTTTAGTAATGATATTGCTTCATTGTTTATGGTGCCTTTCAGCAGGACATAGTTTCTTTCCTTATCTCTTTTGTTTAGATCTATTTCTTCTTTTGCTTTGTCTAAGATTCGAATTGCTACCCCTGCTTTTCTTACATCTGGATCAAGCACTTCTAGGAAGTTTTCCTTGATGATTTACTGGAAGGTAGTGTCCAGACTCTTTTATTCATCGTGGCTTTCTGACAGGCCAATAATTCTTAAATTATCTCTCCTGGATCTATTTTTCAGGTCAGTTGTTTTTCCAATTAGATATTTTGCATTTTCTTCTATCTTTTCATTCTTTAGATTTTGTTTGACTGATTCTTGCTGTCTCATAGAATAATTAATTTCTAATTGTCCAATTCTAATTTTTATCGAATTGTTTTCTTCAGTTAATGTTCACATCTCCTTTTCCATTTATCCATTTTTTTTCCTTTTAAGGAGTTATTTTGTCCAGTCAATTTTTGTACTTCCTTTTCCATTTGTTCAATTTTCCTTTTTAAAGAGATGTTCTCAGCAGTGAATTCTTTTTTTATCCTTTTAAAATCATTGGCCAATTTTTCTTCTATTTCCTTCTTCAGTTGTCCCAAGGGAGCTCTTTGTGCATTCAAGTAGTTCCTGGTCCCTTTTAAAGTTTCAGATGGAAGTACAGTCTCACTGCTGAGATTTGTATTTTGGTCCTTGTCCCCATGGAAAAATTCTATGGCTTTTTTAAACACTTGTTTTGTTTTTCTTGTTCATGATGGTGATTGTGTGTTTTAGCTTCTGATTCTTTCAGTTAGAAGCTGCAACACTTGGTGATGAGCTGACTTGTGTGAAAAAGCTAAAAGCAAATGTCTTTTTATCTTTTGGTTTTGTGTTTCCACCGATCTGCCCTGCTTTTGGCTTATTAAGTGTGGGAGTTGGGTGGTCTGGTCACTGGAGATCTCCTCATCTGAACGGAGGCAAAGGCAAGCTCAGGGGATGGTGATTCCCAGATGCCCTATTGTCTTTCTGTTTCCCCCATACTGCTCAGGCACACCTAGATCCTAGTGTGAGTTTCCACCCCTCCTGGGGTTCCTTTTCTGGTGCTGAGTCTTGCCTGGGTCCTAGTGCCAGTTTCCAGTGCCCTGCAGCCCCTCTCCTTAGGGTTCACCTCCATCACAGTAGGAATAATCCCCCTTTGCTATTTTCCTAGCCTCAGGTGTTATGATACTATTTGACCCCTCTGCTGTTCCTACTGATCCAGGATTTTTCTGGGGAAATATTTTATAGTTCTTTCAAGTTCACCAAGGGGGAAGGAGAGAGCATTTGCTGATCACTCCCCCATCCTGCCTCCTGAAAGTTCAAGTAGGTGACTTTCAGACATTTAATCTGTGGGCTGAAAATCTCAGGAGCTGCTACAACTGATATCTGGTGTTCAGAAGCTGTCACTTGCTCAGCTCTGCTGGTCTCTCACCCTGGGCTGCAACTCCATTGGTTGTGCCTGCTGCTATCTCTGGTTTCCCCATTCCAGCTCTGCTGCACTGGACGTGCTGCCCTGGACACTGTGGGTTCACCCCCGTGGAACAGATCTTTCCCGTGGACCTTCCAGTCTGTCCTGGGCTTTGAATCTGCCACAGTCTGTCTCCTATTGGATTCTACACCTCCCAAATTTGTTCAGATACTCTTTTTAGAGGTATCTGAAGAAGTTTGTTTAAGAGCTTAGGTGAATCATTGCTCTTACTCTGCCATCTTGGTTCTGACCCCCTAGAATATGCTTTATAAAGTTGTGCAATGGGATATTGTTCTTGATAATGGCACTATATGGAAACAAACTTTTAATATGAACACAACCTGAGAAATTCAAAGACAATGATTAAACTATTTCAAGTGCACTGATCATAAGCCAAAATGTATCTGCAACAGAACACTGTCATTCCATTCCCATTCCCATTCCCTGCCACTTGTTAAAAATCATATGGCACTGTTTGGTAAACCAGTATGTGATTTGCCAGTCATTTTCATTACCAATTCTTCTTAAGAAAGAAAAGAAATGTAAAATGTGTGTGATTCTTTTTTAGTTTTATTTTCTTTGTAGCTAAAGGAAAGGGCTATTTCCATTTTTATAAATCTCCTTATAAACTGGGAGAAAATGTGGGATAATGGAAAGAACTCTGCATTAAGAATGATAATGTTTTGCTACTATTTAGCTGTATCATGTTGGGCAAGCAATTTAAATTCTCTAGGCTGTAACTTCATCATCTGAAAAATAAATCGGTGGGAGCCCACTGTGCACTAAATAATCACTAAGTCTCCTTCTTGCTCTGAAATTACAAAATTCTAATCTAAATATATTTTTCTCCTTTAAATCTTACTCTAGATGACTGGTTGGTAGTTTCAAATGATCAGTCTTTCAATAATGTCACATGACAGAGTAATATAATAATAGTTATCAGTTTCTCTTGTAATTGTGCCAATAGGGAATAAGCCTATTACCCTTTCATTTCAATAATATTAGTTTAAAAACATAGGAGAAAGTCCTGTTTCTCTGCCCAGACTTAGGGAGTAGAGTTAGAATTTATAAATTAATTTCCACATTGTGGTTGCTTAGATTCTGTAAATTCTCCCTTGGTAATGTCCAGAATTATATGAGTGGGGGCGGAACCAAGATGGTGGAGTAGAAAGATGCAACTCTGGAAGCTCTCCTCCCACGGTCCATAAAATATATGTAAAAAATGACTCTAAACTAATTGTAGAGCAGCAGAAGCCACAAAACGACAGAGTCAAAGAGATTTCAAGCCCAAGGCAGCCTGGAAGGCTGCCAGGAAAGTTCTGTCACAATGGGAGCAGAGTGTAGGTCAGCCTTGACCATGTGGCATCAGGGACAGGACTAGAGTCAGCTTCAAGGCATCACTAGCAGCAGCTGCAAGTACAGATTACTCAATTCACAAATGCCAAAGACAGCTTCAAAGGTCAGTGAGAAAGTTCTTTCACCTAGATGATAAGGAAACACAGCAATCCAGCTCTGGCCCCAGGTGGCAGCAGTTTCCATTGTTGGATCCCTGGTCTAAAACTCCTGGGGGAATCGAATGGTGATCTGGCTCTCAGCTCTGAGTGTCAGCCCTGCAGTCAGGAGGAGAACTGGCTGTTTGCTGGAGCTGGTGAAAGCTCTGAAAAGGGCATTCTACTCTCAGATCTTGGACAGAAGAGAGTGCTTGGAGTTGCTCCCAGATCAGAGTGCAGGTCAGGAGAGAAGGAAACTCTTCTCCCTTTATTGTGCCACTTTGAAGGAACTGAGAACTTATACATCCCCAGAGTATACCCTTCTCTTGACAAAGAACTCAGAAGTCAAGTAACTGGCTAAGAAAATGCCCCCAAAATGGAAAAAGAATAAGACAACAGAAGGTTACTTTCTTGGTGAGCAGGTATTTTCTTCCAGAATTATATGAATGGTTAATGGAGTTAATCAGAATCTTAATAATTGTAAAGTCAGTATCAAATTCCTATAAGGTAACATGATAAAGGAAACTTACAGTAATTATTTTATCAATCCATCAACCACCATTTATGAAGAAGCTATTCAAAGATAAGCACTATACTAAGCAGACATATATACTTGTGTTTGTACACATGCACAAACACACATGTATATACATATGGAAAATATATATATACATATATATGTATATATATATATATATATACAGAGAGAGACAGAGAGACAGAGAGAGAGAGAGAGAGATGGAGAGAGAGAGAGATGGAGAGAGAGAGAGAGATGGAGAGAGAGAGAGAGAGAGAGAGAGAGAGAGAGAGAGAGAGAGAGAGAGAGAATTCCAACTAATTTAGAGAAGTCTGACACTAGCAGCTGTGGAAATCAGGAAAGGCCTAATAGAGAATGTGGGTTGACTGAGTTTTGAAGGTCACCAGGGATTCTAAGAGGCGTGAAGAGAGAGAACATTCCACCAAGTCTTTGCAAAGTCCTGGAGGTAAGAGATGAAGCAAAATAGGAGCTTATTACTGGAGAGAGTGTCTAACCTGCTCTTATTTTATATATAATGAGACAGCATCCAAATCATTACCAAGAACACATATGACTCAGAAAGTAGGTAGAAAACAGTTCAGAGATAAGAATAGGGAGAAAATAGATTAACTCAGAGCTACATTGTTATGACTAATGTAAGAAAATGAACTAGACAATGAACTCACATGTAGTGATGGTCTTGCACATTTTCAGAACATCTCTCTATATGGAGGATGCTAGTTACTACTCCCAGGAGAATCATGACAATTTGTAAAGGAATTACCACGGAAAGATTATGGAGTATTAATGGACACTATGTAATTGGTTCCAGTTGCTATCACATAATTGGGTGGAATCTTTTTTGACTGACTCCTTAGCCAGAACTGCCAGCATATTTAAAAAGTCCTGAGTCTAAATTCTTCACCTCATTTTTATAACCAGACTGGTGGTTTGATAGGATATGATGAAATAAGACCTTCAAGACCATCTTCCTCTGATGCCATCTGGTCTCTGAGAAATTGAGATGTCTTGGTGTATATACTCATTCTTTCACTTTCATTCAGGGTATAGAGTCTCTGATCAGGGCTGAGAAAATGACTGTTTGGAGTCTGGGAGTCAGAACTTAGGTCAAGTGTTGCACCCAGCCCAGCACCGATTCCCTGAGAAGAAAGGAGAAATGTTTGGGAGTGAAGGTATGGATCTAACCCAGCAGAAGGACTTATCAGGCAAAAACGTAGCCTTTGTATATGATCTCAATGGGGCTATTGATATGTAGGAGGTGAATTAGACAGCATATTCCCCAAATGACTAATGTAGAAGTTTCAGGACGCCTATGGTCAATTGGTGTTGGTAGAAAGGTTTGAAGATTTGTTATCGCTATATATTTGAAGCAAAATCCCTTTATAAAAGTCAATCAAACTGAAAAGACTAAATGGAAGTAAAGTGCTAATAACCAGATCTCTGACACATTGAAGAAAACATCCAATTGGGGTTGTATTATTAACAGAGAAGAAAAATCCCCCACAAATGTGAGGATTCAAGGGATCCCTAAAAGTTGCAGCCCACCCTGTGAGAATGGGGCCACACAATACACATCATCCAAACATATATAATACGTTGTGGATATGTACAATGTATGGAAAACCTAGACAAGAATATAGAAGAATGAAAAGGGAATAGAGCAGTATTGATATATATCTGAGGAGAGAATAATCACACTTATGAAATCACATTTCCATGAAAATAAGTTCATCAGGAAAGGAACCTTTTTCCTCTTGCTCACTCTATAAATAATAGGTCATATTGGTAACAGAATGCATAAAGTACTTTTCTCACAACAATGATAAGGGGTAAGAAGTACAAGTACTACTATTATCATTTTACAGATGATTAATGTATAATAATATAATTATTTAACCACAATAAGTGTGAACTAAAATAATATAATAATATATAACTTACAAATAAACAAAGTAATTACTCAGTGGATACAAAACTAGCAGCCCAGGAGCATGCCAGATCTATTGACTCCATGTCTATTATTTCTTTTTTTTCATTTGCATTGATCTGTCTTTCATCCTTAATCCAGACATGGATACTCAATGTAGCTTTAGAAGAAAAAAGAAACAAGTTTGAAGACTGCCAAGAGGAAACGCAAGAAAGTGGAAGGAGTATTAGATTTACTAAAGTTGGAGGACCTAAATTTTAAATATTGGTTTAGTTATATTGCACCTGAACAGTTAATTTAAAGGACCCTAGCTTCCTCGTGTGGAAAATTCTCTCTCTAAAGTCCTTCCAGACCTAAACCAAAGATCCTGCCAAAGGTCTTGCTGGATCAAAATTAAATAAAAATTTGCAGATCTGGGGGAGAGGAGAAGCTAATCAATGAATTGTGTGGAAAAACCCTAAAGCTTCAGGAATCCTCCTGTTCTTCATTTTCTATAGTATTTTCAAGTGCTTCAGGAAGCTTCTTTTAGAATCTGTGTTGTGTTTTTCTGGGTTTTTTTTTTTTTTTTTTTGCTTACAAGGTTGTATGCAAGAATGTTTTCTTAATGTTTCTGCATAATGTGTAAATCAAACAGCTGCTCTTAAAGCATATTTATGGAAAGATTTGGTATTCTCTGATCTCAGCAAACATCACAAATGAAAGCATTCATGCATTTGAAATGCATAATTTTAATGATGTATGTATTACAAGACTGTGAATACTGTATGTGTTGCTTTTGTCATTTCACTAAGTAATAATTTTTATCAGGCTGAATCAACTTGCCTCTGAATATTCCTAACAGCAATTTGATGCAGCAAGGTGGCAAGCAAGTTGATACACCTAAGTTAAAAAGAAAGCTTTTTAAATCACTCTGGTTATTCAAAAATAAATTAAGAAGTCAGATTTCCATCAGTCGCTAAAATAAAAAAAAAATACATATACACAAAGATAGGAAAACAGGAAATTATTCATATAAAAATGACTGAAGAGAGAGAGAAATATGTACTCAGGAAGCAACTTTAAAACAATGCCAGAGTAACATATTAACCACTGCAAAGTTAAAGAGAAGTTGTGTACATCAGTCCTTAAATAGCACGAAGTTCAGCATCTACAGTGAAATGATGTTCATTAGTAGAGACTTTCTAGAAGAAATAAGTTTAAGGACCTTCTCAGTTTTTAAGACTTGTTTCTATCATTTTGCCCAGTATGATCTGTCATAGTTACGAATTTCTGCCTCTAAAAATTGCATGAAAAAACTAAGTATCCCTCCCTTCTTTATTCTCATTCTTAGTCTATCTACCTCTCTGTCTTTATCTCCTGCTCCCTCCCTGTCCCTGCAATTCTCTCCCTATGGCTTTGCTTCTCTTTCTGTTTCTCTGTCTTGCTCTTTCTCTCTTTCTCTCTGTCATCACAATCAATATATTGAATAGGAACTGGGAACATAACTGTTAAAAAGTGTTGGTTTTCTCCAGTGTGAACTAATAGAAAACGCTGTAGACTTGAAATGGATCCAAAGTGTAAGAATATCAGTTATTACTAAATCTGACTTACTCCCTTCCCCCCAAAAAAGAAAATAGTTGACAGGTTTAGCTCCCTAGGTGACTGAACCTGTGATCAGGCCATTTTAGACAGAAGAAGAAGAGGAAAGTTGGTAAATGTAGGATGTACTCATAAAATCTTCAGCCCTATTTCTTTGCCTGTTACTGTAAATAATACAGTTTCTGAGTTAATAAATAATAGTCAGGAGGAAAAGAACAAAATGAAGAAGATGTGGCAAGTGAGAAACGATTTATTTTCTGCTTCAACTGTAAAGGAGATAGTGAATCATAAAACCATCCACCTGGAAGGATATTGTGAGGTCAGGGCAGGGATGGGAAGTGCACTTTGGCATTCTAAAAAGTTTTCTATCATTTATTTTCATTTCTTTAAGGTAGCACTTCAAGTGTTTTTAGGTAAGCGTGATAAGCATTTTCACATCATAGAATCCACAACTGATGTTTGATTTGTCTCCTCAACGGACATTGTCTTCCACAGGTTCCATCAATTCAAAAAGTATCTGTTGCTCAATTAATATGTTTCCAACACTGAAAGTCACTAAAGAAACAGAAAACATTATTTTGTTTGTTTAGTTTCCTTCAAAGTATTTTAATAGTTTCGGGGAAGACTGATTATATATCCTCAAAACAATCTGGGAGCAATTACAAAATAATGTAATTTCACATGCAAAATTCTTGGTTCAAACTAAGTTTGTAAGCTCTGAAGCTACAAAGAATATTTTGATTCAACCTCATCAGTCAAAGGAGTCTTCCAAAAAGTGATGAACTTTGCATTACATCTTTTTAAAGTACAGTGGTATACTCGCCTCCTAAAGTGTCACTTAGGTGATTCAGGAGATAGAAATTTTTAAAAAATTAAGAAAGAGTTGTAGATTTTATTAGCTGATTTCTTGCTTATCTTCTTAATAAATAAATTCTTATTGCACTTCGTCATATAGGGTACTTTTATGTATTGTTTTCTCATTTCTCAAAACCTGACACAGTTTTATCATAATAAACACTTCATAAAACTGTTTTCTGGATGTAGATCTTCCCTCCCCAAACTGAATAATCTCTGGCAAGGCAGTTTTTTTTAAGACATTAAGTATTTTTAGACAATTTGTGTATTATGGACCCTTTGAATATTCTAGCGAAGCCTGTGAACTCTACTCAAAATAATATTTTTAAATTCATAAAATTTAATGGATATTAAGGTAAGTGAAATCAGCAATATTGAAACATGATTGCCAAAATTTGAACCACTGTTTTGTACTATGCTGCTCTCACATATTCTGAGAAAGCAATTTTATGTGTGTATATACATATGCATACATACCTGTGTTGTATATATGTACATATATGTATGCATGTATGCATACAAAGCTTCTTCCACATAGTCTGAACAGAATTGTGATTAAAATGGCTATTCAAAATTGTAGTGAAACATCTGTTGTCCTTTTGTTAGATTCATGTAATTGAGAGGAGCAAATTTGCTTCCTTTTTGAAATAAACAACATAGAAGTTCCTGAAAAGAAGCATGATTAAATGTCTGTGTATCCTAACCATATACCACAATAAGATCCTTTATTATCTCTGCTCTATGTAGCACTGATAAAGTTGTGACATTATGGAAAATGAACCCTTATATTGGAGCTGCAGGAAAAAAATTATATGCATCATCAATGAAAAAGAAATCGAAGCAATTATTAGAAGTTATTTTGCCCAATTAAATACATATAAATCTGACAATCAAAGTGAAATAGATGAACATCTACAAAAATAGAAAGAGCCCAGATTAAAAAAATATAAAGTAAAATACTTAAATAACCTTATCTTACAAAAGGAACAATCCATCTATGAACTCCCTCAGGAACAAAAATAAAAACTATGACCAGATGCACTCAAAAGTGAATTCTACCAGACCTTTAATGAACAATTAATTCCAATATTATGTAAACTACTTGGTAAAATAGGCAAAAAAAAGAAGTCTACCAAATTATTTTTTATGACACAAATATGATATAGCTACCTAAACCAGAAAGAACAAAAACCAAATGAAAACAATAAAGTAATTTCTTTAATTAATATTGATGTGAAAATTTAAAATAAAATACAAGCAAGGAAAATGCAGCAATATATCATAAAAATCATACATTGTGAATAAGTAGGATTTATACCAGGGGTGTAGTGCTACTTCAATACCAATAAAATTATCAGTATAATTGACAATATCAATTACAAAAGTTATGTGATTGTAATAACAGATGCAGAAAAAGCTTTTGAAAAAATTCAACTCATTCCCATGAAAATAATGGGAGACATAGGAAGAAATGTAGTATATTTAGAAAATCCTAGAGAATCAACTAAAAAACTACTTGAAATGAATGATAACCTCAAAAAATTAAAGAATATGTAATAAGTGCACATAAATCAATAGTATGTATATATGATCAGCACAGTTCAACAGACAAAAAGGGCAATATCATTTAAAATACCTACAAACTATATATAGTACTTGGGAGTCTACCTGCAAAGATAAAAGCAGGAACTGTATGAACATAATTATAAAAAAAAAACTATTTATACAAGTAAATGTAGATTTAAGCAACTGGAGAATTTTCATTGTTCATGGGTAGGCCAAGTTAACATAATAAAAATAACAGTTCTTCATAAGTCAATTTACTTATTCAATGCCATACCAATTAAGCTACTAAAACCTATTTTAGAGAGCTAGAAAATAAATAACAAAATTCATGTGGAAGCACAAAAGTTCTAGAGTATCAAGGAAATCAGTGAACAAAAACACATGTGAAAGAAATTACCCTAGCAATATTAGATATTAAATGTAACACGAAGTGATAATCTTCAAAATAATCTGGTAATAGTTAAGAAATAGAGCAGTAGTTTGGGGCAGAGCCAAGATGGCAGAGCAGAAAGACAGACCTGCTGTAGCTCTTCCCACATAGCCCATAAAATACCTGTAAAAATGATTCTAAACAAATACTAGAGCAGCAAAAGCCACTAAATGGCCCTTCTCTCTTCCCCTCCATGACAGAGTTTTAATTTTTTTGCCACTGACTCCCTCAGTCTTCCCTCTCTTCTCTCATCACCCCTTGCTTTTAATCCCCTTTTCCCTTGTTACTTCTTCCCTACCTTTTATCCTCCACTCCCCTTTCTTTCCCTTTTCCCCTCTTGCTGCCTATAGAGCTAGTTGTATTTCTATACTTAACTGAGTTTGTTGTAACCTCCTTGAATTCAATCAGATGAGAGCCACTCTCAAACAATGCTCATCTCCTTCCCCTCTTTCCCACTACTGTAATATATTTTTGTGCCTTTTCCAGTGATGAAATTTTTTTTCTGCCTCCTCCTTTTCACATCTCCCATTACAATACCTTCACACCCTTAAATCACATTTATTATTATATCATTTAATTTACACTCACTCCCTCTATCTATGTATATCCCTTTTACATTTCATAATAAATACACAATTCTCAAGATTAACAAGTATCATCTTTTCCTGTATAGATGTAAACAGCTTGCCCATATTGAGTAATAAATTTTTGTTTCCCCGTTGTCCTTTTTACACCTTTCTTGAGACCAGGGTTTGAAGGTGGAATTTTCTATTGATTCTGGCCTTTTCATCAGGAAGGTCTGGAAATCCCTTATTTCACTGAATGTCCATCTCCTTGCTTAAATATTATCCTCAACTTTGCTGGATAATTAATCCTTAGTTGTAGTCCCAGCTCATTTGCCTTATGGAATATTGTATCCCAGTTCCTTTGATCTTTTAATGCAGAAGGTGAAAGGCCCTGTGTGATACTGACTGTAGCACCTTGATATTTCAATTGTTTCTTCCTGCCTGCCTGCAGTATTTTCTCCTTCACTTGAGAGTTCTGGAATTTGGCAACTATCTTCTTCAGTGTTTTTAGTTTGGGGTTCCTTTCAGGAGGTGGGTTAGAATGGTGGATTCTTTCAATGTTTGTTTTGCCCTCTGCATCTAGGACTTGCAGGCAATTTTCCTTGATGATTTCTTGGATGGTAGCATCTATGCTCTTCTTTTTCACCATGGCTTTCTGGTAGACCAATAATCCTTAGATTTTCTCCTTTGTATCTGCTTTCTAAGTCAGTTGTTTTTCCAACTAGATATTCTACATTTTCTTCTATCTTTTCATTCTTTAGATTCTGTTTGAGTGATTCTTGATATCTCATAGTTTCATTAGCTTCTGCTTGCCCAATTCTAACTTTTTATCAAACTGTTTTCTTCTGTTAACTTTTCCATCTTCTTTTCCATCTGACCAATTGTTCTTTCAAAGAAGCTATTTTCTCCAGTTAACTTTTGTACTTCCTGTCCCATTTGTCCAGTTGTCCTTTAAAATTCTTCTATTATTTCTTTTTTTTCATATTTTAAAGTCAATGGTCAGTTTTTTCTTCTACTTCCTATAATTTGGCTTTTAAAATCCTTCCTGAGATCTTCCAAGAAGCTCTTTGTGCTTCAGACCGGTTCTCATTCCCTTTTGAAGTTTGAGATGGGAGCATTGTCTCAATGCTGATCTCTTTGGTATTTGTGTTTTGGCCCTTGTCCCCATAGAAAGATTCTATGGGCTTTTCTTTTCTATTTTGCTTCTTACTCATGATAATCACCCTTTTCCTGGCTTTTAAAGTAGATTTCTTTGTCTAAGGCACAGGGGTCTCTGCCCCACAGTTCTTGTGTCTAAAACTTAAGGCTTTATGTGTTGTGGCCTCTGGTTCTTTCAGCTACAAGCTAAAATGCTGCAGCTTATGTGGTGCTGATCTGGCTGGTGTTGGAAAGCTGAGGCCAGGTAAAGTCTTTTTGGGTTTCCCTGAAGTTATCCTGGAGCTAACTTGTTAAGTATGGGGAAGGGTTTTTCTGGTCACAGGAGGTTTCCCCTGCTGAACTAGAGCTAGTCTGAGCTAGTGTCTTCCTCATTCTCCTGGGATGCTGAGCCGCCCCTGGAGTCCTGGTGTTGGCAGTTGTTGGCTTAACTCCCCTGAGGCTCAGGATTTTCTCCTGATTTGCTGAGGTGGGGCTGTCTGGGACAGTTCTGGTTCTGCACTGGTCCCTTTCAGCCACAGAAAGAAGGACCCTACTTAGCGATCTTCCTACCCTCACAGACTAAGAGTCTGTTTACCCCTTCAGCTGCTCCCACTGTTCCAGGGTTTTTCCCCTTGAGATAATTTCTGGGCTTCTCAAGGTCAACAAGTGGAGGAAGAAAGCAATTACCTATCACTCTGCCATCTTTGCTTCTGGTTCCAGAAAACCCAAGAAAAATCTTAACATCACCAATAACCATGATCGTTTGTTTACTAATCTAGAACCATACATCCTGGAGAATGAAATCGAGTGGACCTTATAAATCATTGTTACATATAAGGCTAGTGGAGGTGATGGAATTTCGGATAAATTATTTAAAATTCTAAAAAACAATGAAGCTTCTAAAATGATGTACTCAGAAGGTCAGCAAATTTTGAAAACTCAACAATAGCCACAGTTCATGTCCCAATCTTAAAGAAGGACAGTGCTAAGAAGTGTTCAAAGTATTGGAAGGTTATGTTTTAGATTCCACAAACTAAACTTCAGCAGTATGTGAAGCAAGAATTATTAGAAGTGCAAGATGGTTTTTAAAGAGGCAGAGAAAGTAGAGACCAAATTGCCAACATTTGCTGGATTATGAAGAAAGCAGAGTTGTTCTGGAAAAAAAAAATCTACTTCTGCTTCATTGACTACACTAAAGGATTTGACTGTGTGAATAACAACAAAATGTAGTAAGCCCACAGGGAGATAAGAGCAGCAGATAATCTTCTTCATTTCCTAAGGAAACTGAATGCTAGACAAGAAGTAACACTTAGAAGAGAACATAGAAAAGTATTGGGTTTAACATTGGGAAAGAAGTAAGACAAGACTGTAGATTATCTTATTTATTTAATTTATATGCAAAGCACATGGTGTGAAATGCTGGTCTGGTGTAACAACAAGGACCCTGGATTACACAGCAGCACCCTCTGTACAGTTTCTTATATCTGTTTTTCTAAAATGAAGGCAACTTTTGAGGGGTCAACAATTTACTTTAATCAAGCACCTGTAGCATTCACTTAGATCAAAGGGAAAAGTCAACATCTTGAACTTTAGAGAAAATACAAACAGAAATTACAAACAGAAAGACCAACCACTTTGAACTGTCTGATCATAGACAATACATACATCATTGCCAGAGAGAAAAGCACCAACATCTGAATTTTCAAAGCCAGCTCATCAAAGACTAACAAAAGGTATTTGAAGACTATTAATGAGTGTAGAAAATATTTGACTCTTCTCTACACCCCATTACCCTTACATTAACCTTACATCTGGACAAATCAAAATCCAGAATTAAAGTTGGCAGGAGAAATATCAGCAATCTAAGATATGCATATGATACCACTCAGGAAAAAAGGAAAAAAGAATTAAGAAATCTTTTGATGACTGTGAAAGCATAATATGAAAACTGTATTGGAGCTTAACATTAAAAAAATTAAGATCTTTGCAACTGGTCTCATCATTTATGGTCAAGTAGTAGAGGAATAGGAGCAGTGTCAGGTTTTCCATTTTATATTGTTGGTCTCAAAGATAATTGCAGATGGCAACTGCAACCATGAAATTAAAAGATACTTCTCTCTTTTAAGTAAAGCAATGAGAAATCTGGACAGTATATTAAAAAGCAGATACTTTACCTTGCCAACAATCATCTATATAATCAAAGCTATGTTTATTTTTTTCCAGTTGTAGTATATGACTGTGATATTTGGACTACAAGGAAAGTTGAGTGCCAGTATCAGTATCAGTAGAACTGATACTTTCAAATTGGGGTGTTGAAGAAGACTTCTGAGAGTCCCCTGGACAGAAATCAGTAAATACTTTTAAAAAATTAATTCTAACTGTTCACTGGAAAGTCCAGTACTGAAACGGAAGTGAAGAATGAGATGGATAAAAAGTGTAATAGAAACAATGAACATGAACTTCAACAGACTTCAAGAGATAGTGAAACAAAGAAGGTTCTGGTGCACTACGGTCCATTTTGTTATGAAGATTTGAACATGATTTGAATGACTGAAGAACAGCAAGTGCTTGCTAAATGCTCATTGACAGAAGGAGAGAATTCTGGGAAGATGGCTGAGTAGGTCAGAAAATTCCAAGCTCTAAAGATTTTCCCCATAAAAGTGATAAAATAGCTCCTTAAGGCTAATAAAGTGCATGTAAAAGTAGATAAGAATAGAGGCACAACAGGGATCTTCTTGGGACAATTTGAGAAGATCAGAAGAAAAATCCCAGAATGCTTTGGTCTCCGTGAATGGTAAACACCTCTAGTCTAGTTCCACTTTAATAACAAGCTACAAGCCACTTAAACAACAAGTGGCAAGCCTTGGGATTAGTTGGTTTGAGAAGCTGCCTCTGCCCCTAACACAGAAACTTTTACCACCACAGGATAGTGAGAGGAGTTGGCAGTCTGACCCCTAGATGATTGAGGGAAACTTTTCTGACCAGGAATATCAGACTGCAAAGAGCAGTGGGGTCAAGAAGGAACCATCACATGTATGGTGACTACAGAAACAGCATGACAGAAAGCCTCTGACTGTGAGCACTTACAGGAGGTTGGAGGTTTGACTTTGGTCCCAGGCTAGAAGGGATAACTGAAGATTTGGGGCAAAAGGAACCATCCCCCATACTCCAGGACTAGAGGTGATTACAAAAATTAAAGTATTACCACAAAAATTGCACAGGCAAAGGAAAAAGAAACCAATAATAGAAAGCTATTGTGGGAATAGAGAAGACTGACATTCATCTTCAGAGCACATTATTGAAGTAAAGTGCAATGTTAAATGTCAGATACCAAAGAGCAATATTAAATTGTCACCTACTCAAAAAGAATTCATAGAAGATCTTACATACCTGTTGATAAATTAATTGAATTATTGATTCCTACTATGGCCTTCAGTAGCTGATTTAAATATCCAAAAAATAGAATCAAACACTTTAGTAAAAACAATTACTACTTATATTGCAATGTTGTACCATCTGTCTCAATACTAGACTTTTAGATAAACCTTAAATGTTATTGTGAAATGGCCTTGAATGTCACTTCCAGTTCCAAATTTACTCTCTTGAGTAGATGTTGTAATTTTGAAAAGAAACAATCACCCCATATTATGAAATCAAGTTTGATATTAGTTATTGCCCAAGACAAGGGCCAGGGTATGTCATAGAAATCAAAAGAATAGTTTCCAATACAGATAATTTAAAATGCAAGGGAATAAAATTCTCTCTAGAAAAACATAGGTAAGTAAATAAACAAGAAAGAAAGCCAAGAAGAAAAGCCAAAAAGAAAGAGAGGGAGGGAGAAGACAAGGAAGGAAAAAAGGAAATGAAGGAGAGATGGAGAAAGAGGAAGAAAAGAAGGGAGAAAGGGAGAGAGGTAAATAAGCAAGGAGGAGGAAAGGAAAAAACACAACCTCAAAAAACTTACATTCGAATAGGGAAAATAATGTGTGCATGTGTGCGTGCGTGTGTGTGTGTGTGTGTGTGTGTGTGTGTGTGTGTGTGTGAAATTGAAGAAATAGAGTTCATCCAATCCAAAATTATGTCCTCATGAACGATAGAGACACCTAGTGGGTTGAATTATTTATGCTAACAGAGAACTTAATAATAAGTTGAACATAAGAAAACCACTTTTGCGCTCCTAAGATGCTTAAAGACACATTTGTTTTCAGAGTGTGCAATTAACTAATTCCTTTCTCTTCCTGTTGACAACAGCTCTTGATTTTCCAGCATTGTTGTTCATGTTTGTCAAAGTGCTCAAATAGTATTTATTGAGTAAGCTTCTGAATTAAGTATCTTTTCTTAGGTATTTCTGATATTCTTGTATTGCACTGCTTCATGAAGACTTGACTTTTTCAAACTCCAGATAAGTATGCTATCTGTTTGTCATGATATTTAGATTATCAATAGGAAATGAACTTGAAGAAAGATTTCATAAGGTCTCATTCCAGTTTTTACAGTACTTGGATTAATTTGATCCTACCCAGTATAGGGAATTTTGAATGTGGAAACTGTTTGCACTGATTAAAAATAGAAACATTTACAAGTTATATTCCTAAAAGATTTCTTATGGTGGAATGGGATATAGAGAAGTTAAGCAATTGACCTCAAGTTACATAGCCAATATATGTCAGAGGCAGGACTTGAACCTAGGGCTCCTTTGCTCCAAGGTGTCATGTTACCTCTCTAAATAAGAGAAAAAAGAAAAAGAAATGTGAAATCAGAACTTGGAGTCAACCTTTGAGAATTACGCTCATTAGAGTGCTCGTATTGACCCTGCTGAAGATAAGGTGTGGACATTCTATAAATAGATTGTTTAGTTTCTACCATTGCTACTAAAAAGCCACCATAAGTAATCTGATACATTCTATGCTTGTGAAAGGAATCCAATCACACTAAAGTTTCCGTTATGAACACGCTATATGAATTTCAGGTTATTCCCAATTCTGAACTTGCACTGGTAGGTTTTGATGAACATAAATCATTGCTCCTTACCACTGATGTCTCACTTTATGGTATTGGATCTGTGCTTAGTCACAAAACACCAGATGGCCCAAAGGCAACATCTGCTTACTACTCAAAAACCATGTCACCTAGAGAACTAACCTATGCACAACTGGCAAAAGATGATTAAAAATCAAACTAGACTAAACAAAATATCAAAACATTTGTGTTATTTCGCTATTAAAAGATTTCTTCAGCTACATTAATGATAACACCTTCTGATTTACACTGAACACAACGCTTTTAAGCAATCACAGAGACCACAAAGTCCATCTAGGCAGAATCCCAGCTTTTACAGTTGACGAAATTGATGCCTATGTGGTAGTGATGGAGGTAAAGTCATTTCACTTTGAATCTCAGATTTAGAGATGGAGATCACTTTAAAAGTCATTTAGTCTTAACATCTCATTTTCAAATGATAAAAAGGATACTTAAAAAGTTAAGCCACTTTTCTGTAATCATGATTATAAGCGATGTAAGATTTGGGGCAACCACTTCTGACTCTTCTCCCTCTATAGTACCTCACTTAATGATCTCATCATTTTAATAGGTTTATTTCTATGCAAATAATTCTCACGTATTCGTCCTGGCTCCCCAGGCATCCTCCAAGTGGCAATGAAAATCTCATCTTTGATAGGAAGCCTTTCTTAATACTTCTTATGTAATTTATTAATTTATTATCAGAGAAGGAGCTGTGTTCTATGAGCAAAGCAGAATTGAACAGTTCAAAGGCAACATAGAATGCACAAATTTGGAGTATCCACCCCAGATGTTCACACAACCAATCTGTGGTAGAGTATTCTAAGCTCATATGGGTCTGATCAGCCCCAATCAGATACATTGAAACTTGACTTTATTATGACAATTTAATTTTGGCTCTCTTTGAGAATGAAGGACAACAACCAACCAACCAATTTATTTATATTTCGTTTACAACATTCATTTTTTGTATTTTGATTTATAAATTTTTCCTCTACCCTACCTCCCCACTCCACAAGTTGTCAATCCAATCATGTTAAACATATTTCCACATTAGTCATATTGTGAAAGAAGAATATGAATGAAAAGGAACAAACACAAGAAAAAATAGAGAAAATGGTATACTTGTATCTGCATTCAGACTCCATAGTTCTTTTTCTGGCTGTGGATAGCATTTTCCATCATGCATCTTTTGGAATTGTCTTAGATCAGTGCATTGCTCAGAAGAGTGAAGTCTATGAAAGTTAGTAATTACATAATGTTGTTCTTACGGTGTATAATGTTCTTCTATATCTGCTCACTTCACTCAACATCAATTCATATAAATCTTTTGGGGTTTTTCTGAAATCCACCTGATCATCATTTCTTATAGAACAATAGTAATCCTTTACATTCATATACCACAACTTGTTCAGCTATTTCCCAATTTATGAACATCCCCTCAATTTCCAATTCTTTACCATCACAAAAAGAGTTGCTAAAATAGGATATTTTTTTTTTCTTTTTTAAGCTTTCTTTAGTATATAGACCTATTAGAAGTATTGCTCAATCAAAGGATATGCATAGTTTCATAACCATTTGTGGAAAATTCAAATTATTGTCCAGAATGATCTGATCAGTTCACAACTCCACCAACAACACATTAGTGTCAATTTTCACACTTCTCCAATATTTATCATTTTCCTGTTTTGTCATGTTAGTCAATGTGATGCATTTCCATACCTCAGAGTTGTTTTAATTTGCATGTCTCCAATCAATAGTGATTGAAGATATTTTTTCACATGACAGTAGATAGCTTTAATTTCATCTGAAAACTGCTTCTTCATATGTTTAATCATTGATCAATTGAAAAATGATTTATATTCTTATGAATTTAATTTACTTCTCTACATATTTTAAAAATAATGCCTTCATCAGAGACATCACTGTAAAAATCTTTCCCCAGCTTTCTGCTTCCCTTCTAATCTTGGGTTCACTGGCATTCTTTGTGCAAAAACTGTTTGATGTAAACAAAATGATCCATTTTACATTTCACAATGTTCTCTATCTCCTGTTTCGTTATCAATTCTCCCTTTCTCCATATATCTAACAGTAAACAATTCCTTGCTCTCTTAATTTGTGTATGGTATTAGCTTTTATGTCTAAATCATGTACCCAGTATGATCTTTACCTGGGGCACACTGTAAAATTCTGGCCTATGCCTAGTTTTCTGCCATACTATTTTCTAGTTTTCTCAGCAGTTTTTGTCAAACAGTGAGTTCTTAACCCAGAAGCTGGAGTCTTTGGTTTTATCACACAATAGATTACTATATTCATTGACTATTATGTCTTGCTTCCTCATCTATTCCCTTGATCTAACACTGTTTCTTAGCCAGTACCAAATACTTTTGAAGACTGCTGCTTCATAATACAATTGAAAATCTGGCACGGCGAGGCCACCTTCCCTTCTTCCCTTGCATTTCTTTTCTTTAATTCCCTTGACATTCTGGACCTTTTGTTTTTCCAGAAGAATTTTTTTATCATTTTTTTCTAGCTCTAGAAAATAATGTTTAGTAGTTTGATATGTATGACACTGAATAAGTAAATTAATTTTGGTAGAATTGTTATTTTTACTATGTTAGCTCAGCCTATCTATGAACAACTTATATTTTCCTGGTTACTTAGACCTGATTTTATTTGCATGAAAAGTGTTTTGCAGTTGTGGTCATACAGTTTGGTGAGTTTGGTTTGACAAGTAGACTCCCAAATATTTTATATTTAATACAGTTACCTTTAAAGAAATTTCTCTTTCTATTGCCTCCTGCTGGTCTTTGCCAGTACTATATAGAAATGCCCGTGATTTATAAGGGTTTATTTAATTTATTTTTAAATTTACTTATTTTTAGTATTCACTGTTCCTTTCCACAAAATTTTGAGTTTCAAATTTTCTCCCCATTTCTTCCCTTTGCACACTCCAAGACAGCATTCATTCTGATTACCATTTTCCTCCAATCTGCCCTCCCTTCTATCACACTCCTTCCTACCCTCATCACCATTTCCTCTATGTTCTTGTAGGGCAAAATAGATTTCTATACTCCATTATCTGTATATTTTATTTCCCAGTTGCAGATAAAAACTATTTTTAGCATTTGTATTTAAAACTTTGAGTTCCAACTAATCTCCCTTCCTCCCTCCCCACCCATCCCCACTGAGAAGACAATTTGATATGCTATACATGTGTAGCTATGCAAAAGACTTCCATAAAAGTCATGTTGTAAAAGACTAATTGCATTTTCCTCTATCCTATCCTTCCCCCTATTTATTCTATTCTCTCTTTTGACCCTATCCTTCCTCAAAAATGTTTACTTCTAATTACCTCCTCCTCAAATTTGCCCACCATTCTATCATCCTTCTACACCTTGACAATCGCCTTCTCTCCTACCTTCCTGTAATGTAAGATAGATTTTCATAGGAAATTGAGTATGCATGTTGTTTTCTCCATAAGCCAAATGTGATGAGAGTAAGGTTCACTTTTTCCTTCTCACCTCTCTCCTCTTTCCCTCCATTGAAGAAGCTATTTCTTGCCTTTTTTATTTGAGAGATAATTTACTCCATTCTATTTCTTCCTTTCTTCTCTCGATGTATTCCTCTCTCACCCTTTAATAGTATTTTTTAGATATCATCCCTTCCTAGTCAACTCACTCTCTGTCTATATGTATAGAATCCCTCCAACAACTCAAATACTGAAAAAAGTCTCAAGATTTATAAAAATTATCTTTCCATGTAGGAATGTAAACAATTCAACTTTAGCAAGTCCCTTATGATTTTATTTCCTGTTTACCTTTTCATGCCTCTCTTGATTCTTGTGTTTGAAAGTCAAATTCTCTATTCAGCTCAGGTCTTTTCATTAAGAATGCCTCTACTTCCTTAAATGATCATTTTTTACTCTGAAGTATTATACCCAGTTTTGCTGGATAGGTGATTCTTGGTATTAAACCTAGCTCCACTGACCTCTAGAATATCATGTTCAAAGTCACGTGATCCCTTAATATAAACTGCTAGATCTTGTGTTATCCTGATTGTATTTCCACAATGTTTGAATTGTTTCTTGCTGTTTGCTTACAATATCTTCTCCTTGACTTGGGCACTGTGGAATTTGGCCACAATATTCCTAGGAGTTTTCCTTTTGGCATCTCTTTCAGGGGATGATCATTGGATTCTTTGAATAATAATTTTACCCTCTGGTTCTAGAAAATCAGGACAGTTTTTCTTGACAATTTATTGAAAGATGATGTCTAGGATCTTTTCTTCATCATGGCTTTTAGTTAGTCCCATAATTTTTTAAATTACTTCTCTTGGATCTATTTTTCAGGTCACGTATTTTCCAATGAGATACTTCACATTGTCTAGTATTTTTCATTCCTTTAGTTTTATCTTATAATTTCTTGATTTTCATAAAGTCATTAGCTTTCATATGCTCCATTCTTATCTTCAAGGAATTATTTTTTTCAGTGAGCTTTTGGACCTCCTTTTCCATCTGGCCAATTCTGCTTCTTAGAGCATTCTTCTTCTCATTGTTTTTTGGATCGCTTTTGTCATTTGTCATTTTTTACAGGGTCATTTTCTTCCGCTTTGGGCAGGGAGGGGTCTCCTTTAGCAAGTAGCTGACTCATTTTTCATGTCACTTTCATTTCCTGTCCCAATTTTTGCTCATTTTTCTTACTTGACTTTTTAAAACCCCTTTAGAGCTCTTCATGAGACCTATTCATCTTTTGCTTGGATTGGGCTTTGGATTGAGCAGCTTTGAATTTGTTGTCTTCTGTTTGAATGTTTTGGTCTTCCTTGTCACCAAAGTCAGATTCTACAGTCTGATTCTTTTTCCAATTTTTTCTCATTTCCCTAGGCATTTTGTCAAGGTATTTATCTGCTTCCAGTTGGACTGGGGCTGTACTGTCAGTTGCTTGATCCCCCCACAATCTGTCGGCCTAGAACTACAGAAACAGTGGCTGCAGCTGCCCCTGCTGCTGCTGTGGCTGATGAAAGTTCCTCCACTCCCTTCTCCTGCTGCCCAGGAGAATCTGCTCTCTCCCACATGTCCCTCAGGTTTTTCCCATTGACCTTCCAATTTTTCCTCAGTGTTTTGAGGTCATGACGTATGGAAACTGCCACAGGTGTGAGAGATTCAGTCCCCCTAAGGCCTGCTCAGGTCTCTTCTGTGCCATCATGTCCTATATTGGACTGCTCTCTACTCCCAATGTGATGCAATAGACACTTCCCACCGACCTTCCAGGCTGTCGTGGGCTGGAGATTTGCTTCACTCTGTCATTCTGTCAGTTCTGCAGCTCCAGAATTTGTTTAGAGCCATTTTTTTTTTTTTTTTACAGAAATTTGCCTTGGCTTGGTGGGAGACCTCTCGAAATTCAGTGCTGTTATTCTGTCTTGGCTCCACCCCCAAGGGTTTATTTTATAACATACAACTTTCCTAAAGCTGTTAATTTTTTCAAGTATTTTTTTGATTGATTCTTTAGGATTCTCTAAGCATATCATCATATCATCTGTAAAGAGAATTAGCTCTGTTTCTTCACTGACGATTCTATTTCAATTTCTTTTTCTTGTCTTATTGTTAAAGCTAACATTTCTAGAAAATATTGAATCAGAGTGGTGATAATGGATATCTTTGATTTACCATCTTTGATTTTATTGGAAATTCTTCTAGCTTATCCTCATTGCATATAATGCGCTCTGATGGTTCTAGATAGATTACACTTGTTATTTTAAGGAAAATTCCCTTTATTCTTATGCTCCTTAGAATTTCTAATAAGAATGGGTGTTCTATTTTGTCAAAAGCTTTTCTGAATCATTTGAGATAATCATGTGTTTTCTGTTGATTTTGTTATTGATAAGATCAACTATTCTGATAGTTTCCTAACACTGAAACAGACCTGCATTCCTGTTATAAATCCAACATATTCATAATGTATTATCCTCATGATAATTTGTTCCTATTTATTTTCTAGTACTTTATTTTAAAATTTTTCATCTATATTCATTGGGAAAATCCATCTATAATTTTTTCTCTCTTCTTTGGCTTTTCCTGGTTTTGGTATCAGTGTCATATTTGTATCCTAAAAAATAGTCAGATTCCTTCTTTCTACATCTTTCCAAATAGTTTATGTAGTAAATTAAGTGTTCTTTTAAGGTTTGGTAGAATTCATTTGTTAATCTGTCTCACACTGAAGAATTTTTTAGGGAGTTCATTGGCTTGCTCAATTTCTTTTTATGAAATGGGGTTATTTAAATATTTTATTTCTTCTATTAATATGGGCAATTTATATTTTTGTAAATATTCATCTATTTTATCAAGGTTATGAGACTTATTGTCACACAGTTAGGCAAAATAGTTCATAATCATTTTAGTTCCCCCTTAATTGGTGATGAATTCACTGTTTCCATTTGTGATGCTGGTAATTTGGTTTTGTTCTCTTTTCAAAATCAAATTAATCAATGTTTTTCTATCATTTTGTTTTTTTTTCATAAATCAGCTCTTAGTATTATCTATTAGTTCAATAATTCTCTAACTTTTATTTTATTAGTCTCTCCTTTGATTTCTTACTGGGCTGGGTTCCTGGTAGCTATATATGGTTTTTGCAGAGGTTAGGTAGGGTTTTATTGAATTTGTCTGGCCTATGCTATAGCACATGGAGATTTGGCCCCTGAAGTTACCATGCCTTCCTGGGGCTGTAATGGGGCATTTTGTAGTTTTCTGAGCTGGAATCTACAGGTTCCCCAGCAATGCTATAGCCTGTGTGGAATCCTGGTGTTGAATTTTGGCTCTTCCACCCTACTGGGGCTCATGATCTCCATTGTCTTTGCTGAAGTGGAACTTGTTCCTGCCTCTGTGGGATGCTTCCTGTTCTGGAATGTGCTCCCCTTCACCTGAGTGAAATAAAATTCTGATCCTCCAACTTTCCAGGACTAAAAAACTGCTCTACCCTTTCATTCTACTGCTGCCACTACTCTAGGATTTTTCCTGGGGCCCTGATTTTTGCATTTTCAGTAGTCATTATGGGAATGTGACAGTGATTTATTGCTTACTCCATGATCTTGGCTCCCACAAGTCTCTCAATACCTCTAAATTGAATTACTTTTCCTCTATTATTTCCTATTAATCTTGGACACAGTGTATTTGTACTTACTTGTTTGATTTTTCTTTTATTCCCCTGTTGTATTCTGAACTACTTGAGGGCAGAGGCTATTTTTTCCTCTTTTCGTACCCCAAGAAGTTATTCCTGTAATGGTAATTTGAATTACAAAACCTTTCCTATTCATTAATAGGCCCATTAAATCAATGGGAAACCTAAGTCCCATGTGGTGGGAGGAGTTTGCTGAACAGGCCGAACCTGGAGGGTGGAGCAGAACTAGGAGGAAGTGACAGAGAAAGGTCAGGGTAGAAGGGTGAGGACTCAGGCAGGCAAATGTCATGCCAAGGCTCAGGTTATTGAGTGTTTGTTTGTGAGAATGCTCTGGCAGAGGTGGGAAGGCTCGGGAATGATTTTGCTCCCTGTGGTGATCATGTTTATTAACTTCTTGGTCCCAATGATGGATTTTGCTTTCTGGTTCTGGGATTTGGCCACCTTGTGTCTAAATAAATATTTTTCTTCTGACTTCTATATGAAGAGTTTTTTATATTTTTGAGAACTACACTGGCATATTCATAGTCACCACCAGTGCTGAGAATATTGTCTTAGTGATACAATTCCACTGCCTAACACAGAGTAGGTACTTAATTAATGTTTATCAGGTGACTAACTTCATAGCCAATGGGATTCATTTCCATAGATAAACCTGAGTGTTTAATTGTGCCAATACATAGATAAACCTAGAGTCATTTATTTAGGATTAATCACTACAGTGATTAATAGCTAGAATATTGCAAGTGCTAGAATAGCAAGACAGTATTTTGATAGTCTGCAAAATCTAGTAAAGGTCTTGGAGTAAATCTCGTCACTTTCATAGGAAGTAGTCAAGTTAGAAAACCTCCATGATTCACTTCTAAAATGCAATATGAATTACAGAGCTAACTGTATGGCATACCTAAATGGCATACCTAAATCACTTGTATCTTGAACTAGAGGCAGAATGAATGACAAATACATTCTGCACAAATACAAGCTGCACAAAGAATTCAGTCTCTTCAAAAATGAGCAATGTAAGTTACCCATGTCTGAAATTTTATGGAGAAATAGCTTTGCCATTTTGCAGAGAATCATCATCTTATCTTGGGCACACTATATATAGTACATCTGGGAACTGTTTGTGAGGAAACAATGGCTCAATTCTGTCCTGGATTTGGAATTCATTCCAAAGTTGAAAAGACTTAATAATGTGTCACCCAGGCAAAACTATTTTTCATAGCCATATAAAGCAATCCACACTTGTAGTTTAAAAGTTTTAGTCCAGAAGTCATGCTAAGTTTTTAAGACCAAGTCATATGAAGATTTTATTGATTCAGTTACATGTCATTTCAAAACAGTTTGTAAGGCTTTTGTTTCCATCTCATATCCTTGATGCAACAGTTGCAGATATCTCCAGGCAATGCGGTACATATTTATAATGCCAGGTACTGGAGAGTTACAGGTGCAGTGGAAATCTAGAGCTAAGGACTTCTGAACTACAGTAGTCCAAACCAGACTGGAGTTCTCACTAAGTCAAGCATTAATATTACAAGTGGCCAAGAATGGGGGCCACCTGATGACTTAAAGGAGGGATGAACCAGCTCAGTTTGCATATAGAGTACATTCCAATATTAGTTTTGATGAATAGTGGTTCTCATACAGTAATATAGTATAACTATACTGGGCAAAAAACAGAAAAGAGAGAGAGAGAGAGAATCTTAAAATTAAATAAGACAAAAACAAGAAGGAAAGGAGCACTAAGAATAGCAATGGCAGCAATACCAACAACAATCACAGATCTTCACCACCCAATCCATTAGTCTACAAGCATTTAATAAGAGTCTACTGTGTTTGAGGCACTATACTAACCACTGGGGTACAAAAAAAAAGGTAGTCTCTACCCTGAAGGAGACCATAATGTAATGACCAAGAGGACAAGAAAAAAAATATATGTGAACTATGTACAAGATCAATAGGAGATGATTAGCAAGTTTGTTGTAGTTAGTCATGTCAAACTTTTTATCACACCATTTGAGGTTTTCTTGGCAAAGATACTGCAAGGGTTTGTCATTTCCTTCTCTAGTTCATTTTATAGATAAGGAACAGAGGCAAACAGGTAAATGACTTGTCCAATGTCACACAGTTAGTAAGTGTCTCAGGTGAAATTTGAACTAAGGAAGATGAGTCTTCCAGATTCTAGAATCTCTACAGAATGGTGCATTATAGCTGTCCTACTATAATTAAGAGGGATTGGGAAAAGCTTCCTTTTTTGAAATTTTAGTTGGGGTTTGAAGTAAGTCACAAAGTCCAGGAGGCAGAGCCATGGAGGAATATATTCCAGGAATGAGGGTGAGCCAGAGAAAACATTAGAGATTAGAGATAGAGTGTCTTGTGTGTGAAACATTGAGAAAGCCACTATCATTGGATCAAGGATAATGTGGAATTTGAGTTATAGTAAGACTCATAGGCAAGACTTAGTTTATTAAGGGCTTTAAATGCCTAAGATAGGATTTTAAATTTGATCTTTGATGTGATTGGTAACAGTGTTAGATGAGTATTGGGGAGACATCGTTATATCTACTCTTTAGGAAAATCACTGTGGTCACTCAAAGAATCTGAGATGCAGTAGGTTGAGACTTAGGGCAGATAGACCCAAATATGTATGCTACAGCACTGGTACATGCATAAGGTAAAGAGGACCTGAACCAGAGGAACTGTATCAGAAAAGAGAAGATCAAAAGATGTAACAAAGGGGAAATTAATAAACTTTGGCAACAGGTTGAATATGAGGATGAGGGAATAACAAATAATGAGGATTTGAAGTTAAGAGCTAGATTTTGAGTCTCAGGAACTGGGAAGATGTTGGGAACAATGATGATAGTAGAGAAATTTGGAATGGGGAGAGTTTAGGGAAAAATAATAAGCTCAGCTATTTGTAAGTACATATTGTAGAACATATTTCAGGGAAAGGTTTATATTTATCTTAATTTATGTATGGACACCATGAGCATGAGGAAAATTCAAGTTGTTACCAGCATGGTTCATTCTCTTTTATCACTGAATCTTGTTTTTAATTTATTTTTCAATATATACATATATATGGGGTGGAGCCAAGATGGCGGACTAGAAAAACATACTTACACAGGGTCTCCCCACACAGCCCACAAAATACCCGTAGAGAGGGACTCTCAATAAATTCTGGAGCAGCGGAAGTGAAGAACAAAAGAGTGGAGGAGATTTCCAGCCCAGGGTGACCTGAAAGGCCCATGGAAACGCTGGTTGTGCTGGATGCAGAATGGAGCAAAGCCCAGCCTTGGCTGTGGGGCGCAACAAGACTCTGGGAGGAGGACACTTCGGGGGCGGAATCTGCAGTCGCAGCAGCAGGTCCTCAGATCCCTCAACCCATAGGCACCAAAGATCAGTGACAGGGTTTAATCAGCTGGCCAGGAAGGGAGAAAGGCCATCCCATAGTTCCAGCAGCAGGCAGCAGGCACAGAGGCTACACAACAGCCCACACAGACTCTCCATTGTTGGAGCGTAAAAACCCCTGCAGGCACTGAAGATCTGAGTCTCACCTCAGCCCTGAGTGGAGGCCCTGGGGGAGCTGGTCTTTGTCTCATACTGAATGGCGGCCCTGCCCATCTAACTCAGCTGAAAATCAGCCTCCAGTGCTGACTTGGCAGAACTGGAGGCCAGGTGACTCTGGAGAAGTAACTGCTAAGATTCTGGGCACAAAAATACCTCTCTGGATCCAGACCGGTACATGCTTGATGGTGCCACTTTGGAGGAACACAGATCTCACAGATTCCCAAAGTATACCCTACTCTTCACAAAGGACCCAAAAGTCAAGTAACTGGTTGGGAAAATGACCAAAAAAGGGAAAAAAAATAAGATCATAGAAGGTTACTTTCTTGGTGAACAGATATCTCCTCCAATCCTTTCAGAGGAGGAAGAACAATGCTTACTATCAGGGAAAGACATAGAAGTCAAGGCTTCTATATCCCAAACATCCAAAATAAGTATTCAATGGGCTTAGGCCATGGAAGAGATCAAAAAGAATTTTGAAAATCAAGTTAGAGAGGTGAAGCAAAAACTGGGAAGAGAAATGAGAGATGAAAGAAAAGCATGAAAAGCAGGTCAACACATTGCTAAAGGAGACCCAAAAAAGTGTTGAAGAAAGTAACACCTTTAAAAATAGGCTAACTCAATTGGCAAAAGAGGTTCAAAAAGTGAATGAGGAGAAAAATGCTTTAAAAAGCATAATTAGCCAAATGTAAAAGGAGGTTCAAAAGCTCACTGAAGAAAATAGTTCTTTAAAAATTAGAATGGAATAGATGGAGGCTAATGACTTTATGAGAAACCAAGAAATCACAAAACAAAACCAAAAGAATGGAAAAATGGAAAATAATGTGAAATAACTCACTGGAAATACAGCTGACCTGGAAAATAGATCCGGGAAAGACAATTTAAAAATTATGGGACTACCTGAAAGCCATGATCAGAAAAAGAGCCTAAACATAATCTTTCATGAAATTATCAAGGAAAACTGCCCTGATATTCTAGAACCACAGGGCAAAATAAGTATTGAAAGAATACACTGATTCCCTCCTGAAAGAGATCCAAAAAGAGAAACTCCTAGAAACATTGTGGCCAAATTCCAGAGTTCCCTGGTCAAGGAGAAAATATTGCAGGCAGCTAGAAAGAAACAATTCAAGTATTGTGGAAATACAATCAGGATAACACAAGATCTAGCACCTTCTACATTAAGGGATCGAAGGGTATGGAATAGGATATTCCAGAAGTCAAAGGAACTAAGACTAAAACCAAGAATCATCTACCCAGCAAAACTGAGTATAATACTTCAGGGGAAAAGTGGTCTTTAAATGAAATAAAAGACTTTCAAGCATTCTTGATGAAAAGACCAGAGCTGAAAAGAAAATTTGACTTTCAAATACAAGAATGAAGAGAAACATGAAAAAGTAAACAGTAAAGAGAAGTCATAAGGGAGTTACTAAAGTTGAAATGTATACATTCCTACATGGAAAGACAATATTTGTAAGTCTTGAAACTTTTCAGTATCTGGGTAGTTGGTGGGATTACACACACACACACACAGAGCAAAAAGTGAATTGAACAGGATGGGATCATACCTTTAAAAAAATGAAATTAAGATACCAAGGTGGGGCAGAGCCAAGATGGCGGAGTGAGAGCAATGACTCACCTAAGCTCTTGGACAAACTCCTTTGCATACCTCTAAAAGCAGAATCTGACTAAATTTTGGAGGTGCAGAATCCAGTGGGAGACATACTGTGATGGATTCAGAGCCCAGGTTAGACTGGAAGGTCCACAGGAAGGATCTGTTCCACTGGGGTGAGCCCCCAGTGCACAGTGCAGTGTGGTCAGCACAGAGAAGAAGAAGGTACCTGAGAAGCCTGAGAGCTGTGGGCGGAACTGCTGAGTGGGATACAAGCCTAACTAAGTGCAGCACGTCCTGAGACCTTCAGCCTGAAGATTAAACTTTGGTAAGTCACCTACTTGAACTTCCGGGAGCAAGGATGGTGGAGTGATCAGTAAATGATCTCTCCTCCCCACCCCCCATGACCGTGAAAGAACCATAAAATATTTCTCCAGAAAAATCCTGGATCAGGGGAAACAGCAGAAGGGGGCAAATAGTCTCATAACACCTGAAGCTAGGAAAATAGCTAAGGGGGATTCCTCCGACTGTGGCGGAGGCAAACCAGAAGGACAGAGGACCCAGGGCAGAGAAAACTTGCACTAGAACCCAAGCAAGCCTCAGTGCCAAGAGAGGAGCCCCAGGTAGGGTGGGAACACGCATTGGCATCTAGGCATGCCTCAGCACTCCAGGGGAAATGGGAAGACAATGGGGAAGCTGGGATCACCATCCCCTGAGCTTGCCTTTGCCTCAGTTCAGCTGAGGAGATCTCCTGTGACCAGACCACTCCTCCCATACGTTGAACAAGCTAACCCCAGGGTTGATCCAGGAAACAAAAAACAAAAACCTGCTTTTAGCTTTTTCACATATCAGCTCAACATAAAGCTCTGTAGCTTCTGACTGAAAGAACCAGAAGCTACAACACTCAGTCAACATCGTGAACAGGAAAAGGCAGATGAAGGGAGAAAAAACCATAGAATCTTTCTATGGGGATAAGGACCAAAACACAAACACCAAAGAGGTCAGAGCTGAGACTGTACTTCCATCCGAAACTTCAGAAGGGACTATGAACTTCTTGCAAGCACAAGCAGTTCTCCTGGAACAGATGAAGAAGGAAATAGAAGCAAAACTGGCCAATGATTTTAAAATTATTAAAAAAGAATTCACTGATGAGAACATCACTTTGAAAAGGAAAATTGAACAAATGGAAAAGGAAGTACAAAAATTAACTGGAGAAAATAGCTCCTTAAAGGGAAAAATTGGTCAGATGGAAAAGGAGATGTAATCGTTAACTGAAGAAAACAATATGATAAAGATTAGAATTGGGCAAGTAGAAACTAATGACTCAATGAGACAGCAAGAATCAGTCAAACAAAATCTAAAGAATGAAAAGATAGAAGAAAACGTAAAATATTTAATTGGAAAAACAACTGACCTGGTAAATAGATCCAGGAGAGAAAATTTAAGAATTATTGGCCTGCCAGAAACCCATGATGAAGAAAAGAGTCTGGACAATATCTTCCAGGAAATCATCAAGGAAAACTTCCCAGAAGTGCCAGATGCAGAGGGCAAATTTAGTCATCTAAAGTATCCACTGTTCCCCTCCCAAAAGGGATCTCAAACTCAAAACCCCAAGAAATATCATTGCCAAATTCCAGAGCTATCAAGTGAAGGAGAAAATACTACAAACAGCCAAAAAGAAACAATTCAAATAACAAGGACATACAGTGAGGATCACACGCGACCTTGCAGCTTCTACATTAAGAGACAGAAAGAATTGGAACCCAATATTCTGTAAGGCAAAGGAGTTGGGACTTGAACCAAGGATCAACTACCCAGCAAAGTTCAGCATAACATTTCAGGCAAGGAGAAAGTCATTAAATGAAATAAGGGATTTCCAGAACTTCCTGACCAAAATGCCAGAACTCAACAGACAATTCAGTCTTCAAATGTAGGTCTCAAGAGAATAATAAAAAGGTAAACAGGGGGGAAAAAAGAAAAACAAAAACTTTTTACTCAGTTAGGGCAAACTATAAAGTAAATGATGTCATGTCAAAAATATGATTTAAGTATGAGAAGGGATTGTAATAGGAGGTGTGAAAAGGAGGAAGCAGAAAATGGCAAATTACATCACAGGAAGAAGTACAAAACTATAATAGAGGGAAGGAGGGGAGGGAAATGAGCATTTTTTGAGAGGTACTCTCATCTGATTTGTTTAAAGGAGGGAACAATAAACTTAAGCAGATAATCCTAACTAGCTCTATAGGCAGCAGGAGCAGAATGGGGCAGAAAGGGGAGGGAGGCTAAAAGGGAGGAAAGAGGCAATAAGAGTAAAGGGGAGTAAAATGGAGGGGGGGCTAAATGAAGGAGGGTAAGGCTGCAGGAGAAGGGGGTGAAAAGTGAATACTATTGAAGAGGGGAAGGGAGATGGGAGATCTAAAAGCACAAATGGCTGGAAAGAGGATGGAAGGAAATACACGGAATGTAATGGTAACTGTGAATGTGAATGGAATGAATTCTCCCATAAAACGGAGATGGATAGCAGAATGGATTAAAAGCCATAATCCAACAATATGCTGCTTACAAGAAACGCATTTGAAACAGGGGGATAGACATAGGATAAAGGTCAAAGGATGGAGCAGAATATATTGTGCCTCAGCTGATGTAAGAAAGGCAGGAGTAGCAATCCTAATTTCAGACAAAGCAAAAGCAGAAATAGATCCAATCAAAAGGGATAAAGATGGAAACTATATCCTGCTAAAAGGCACCATAAACAATGAAGCAATATCATTACTAAACATGTATGCTCCAAGTGTATAGAATTCATATTCTTAGAGGAGAGGTTGGGGGAGTTGAAGGAAGAAACTGACAGCAAAACTATACTAGTGGAGGACCTCAACCTCCCCCTCTCTGAACTTGATAAATCGAACCTCAAAATAAACAAGAAAGAGGTTAAGGAGGTAAATAAAACTCTGGATAAGGTGAATAAGATAGATCTTTGGAGAAAACTGAATGTGAATAGAAAGGAATATACCTTTTTCTCAGCAGTACATGGAACATTTACAAAAATTGACCATGTACTAGGACGTAAAAATCTCACAATCCAGTGCAGAAAGGTAGAGATAATCAATGCATCCTTCTCAGATCATAATGTGATATAAGTTACATGTAATAAAAGGTCATGGAAAGATAAAGCAAAAATCAATTGGAAACTAAATAATCTAATCCTAAAGAAGGAATGGGTTAAAGAAGAAATCATAGAAACAATCAAAAATTTCATCCAAGAGAATGACAATAATGAGACAACATACCAATCTTATGGGATACTGCAAAAGCAGTTCTTAGGGGTACTGTTATATCTTTCCATGCCTACATAAGTAAAGTAGAGAAAGAGGAGATCAATGACCTGGGCATGCAGCTGAAAAATCTAGAAAAAGAACAAATTGAAAATCCCCAAGTAAATACCAAATTAGAAATACTGAAAACCAAAGGAGAGATTAATAAAATTGAAATTAAGAAAAGCATTGAATTAAAAAATAAAACCAATACTTGGTTTTATGGAAAAACTAATAAAATTGATAAATCTTTGGTCAATTTGATTAAAAAACAGAAAGAAAAAAATCAAATTACTAATATTAAAATGAAAGGGGTGAACTCATCTGCAATGAGAAGGAAATCAAAACAATAATTAGAAACTACTTTGCCCAACTTTATGCCCACAAATTCTATAATCTAAACGAGATGGATGAATATTTTAAAAAATACAAATTGCCAAGAATACCAGAAGAGGAAGTTGAATACTTAAAAAAACCCATCTCAGAAAAAGAAATTGAACAAGTCATCAATGAATTCCCTAGGAAAAAATCTCCAGGGCCAGAGGGATTCACAAGTGAATTCTATCAAACATTTAAAGAACAGTTAATTGCAATACTATATAGACTATTTTTGAAAATTGGGGAAGAAGGAGTCCTCTCAAATTCTTTCTGTGATACAAATATAGTTTTGATACCCAAATCAGGCAGAGACAGAGAAAGAAAATTATAGACAAATTTCCCTAATGAATATAGACACAAAAATTTTAAATAAGATTTTAGCAAAACAAGTACAGCATCTTATCACGAGATTAATACATTATGATCAGTTAGGATTCATGCTAGGAATGCAGGGCTGGTTCAATATTGGGAAAACTATTAACATTTTTGATCACATCAACAACAAAGCTAACACAAAACACATGATTATCTCAATAGATGCAGAAAAAGCTTTTGAGAAAATACAACACCAATTCCTACTAAAAACACTGGAGAACGTAGGAATAAAGGGAACTTTCCATAAAATAATAAGCAGTATCTATCTAAAACCTTCAGCAAGCATTATATGCAATGAGGATAAGCTAGATGCATTCCCAATAAGATCAGGGGTGAAACAAGGATGTCCATTATCACCACTATTATTCAATACGGTACTAGAAATGTTAGCTGTAGCAATTAGACAAGATAAAGATATTGAGGAATAAGAATAGCCAAAGAAGAAACTAAGTTATCACTCTTTGCAGATAATATGATGATTTACTTAGAGAATCTCAGAGATTCAAGTAAAAAACTATTTGAAATAATAAACAACTTTGGCAAAGTTGCAGGTTACAAAATAAACCCACACAAATCTTCCACATTCCTATATATTAGCAACAAAGTCCAACAGCAAGAGATAGAAAAAGAAGTCCCATTTAAAGCTAGGGTAGACAGTATAAAATACGTAGGAGTTTACCTGCCAAAACATACCCAGGGATTATATGAACACAATTACAAGACACTTTTTGCACAAATAAAGTCAGATTTAAGTAAGTGGAAAAACATCAGTTGCTCATGGGTAGGCTGTGCTGATATAATAAAAACGATAATTCTACCTAAATTAATTTACTTATTTAGTGCCATACCTATTAAACTATTAGATAATTATTTTCTAGGGCTGAATAAAATAATATCAAAATTCATTTAGAAGAACAAAAGGTCCAGAATATCAAAGGGACTAATGAAAAGTAATGCTTGGAAAGGTGGCCTAGCGCTACCAGACCTCAAATTCTACTACAAAGCAGCAATTATGAAAACTGCTTGGTATTGGCTAAGAAACAGAGAGGTAGACAAGTGGAAGAGACTTGGCACTCAAGACACAGTAGGTGAGGAATACAGCAACCTCCTTTTTGATAAACCCAAGGACCCCAGCTTCTGGGATAAGAACTCACTGTTTGACAAAAATTGCTGAGAAACCTGGATAACAGTGTGGCAGAAATTAGGCATAGACCTCTGCCTGACACCGTACAGAAGAATAAAGTCCAAATGGGTACATGATTTAGGTATAAAGATTGATACCATGAATAAACCGGAGAAGCAAGGAATAGTGTATTTATCACATTTATGGAGAAGGGAAGAATTTTTTCCTAAAGAAGAGATAGAAAGCATTTTAAAATGCAAGATGGATAATTTTGATTACATTAAACTGAGAAGTTTTTGCACAACCAAACCCAATGCAACCGAAATTCAGAGGGATGTAGTAAATTGGGAAAGAATTTTTACAGCTAAGATTGAGGATAAAGGTCTCATTTCTAGAATATATAGAGAACTGACTCAAATGTAAAACCACACAAGTCATTCTCCAATTGACAAATGGTCAAAGGATATGAACAGGTAATTTTCAGAGGAAGAAATTAAAGATATCAATAATTACATGAAAAAATGCTCTAAATCACTTTTGATTAGAGAGATGCAAATCAAAACAACTCTGAGGTACCACATCACACCTATAAGATTGGCAAACATGACAGAACAAGAAAATGATAAATGCTGGAGAGGATGTGGGAGAGTTGGAACACTAATTCACTGTTGGTGGAGCTGCAAGCACATCCAACCATTCTGGAGAGCAATTTGGAACTATGCCCAAAGGGCTACAAAAATGTGCATACCCTTTGACCCAGCAATATCGCTACTAGGACTGTATCCCCAAGAGATCATAAAAATGGAAAAGGGTACTACATGTAGAAAAATATTTATAGCAGCATTCTTTGTAGTTGCCAAAAACTGGAAGTCAAGGGATGCCCATCAATTGGGGAATGGCTGAATAAATTGTGGTGTATGAATGTAATGTAGTACTATTGTGCCATAAGAAATGATGAACAAGAAGACTTCAGAGAGGCCTGGAAGGACTTATATGATTGGATGATGAGTGAAAGGAACAGAACCAGGACAACTTTGTGCACAGCAACGACCACAGTGTGCGAGATTTTTTTTCTGGTAGACTTGGAATTTCGTAATAACACAAGAACTTAAAAAAAAAAAAATCCCAATGGTGGGTTTGTAAGGCAAAATGCCTTCCACACTCATAGAGAGAATTTACATTTCCTAATGTTCTGAATCTCCTGTTTTGTCATAAATTCTTCCTTTCTCCATAGATCTGACAGGCAAACTATTCCTTGTTTTCCTAATTTGCTTATGGTATCACCTTTATGACTCAATCATTTACCCATTTTGACCTTATCTTGATATAGGGTGTGAGATGTTGTTCTATGTTTTGTTTTTGATATGCTATTTTTCTGGTTTTCCTAGCAGTTTTTGTCAAATAGTGAGTTTTTAATCCCAGAAACTTGAGGCTTTTAGTTTATCAAACACTACATTACTATAGTCACTAACTACTGTGACTTGTGTACCTAACCTATGCCACTGAACTAGTGCTCTATTTCTTACTCAATATCAAATAGTTTTCATGACTGATATTTTATCATATAGCTTAGATATGGTATGGATAGGCATCCTTGCTTTTTCATTTTTTTCATTAATTCCCCTAATATTCTAGATCTTTTGTTTTCTTCCAAGTGAATTTTGTCATTTTTTTCTAATTCTATTATTTTTGTAGCTTGATATAGCTATAGATAGATACATACATACATACATACACACATATATATGCATATGCATAGATATATGTAAATGTATGATATAAGTAAATTATACAGGTAGAACTCTCATTTTTATTATATTAGCTTGTCCTATGCGTGAGCAATTGATATGTTTCCAGTTATTTAGATCTGACTTTATTACTGTGTAGTGTTTTATAATTGTGTTCATATAGTTCCTGGTTTTATCTGGGGTGGTAGATTCCCAAATACTTTATTATTTCTACAGTTATTGGAAATGAAATTTCTCTTTCTATCTCTTTTTGCTAGGCTTTGTTGGTAATATATTGAAAGACAGATATTTATGTGTATTTGTATCCTGCAACTTGGTTAAAGTTACTAATTGTTTCAAGTAGTTTTTTAGTTGATTCTCTAAGTATACCATCTTATCATCTGCAGAGGGATTGTTTGGTCCCCTTCAATTTCATTTTCCTATTTTAAGGTGAAAGCTAACCTTTTTGTACAATGTTGAATAATAATGGTGACAATCGATATCCTTGTTTCCATCCTGATCTTATTAGAAATGATTATAACTCCTCCCCATTATATATAATGCTCGCTGATGGTTTTAGGTTTAGATTTAGAGTCTGCTTATCTTTGTACATAATGCTCCATTTATTCCTGTGGTCTCCAGTGTTTTTAAGAGGAATGGGTGTTGTGTTTTGAAAAAAAGGTTTTCTGCATCTATTGAGATAATCATATGATTTTTGTTAATTTTGTTACTGATGAATTAATTATGCTGGTTTCTCCTATAATTGAGCCATTCCTGCATTGCTGGTATAAATTCCACCTGGTCATAGTGTATAATTTTGGTGATAAATTTCTGTATTCTCTTTGCCACTTTTTTCATTGTTTCATCAATGTCGATCAGAGAAATTGGTCTATAATTTTCTTTTTCTCTTTTGGGTCTTCCTGGTTTAGGTATCACCACCATATTTGTATCACAAAAGGGATTTGATAGCATTCTTTCTTTGCCTTTTTACCCCATAGTTTCGATAGTATTAGAAATAATTGTTATTTACATATTTGGTAGCACACATCTTTACATTCATATGACAGTGGAGATTTTTTCTTAAGGAGTTCATTGATGACTTTTTCAATTTCTTTTTCAAAAATGATTTTTTAAAAAGTATTTTATTCCCTCTTCTGCTAAGCTTGGCAATTTGTATTTTTGTAGATATTTATTCATTTCACTTAGATCAAAAGATTTATTGACATACAGTGGGGCAAATAGCTTCTAAGTATTGCTTTAATTTCCTCTTCATTGATGGTGAATTCATCCTTTTCATTTTTGATACTGGCAATTTGGTTTTTTCCTTTATTTTCTTAAATCAAATTAACCAAAGTTTGTCTATTTGATTGTTATTAGTTCTACTTATTATTTATTATTTCAATAATCTTTCAGTTTTATTAATCTCTCTTTTGATTTCCAGAACATTTAATTTGTTATTTAATTTAGAGTATTTATTTTGTTCTTTTTCTAGCTTTTGTAGTTGCATGTCTCATTTGTTGATCTCCTCTTTCCCTATTTTACTTATGTAAGTATTTAGAGATAGAAAATTTCCCCTAAGAGCTGCATTTGGTTGCATCTCATAAGTTTTGGCATTTTTGTCATTATTGTCATTCTCTTCTATAAAGTTATCAGTTGTTTCTGTCATTTGTTATTTAACCCATCGATTCTTTAGGATTGAATTATTTGGTTTCCACTTAGTTTTTAGTTTGTCTTTCCATGACCCTATATTATATGTAATTTTTATTGCACCATGTTCTCAAAAGGATGTATTTAATATTTCTGCCTCTCTGCATTGGTATGTGAGATTTTATGCATCGTCAATTTTTGTGTAGGTGCCACACAATACTAAGAAAACAAGACATTCCTTTCAATTCCCATTTAATCTTCCCCAGAGGTCTGCCACATCTAGCTTTTAAAAAATTCTGTTCACACCCTTAACTTCTTTCTTGTTTATTTTTTGGCTAGCTTTATCAAATCTTTAGATGGGGAGGTCAAAATCCTACCCCTGGAATAGATTTTTCTGTCTGTTTTTTCCTGTAACTCATTTGAGTTCATCTTTAGGAATTTGGAAAATTGCCGCTTGGTGTAGATCCATATAGTAATGATATTGTTTCATTGTCTCTGGTACCTTTTACAAAATGTAATTTCCTTCCTTCTACTTCTTTTAATTAGATTAATTTTACTTTTCTTTTGAGATCAAGGTCTGCTTTTGTTCTTTTTTTTTTTTTTTACTTCAGGTGAAGCATAATATATTCTGTCCTAGTCTTTTGCTTTTGCTCTATTTTTATCTCTCTGCTTCAAATGTGTTTCTTTTAAACAACATTGTAGGATTCTGGTTTTCAATCCAACCTCGGTAACTGCTTCCGTTTTATGGAGAGTTCATCCCATTCATATTCGCAGTTATGAATACCAATTGTCTATTTCCTTTCATCCTATTTTCCCCCATTCATACTTTTCTCTCCCCTTTTACCTTGTTCCTCCTCACCAGAGCTTTGAATCTGACCACTGATTCCCTCAATCTGCCCTTCCTCCTTTCAGTATCCCCTTTTCTTTTATGTTTCCCTTCCTAATTCTGGCTTCCCTTCTACCCTCCCTTAATTCAACCCCCCTTTCACTTTTCTTTCCCCTTTCCTCCACTACTTCCTTTTTGGCTAAGATGAATTTCTACACCCAATTTAGTGTGTATGCTATTCCTTATTTGAACCAAATCTGATGAGAGTAAGATTCAAACAATGGTGACCACCTCCCTTCTTTCCCTTCATTATAATAGGTTTTTAGTGTCTTTTCATGGGAGGTAATTTACCCTACTGTCTCTCCCCTTTTCCTCTTCACCCAAGACAATCCCTTTTTTTCACTCCTTGATTATTTTTCAAATCACTACTTCAAAATCCACTTATATACACACTCAGATAGACAGACAGACAGACAGATAGATAGATAGATAGATAGATAGATAGATAGATAGATAGATAGATAGATAGATAGAGAGATAGAGAGATAGAGAGATAAAGAGATAGAAAGAGAGATAGATAGAGAGATAGATAGAGAGATAGATGTCTAAGCTATATGCAAGATAAATTGGTTATAATCAACAGAGAAAAGGCACAAGAATTAAGGAGGATTTCAAAAAGCTTCACATAAAAAGTAATAGTTTACCTGATGCTTTAAGGAATGAAAGTCAGGGCAGAGATAAGGAAGGACAGCATTCCATTTATGAGGGAAGCCAGAGAAAATGCCTGGAAATGTGGGTTTAAATATCTCCTTTGAGAAACATTAAGTAAGTCCCTATCACTGTATTATATTGTATTTATGGCTAGGTGGGGAAAATTGGATGTTTGTATAAAAACAGAAACGTGTGTGTGTATGTGTGTGTGTGTGTGTGTGTGTGTGTGTGTGTGTGTGTGTGTGTGTAGCACCAATGTGATATTCACAGACCCTATAGAGACCATGAAGATCCTGGCTCAATTCTGAATCATAACATTCAACAGACTCTACACATGGAAGACAGAACCAAACCAAATCCAGAAATCAGAAAGTCAAATTCATCTTAATTTATACACAATAACAGTGCAGAGGACAACAATATCCCCAAGCCTTCCTCATGCTAGGCTTCCCACAAATCAAATCCATTAAACACATCACAAGCAGACCCCCCTAAACAAAATCACAAACAAACTCACTCATGCCAGCCAACTGCCTGTTTGCCTGCATCCTTTCTAGCACTGACCAGACTTTTATAAATTTTCTCTCAACTCTGCTCTAGCTCTTCTTCTTCTTGCTCCATATTACTTAGACCTATGTGACTCAGGTTATCCTGTGACTTAAGCAGGTCACATAAACCTATTGATGGATGGGAAAGATCTTCCCCTTAAGAAGCAAAATTATATTAGTAATAAGTAAAAATACAATATCAATCTAATAGGGAACAGACAGAAGATTGGTTTGACTATATCAAAGTGAATCAAGTTCAAGGGAACTGTGAAGAGGTTGAGACCAACCTCTTAAGAGGTAGACTTAAAATGACTCCATTAGGTCATAGTTATACAATACTAAGTTTGAATTTGTGACTATTTATGGTTATAAAATTATTATTTCCTTCCAAACTGTAGAAACAATTTATAAAAACACAATATACATATAACTCTGTAGTTAGTACCTCACTGTGGTAAATATATTCAATAACTCATGAGGCTAGATCTCCATAATACTGAAAAGGAGTTGAAGAACTAAAAAAGTATTCCCACTGGAGGGAACAATTCTATATTTTCCTTTGAATGAAGGGAGTGTAAACAATATTGAGGAAGTTGGCACTGTAATGAATTAAACAAAGTTTAATTAAGAATTTTAATCATTTTATTATAATCTCTTACCTTCCAATACTCAACAATGTGTTTGTCTCAATTATCATTATGTTGCAGTTGCAAGTAGATTTGGGTTCATTAAATATTTGAATTCTCAGCTTTAATTTATGACTGATTTGTATATGTGTATATTTACATGCATATATAATTTAATTTGTTAAATACCAATTGCATGTATATTTTAAGTGTTACTTTTGAAAAAATATTTTGAATTACAAATTCTCTCCTTCCCTATTTCCCTCTTTATCTTCCCTCACCTATTAAGAATGTAAAATGAGTAGATACGTAAAGTATGACATTTCAGTTTAGACATGACACAAGAACATATTCCAAAATTTGAAAGAGAATTTGTCTCAGGCAGAAAAATTCTGACCCCTTATAACTCAGGACTCAAACTTATTTGTATGAGACTATTCATTGATATAGAATGATTACTTGATGCCCATGGACTGTATGAAGGGAACAGTTTGCAAGAGCCTGTGAGGGGAAAGATCATACTTGTGGCTTTGAAATCAGAAAAAAATAGCATATTTGGTTCCATGTCTTTTTCTGAGAGGTCCATGAAGACAGAGAAAGACTGGAGAGAAGGTAATGTGTAGAGAAGTTGATATCTCAGTCATATCCCTATCCCTAATTTACTACTTTAAAGATTTGGAGGAATTTGCCCTTGGGTGGGAGCAAGTGTTCCTTCAGTTCAAATCGATTTATCTCACTCCAAGTGAAAGAGTTCATTCATCCTGTGTGTTTTTGGTATATTCTAAGGAATATAATTTCTTTAATTTCTGTTTGATATTGTCTTTCATAGATTTACTTTTTCTTCATTGTATGTGAAATTTTTTTATGGAAGTAGTATTTGTGGAAAGAGAGTCAAGTTTTTCAATATGTAGCTTTGAGCCCTCCTTCACAATGAAGGGAATAGCAACCAAAGAGTGACTTGAACTTGAATTACTGTGAAACTACTAAAAACATAAGAGGGGAGATATGACAGATAAATCATATTCTAGTTGGATATTTTCTCTCAGAGGAGAGCTGAACAGCCATGCTCATGGTCCTAGTCTCCCACCTCCTGCATATCAGTAATGAAACTCCTCCTTGTATAAGGGTGGGCAAGTATCTATCCATGCCTCCCTGACAACTACATGTAGACAGGCATGTATGGATACATATAATCTACATGACTATATATACACCCTACTTAATTAATAGTCTTCAATTGAACAAAGTAAAAAAGTATACAGCAGGAAACAAAAGAAAACTTACAAAGAAGCAAAGAAAAGATGGACAATTCTTAACAAAACGTATTATTTATCATACAGGATTTCTTGAAATGAAAATTTATTTTATGTAATTTAAATCCTCTCATGTTGGGCTATGCAAATGGCATGTTTTTTCTTCCTTACTTTGTATTTAAGTTTCAAGTCTATGACATGTTTTTTTTTTTTATTCTATATTTGCGTTTTAGCCTTTGAGTCTAAAATAATAATAAGAAAGTAAGAAAAAAAAGAAAAAATTGAGGAAAGAAATAATATGCAACAAAATCACAAATAATAAAAAAAACTCTTTGAAAAGAAACATTGGCCAAGTATCAAAAGAAGTACAAAAAGTAATGGAAGAAAATAATTTCTTAAAAATTAGAGTTGGGCAAATGGAAACTAATGAATCTTTGATACATATAAAAAGTAATTAAACAAAATCAAAAGAGTGAAAAACCAGAAGTAAAATAAGAAATATTTCATTGGAATAACAACTGACTGGAAAATAAATCAAGCAGAGATAATCTAAGAATTATTGGACTTCCTGAAAGCCATGATCAAAAATAAAAAAGCCTAAGAAGAAAACCTGTGCTGATATTCCAGAACCAAAGGGTAAAATAGAAATTGAAAGGATCTACCAGTAACTGCATGAAGGACCTCCCAAAATAAAACTTGCCAAAAATATTATAGCCAAATTCCAGAGCTCCCAGGTCAAGAAAAATGTATTGCAAGCAACCAGAAAGAAACAATTCAAATATTGTCGAGTCACAGAAAGAATTACACAATATTTATTAGCCTTTAACTTAAAGTATTAGAAAATTTGCAGTATTAAATTCTGGGGGACAAAGATGCTGTGATTAAAACCAAGAATCATTTTCCAGAAAAATTGAGCATAATCCTTCAGGGTAAAAATGAGAATTCAATGAAAAAGAGGACTTCAAAGCATTCCTCATGAAAAAAGTGTTATATAGAAAAATCTGTCTTTCAAATAAAAGATTCAAGAGAAGCTTTAAAAAAGGGGAAACAGGAAAGAGAAATCATAAGGAATTCACTGAAGTCAAACTGTTTACATTCCTACATGGGAAGAAGATACCTATAATTCCTAAAAACTTAATTATTATTAGGGCAGTTAAAAAGAGTATACATAGACAGAGGACATAGGTATGAGTTGAATATAATGGGATGATATCTAAAAATATAATTAAGGGGTAAGAAAGAAGAATGCCCTAGGAGAAAGGGGATGATAAATTAACACACATAAAAGAGGCACAACAAAAGCTTTTGCAGTGGGGGGAAGATGGTTGAGGTGGGGAAGGGGAGAACTTGAACCTTACTTTTATTAGAATTGGTTCAAAGAGGAAACAATATGCATACTTTGGGCATGGAAAATTTGATTATCCCTCCTCTACAAAAAGGTAGGAAGAGAAGGGCCTAAAGAAAGTGGAGCTAATACAAGGGAGGCTAGACTGGGAGTGTTGATAGAAGAAAAACACTTTTGAGGATGGGCAGAAGAAAAGCAGAGACAGTAGGATAAACAGAGGTAAAATAAGATGGAGGGATCCACACAACTGCTAACCATAACAATGAAAATTTTTACAGCAATTTTCTCTGAAAAAATGCCTTATTTATCAAATATAAAAAGAACTGAGTCAAATTTGTAAAATTAAGAGGCGTTTGTTATTGATGGATGGTCAAAGAATAGTAACAGGCAGTTGTCCAGTGAAGTAATTAAGGTCATCTGCAGTCAATGGAAAAAAAGCTTTAAATCACTCTTAATGAGAGAAAAAGGAAAATTAAAACAACACCAAGGTACCACCTCACACCTGTCAGATGGACTAATATGGCAGAAAAGGAAAGTGGCAAATCCTGGAGGGGATGTGGAAAAATTGAGACTAACCCACTGCTGGTAGTGGATTAGTTGGATCAGTTTGATGTGAACTGATCCAACCATTCTGGAGAGAAATTCAGAACTGTCCCCAAAGGTGTATAAATCTGTGCATACCCTTTGAGCCAGCAATAACAGGTCTGCATTCCAAAGATAATTTTAAAAAGGATAGATATATTGAGAGATGTGTGTGTACACACGTACATGTACATGCATATACATGCAAACATACACAGACATGTGCATGCTAATTCTTTTCTCATGGCAAATATTTGGAAAGTGAGGAGCATGCCCATCACTTGAAGAATGGCATAATAAGCTGTGGTATATGATTTTAAGGGAATACTGTTTTATCATTTAAGAAATGATTAGCAGGATGCTCTCAGAAAAGCTTGGAAAGACTTAAATGAACTGGTGCAATGTGAAATGAGCAGAACCAGAAAAACCTTCTACACAGTAACAGCAATGTTTTACAATGATAAATTGTGATTGATTGATTTAGCTATTCTCAGAAATACAGTGACTCAAAGTAATTCTGAAGGACTTATGATGAAAAATGAAAGACACTTCCAAAGAATGAACTGTGAGTTTAAATGCAAAGGAAAGTTATAAAAATTTTACATGTAATTACAAAAACTAAGAAGAGAGACAGAGCGCATTATATTTGGTAATTAATATGTCATTGTTTAAAAAATAGGTACTTGACACTTTAAAGGACTTTCATTTAGGTAGGGCGGCAATAAAACATCTTCTAGATACCACAATGATATGTTAATTTATTCATTTTGCTTATGTTGAATTCCTGACGACTTTTTGTTCCATGTGAATTTCTAGTAGTCTAAGCTGGAAAAATTTCTAATGTTTATTTTTTTTCCATAATGGTCTGCCATAATAACATAGCCATGGGCACACTACGTTCCTTGTTGGCACCTAACAAAGTAAAGTTAACTTATCACTCCTTAAGAATTTCCATTGAACATTTTGGAGGTTTATCATTAGGAAGTTTTCACTACATCAAACCTAAATCTGCCTCTGCAAATTCCACTAATTCCTCCTGGTCTTGATCTCTGAGGCCAAGCAGAACAAGTCTGATAATACTTCCATATGAAAATCCTTCAAATATTTGAAGACAATTATGATGTTCCAAGTAAATCTTTTCTTTTCCGTAATTAATTCCTCAAAGTATCTGGTAAACAGTTTTTTAACCATCCTGGTCAGTCTTTTATTGATAATTCTTAAAATGGTATGCCCCAAGCTTATAATAGCAGTTATGGGGCTGCTTGAACAACATAGAGCAGAGTGCAACTATGACCTCATTTTTTCTGGATATTATGCCTCTTGTAGTGAATCCTAGGATAGCATTAGCAATTTCATATCTTTCATGTCACACTCTGAATATATTTGGAGTGTATGCTCCATAAGGAAAGGAAAAGATCTTTTATTTAAAAAAGATAAATAGCATCTAGGCATCTTTTCTCCACTCTGGGTTTAATGTTCTTATTCCTTTAACACAAATTAAAACTTCATATTTATTCCTATGAAATTTATTCATATTTATTCTAGCTATCATCAATCATTCATTCTCTATCATTCATTGAATTAGGTATTTGCCTCTCAGAATTAGCTAAATTGAAAATTAGAAAAAACACATCTTAGTGACACCTTTATTCAAGTCATAGATTAAAATTGTTTAATACCACAAGACTTAAGTAGGCTGGGTAACTCTAACAGTGGCTCCATTCCTTGTGAACTCCTCTTTTAGTCAACCTTGTTGTGAAATCCATCTGAAAATCCTTTAACTTAGGAACCATCTTTTCCACTACCATAGCAAGGAACACTTTTTTAAATGTGTTGTTAAAACTAAGTTTGTTATGGATATAACAATTCACTTAGTATGTCAAGGTCACAGGATCATAGACTCATGACTATCAGAGAACTTAGTAACTATCTAGATCCAGTTCTTTATTTTGCACATGAGGAAACAAATACATAGAGTTCAAAGGACTTGGTTAATGTTTCACAGACACAACCTAGTAGTAACACTATTGCATAGAGTTGATTGATTCTAGACATAGAAATTTGTCTCATTCCAAGCTACTGATTATCCATTGTGGTGTTCTTCAAAAGACTGTTTTCTAACCTGGTATTATCTTTGATTATCATATCTGTCCATCTCACTGGGAGATCCAGATTTGTTGGACCTCTTCATGATTGCAATGGTCATAATTGCTTCTGCTGGTGTTGTTAGCAGAATCCAGGACTTGGTAAGGATGATAGTCCAGATATAGGACAATAAGCTAGCATTGAAGTTAGAGAATAGTTTAATACCTAGGAGACTATTCTAGATGTTTGTCAGTAACGAAATAGGTAGCTAGAGGAATACACATGAAAAAAAAGAAAGCATCAGATCTCAAGTCAGACAGGAATACATTGATTAGAATACAGATGATATCAGTTCCCTAACTAAATAGGTAGGTAAGCCTGCACATGTGTATATTTGTTTGTTTTCTCTTCCATTTGATTGTGAAATACTTTAAGGTAGAGAATATCTTTTTACTTTCTTTATACCACCAGAACTTAGCAAAACACCTAACACTTGGCAGGCACTTAATAAATGTTTATAGACTAGGAACCCAGACCTTGAGGTTACTTGACAGTTCAGTTATACATTTACAAAATAGCTCAAGGTACACACACACATGCACACGCACACGCACACTCACACGCACACACAATTTGACATCCTATATCCCTGGTGGTAATGGAAAGCTCACTTTTAGGATACACAGTGACTGATATGAAGGAAACTTTCAAGAATCCACAGACTGACCACTTTACTACAAAGTCCTTGTGATGAGGCTGTTATATTCCCTTCCCATTTGTTCATTCTGCATTCAAAGAATCAGAAGAGCTGACCATAATTGATAGCATGTTCAGAGATGTTAGTTTATTGTCATGGTCCATTGATTGCACCTGTTCCCTTTGGATCCTGTGGCTTAGTTGTGTTGCTGTCTTCCCAACTGTGCTAGGGTAGTTCAGTAGATGATAAGTCAAGCAGGCAAGACAAGATGCCCGAACACAACTAGAGCAGAGTGAGGTCAGGAGAAGGTTAGAAATCTTCCAGTCAGATGGAAGTCAATAAAACCCCAATACAAGAGGTAAGACTGGTATGTGGTCAGAAATCAACAGGCCCCTAGGAACATTAGGGGTGGGACAAATTGTGTTGGGCAAGAGATTTGAAGTGCCAACCGCAAAAAGACTTTTATTCTGTAGCAATTGCCCTTTTCTAATCAGGAAACTTCCACATGCTTCCTATAGGGGCGATATTTTTTGTCTAACCTAGGCTTGCAAATCAATCCAGCAATTTAGATGTTTAAAATAAGAAATTAAGTCATACTACACTTATACAATATTACAGTAGCTGTTAATTCTTCTACATTTTCTAGAATAAATAATAAAATTACTAAAGGCCACCTAGGTGGTGTAGTGCATAGGGCACTGAATTTAGTCAGGAATACTGAAATTTGAATTCTACCTTACACACTTTAGGTGTGAGATTCAGGGTCTATTATTTAACCTCTGATCTCTTTCAGTTCCCTAAGTTGTAAAACAAAAGTAAGAACAGTATCTACCTAACAAAACTTATGCAAGGACCACGTAAAATACCATATGTAGAACACTTTGCTGATCTTAAAATACTATACAAATGCCACCTAATTTCATTCACATAACTTTTGACATATACTCCAAGAAACAAAAACAAGAATGGCCTATGTAGATAAAAATAAACATAATTGTAGTTTTATAATACCAAAACTGAGGAAAATAGGCATTGAATGATTAAACTAATTCTGGTAAATGAAGGAAATGATTGTCATGCTATAACAAATGACAAATATAGAAAGTCCAAGAAAATATAGGAAGAATTGAATGGACTGATGCAGAGTGAAACAAGGAGAATCAGAAAATACAAGTTACAATGATGACAATAAAAAAAATTAAGTAACAGTTAAAGATAGCTTAACTTTAAATGCTAATGACCAACCTTGAGTTTGGAGATGAAGCATGATTCTCTCTTTTCAGTGAAATGTTGGAAGACTCTATGTATAGCATATATCGTATTCTGCCAGACACATTTTCTGTTGAGGTTGGTTTTGCTTTATCAGGAAATTTAAAAGGGTATTACAAGGGAGGACTTAATTCAGGTGATATAGGGAAATTAATAGCACAAAATATTTTTAAAGAATAAAAAAAAAAAGAGGAAGAGAAAGAAGAATAGAATAACAAGAACAAGAAGATGACTATCCTGAGAGCCAAATATACAAGCTCATACTGTAAATTTCAGCACAAAAGTGATATATTGGATTTAAGAGATCTGGTTTCAAAATTTTTATTCCATTGATAGGTGCCATGTAACATTTCCAGCGATGGGAAGCTCTCTACCTGACAAGATAATCCTTCCAACTTCTGAACAACTCTCTTTATTAGAAAGGTTTTGTTTATATTGAGGTAGTAGTTAACTGGATTCAATTGAATAGCACTGAATTCATTGTTTACGTATACATATTTACCTTAAATAACATAAGGTCTATCTTCCCTTTGAATCAGGAATGTGTGTGTGTGTGTCTGTGTGTGTGTGTGTCTGTGTGTGTGTCTTTAGGGGATCATAATGATGGTTAAAATGATAAAATTGATTTGTGAGAAAAAGGGCCAAATCTTGAATTTTAAACAAATGAAATATGCCAAGTAAATTCAAAAATACAATGGTTTTGAAAATGTATTTCTTAATATAATAAAAGATAACATTAGAGTGGGTTTCTTGGCAGTCATTGTCTTTATGACTCCTGTTGAACTTGTGGTCAATAAAAGTACTTAAATCTTTTTGTTCATAAGATCTACTATAGATGTCTTGATTCTATAGATTACATGTAAATCACAGATCTTTTAATTAATCAGTAGTAGAATTCATTTTTCTAAGATTTAGCCCATTGTTTCAGATTGCTGAGATGTGCTGATTTTTTTAATCCTTGACTCTATCAATAAATATATTAGATATATCTCTTTCCTTCATGTCATCCATAAACTTGCTAAGTGTTCTATGTCCTGAATCTAAGTAATAAATATAAATTGGATGGTCATGAGTGTAAAGCATTACATCACACTAACAGAAATATTTCTATAACTTAATTGATATAGTAATCAATATTTTAGTGGCTTAGATGTTCAAATGGCAAATAATACAATTTTATCCAACCAAAATTTTTACATTTCCACCATGGAATAAAAAGGGATAAGACTGGTTTTCTCTAGTTTTCCAACTAGAGAACTGATTATGGATAAGAATGATAGTGTTTATTACATTCCTGTAGTTCAAGGTGATATGATATCACATGTGAAGTTAAATAACTTTACTCATGATATTTTAGGTAGAAGTATTAACCAGAATGATACTGAGGATATGTTCCATAGCATATAAAAGTAAGTTTCAACTTTTCATTCCAATATGGTTTATCTTCCAATATTGCCTACCTGAAGGCAATTATGACTTTCTTGCATGAGTTAATACTATCCATGTCATCACATAATTCATAATTAGGATATTTGAACCTGGCTAGAAATGTCCTCCAGATGCCTTCACATTAAATGAATAACCATAGGATGTGAAGATTTTCCTTAGCAATCTCTTGCTCTCATTATAAAACAGTCATTTCCTTTTGTTTAGTCATGTAGATCTCTGGTGATATATTTAACACAAATTCTCAAGAGAAATTCTTCACTGCCAATATATTATAGACAACTCATGCCCAACATGTAAGTCTATATTGATTTTTATGTGGCCTGAAATCTAATTAATCATGAGATTTTACCTAGTACATGACAACTGAAAAAAGACTGAAATTAAAAGATGTGTTTTTGTTTCAAGAGGAGAAGTTTGGATCATTAAAAACACTGAGAAATGTTTTAAAGGCAATTAAGGCTATTCTCCTCCTATTATTTCAGGACCCAGTTCATTTACTGCTTTCTGAGATGGATCAATATAATCATTTAATTAAACCAGTGATGGACCAATATGAGCTGACTATATATTATCGTAGTTTGAAAAATGTACATTTTTCAAAAATCTAACTATCCTTATTTTAATAAGATGGATAAGTAATTCAGCATTTATTTTTACATTCATTTATTATATATGATACATATATACATACACAAATTCATTTATCTAGGAGTCTATTAGACCATTCTATGGTACGGCGAAAGTAGTTAATTCAAGGTTCTATTGGCACATTCATAAACTTGACTAAATCTCCTAGGAGAATTGAACAGTCTTAAATATGGTAAACAAACTGATATAGAAAGGGGGGTGTCTCTGGTTGAGTTTATGAATTTCATAATGAAACTGCAGGGTTTTTCCAATGGAAAGAGATTTCCATTATGACATCTTACTGGCTGGGTTATTTCTGATGGTTTTATCTTTGCAGTATCTCTAATATACATTCCCTTTTCTTTTCTGACACTGCCCCTCTTTAATTTGCACCTGTATTATTGGGACTCCTGAGACAATCCTCTCTCCACACTAATCTGTCCTCCACTCAGTTGTCAAAGTCTCCTCCCTGAAGGGTACGTTCTTGTTATTTTTCAGTTGTTTCAATCATGTCTGATATTTTTGAACTCAATTTAATTTTTTTTTTATAAAGATAGCTTACCATTTTCTTCTCCAGCTAATTTTACAGATGAGGAAACAAAGGCAAATGGAGTTAAGGCACTTATCCAGGGTTATACGACTAATAAGGCTCTGAAGCCAGATTTGAATTCAGAAAGAGTCTTCAATACTGGCACTTTAACCACTGCAGCAGCTAGCTGCCTTATGAAACTATGAGTCTGGTGAAAAAAGGCAGATGGAGGTCAAATAATTTACCCTGCACCTCACAGTTAAAAATCTTAAGCAGATTTTTAAGACAGGATTTGAACTCAGTTCTTTCTGACTCCAGGTCCAGTATTCTATCCACTGACTATCCTTCAGGTGAAGGATCAAAGCAAGATCATAATGGTCAGGAGATATACACTTTGCCAAGGCTTCATGATCCTCCAGTAAGTTACTCTGTCTGGAAAGTAAATAGAGAATATTCAATTATTTAGTTTCTGTGGTGGAAAAAATAAAGGCTATCTCGAACAAAATACTCATATTGAATGCTGAATGCCTATATTAAAAACAAGGGCCTTTCTATTTATCTATGAGGAAGCCGGAACACAAGCCATACTTAAGTGTTATCCTGTACTTTTATTCAGAGTAAACAACTGCACAGAGCAACAACCCAAAAGGAAACTAATCTCCATGGGAGTCAGGGTCCAGAATCTCACAGTGTGAAGCTATAAGGACTCTGATACATGATACATAGCTGGAATGAACTCTCTTCTCCCCTCCCACTCAGAATCCTTAGTCTTTCTCAAGATTTAACTAAATTAGTACTCCTGTAATAGTTTTTCATGATTCACCTAATTCTTTGTAATTTTCTTGATCCCAAATTACCTTTTTTAATCTCTGTACATCCTTTCCTAAAATCTGCTATGTAAAGTCAATTATTTGAGAGCAAGCTTTGTTGTTTTGAAGTCCCACTCTGCCAGTGACTTTGCTAACTAGAAGATCAGATCATTCTCTTCTGTATTCAAAGTGATGTAAGTTTTTTTTTTTTTTAATTAGCTTATTGGTAGTGGCATAATAAGTGCTCATCCAACATTATTTTCCCACTTGGGAATGTCTGCACAGATATGGAGTGTTCTAGGGTCCTGTGACTTTAACTTAAAATGTGTTTTGCTTGAGGCTATGTTTCCAGTTCTCTTCTCTTCCCTACTTGTTTATTTTATGTTCTCTCTTCTAGATAATGAATGCAGAATGTTTTCTTTCTTTTTCTTTCAGAGTATACTCACTTATGTTTTGAACTTGAAACAACCAAAATATATATCTATCTTGACTGGTATACAACTGCCACTCATAATTTGTATTAGCAACTATGGAATAAAATGGAAAGAAATTGGACATTTAATGATTGTTGATGTTCTATGTATAATTCCAAAGAGTATTAAACATTTTAAAATATCATTCAGTTTGACCTGGTGAATTCCCTGATAAGGGTTTGTTATTTTTAATATAACTTTTGTCCCATCACTATCTTTGATACAGAAACAGAACTTAATTATATATATATATATTTATATATGTATATATATATATATAAATATATATATATACATACATATGTGTGTGTTTGTGTCTGTGTGTCTGTGTGTATGTGTGTGTATTATACACACACATAAACACATATCCCCCCCCAGGGAAATGAACACTTGTTTTTGTAATTTTACATCTCTATCCTTTTTCTGAAACTCAAGATTTTGTTTTAAGTAAAGATTATGAGAAAATATATGGAAAAAATTCAATCTCTATCTAACTTCTTTCCTCCTTTGTCCTTCCTTCCCTGCCTCTTATCCTCCTTCCTTCCTATCCCTCTTTCCCTCTTACCCTCCCTCCCTTCCTTCCTTTCCTCCCTCCTCCCTTCTTTCCTCCCTTTTCTTCTTTCCTTTTATTGCATTCTTTCTTACTTTTTCTGCCTTCTTCTGACATCTTGTTCATTTCTCCCTGTGCATGTCTCCTTGCATGTTCATAACTCTTTTCTTTCTTTCTTTGCCATACCAATATGCAAACACATACGCAAGGAAATAACCTTGCAGAACAGATGAGGCAGTAGTAATCACTATCAGAATTCTGTATTGCTTTAAAAGTTCAGTAGTTTTGTTAGTTCTTATGCTAGAGGCATTCTGAAATAGGTAGACACACATTTCCATCTTGCAATGAACAGTGAGTCTTAGTGAGAAGTGAAAAGCCTTTTTTTTTGTTGTTTTGGGCAAAAGGAAGTTAACTCAGAATGTTGAAAGCTTCACTTACCAGACTTTCAATTTATAGCAAACAGCATACTGGAGGTCCAGATAAAACACTTACATTTCAATGCTTCGTCTTTGAACATATGTACTTTCCTTAAAGCATGGTGCTCCTCTCTTGTGTGGAACATTGTGGGGGAAGATGTTTCTGTGCCCAGGCAAGATGGAAATATAGTAATTAGAAAAGAAACATTTGTAACAAAAGAAATTTAAATAGATAATTAATACCTAAAAATATGGCACACATAGCTTTTAGACAGGAGCAACTATAATTGAAATTCTTAGTGCATGAGTCTACCCATTAATGAAATTACTTGGTGTAATCTCATGTTTTCCTGATTATGTATCAATAAACAACATACAATGATAGATGACTCCTCTGGAAAGGCAGTCCAAATGTTGGATCTTACACTACATATCTATATCTTATTGTGATCAAATGGTATCCAAGGATATGTTTTGGCTTATAAAGTCAAGTTCACTGACTGATGAGTCTACTTGTGCCTTGCAGTATTTTGCCCTTTTTACCACCTCCTTGGCATTTTGAGTGGTTGTAACAAGTTGGAGAGATTTACCCATTCAACTCGATACAAAGTGCCAATCGAGAATCATTATTATCTAGGCTGTACTGAGATTGGAATTAGGAATATCTGAGTTCAAATAAAACCTCAGACACTTGTTAGCTGCATCACCCTGGGGAAGTTACTTAACCTCTGTTCGCCCCAGTTTCCTGAACTGTAAAGCGGAGATTATAATAGCACCTATGTCACAGAGTTGCTGTGAGGACCAATTGAAATATTTGTAAGGCATTTAGCACAGGACCCAATACATAAGTAGATGCTATATAAGTGCTAATTCTCTCCCTCTCTGAGGCAGGATATTTGTCCAGGTATTCCCTATAAGAAATTCTTTACATTGCTCATTTACGTCATGCTCCTTTCTTCATATGGAGCAAATTGCATTTGAAAATGCTAGGGTTGATAACCATAAGGTGAGTGAATAAAAGATCACATGACTTCATGTGAGATGTGTCAACACAAAAATCTTTGGCCCTTTGTTCTTTCAACTGAAGGGGGTTTTCTTTTTGAGGTTCTACTGAATTTGATTAACTACTGGAAGTGTTATAAGTTTCCATTAAATGAGACTGTTATTCTACTTCCTTACATCTGTTTAATTGAGTTGGGACCTCAGGGGCATATTTTACTGGTACTTCATGCTAATGTCACGACCTGAAAGTCATCAAAATCAGCCTTTCACATAGTAGTTGGACCTTTTGCCTTTTTCTCTCAGCTCTTACTATGTTTAAGAAAGAGCACATTGAAAAGGCAGCACAACCATTACATTAATATTAGCTAATTTGAAAATAACCCTGTATTCCTTAAGGTGTTAGAGGAAGGTTTGTGTCTACTCTAGTAGGCTTGAATGAGGTTACTTTACTCAAAGGGAACTTTATTCATGTCTCAGGATTGATTGAAGGAAGTAGTCACAGAAACTCTTAGGACTCTCAATTATTTATCTCAATTTTTACAGACTTAATTGTAATAAACTTTTGATATATAATCAAAGGAAAATAGCATTTCTGAAGATATTGTTTATCTTTCCTCCCTTTCTTTTCTTTCTTCCTTCTTTCCTTCCTTTCTTTTCCTTCTTCTTTCTTTACTTTTTCTATTTATATATGTAAAGACTGTGATTGTCTAGGCATAGAGAACACTCAGTGAATAACCTACTCTCCCAATTCAGTTGAACATCTTCTCTGCAATGTGTATAATATTATAGAGTTACCTGAATTACTGAGATGTTGAGTGACTTGCCCAGGGTCACATAGCCTACATGGAACAAATGGGTGAATTTGAACTCAATCTTTCATTAAAGTTGTCTCCTACATACAGTCTTACAAACACACACACAACACAACACACACACACACACATTGCTTTTCTTCACAAAAATAAGTAACATTCCATTTCATGTCTTTCCACCTTTGGACAATTTTTGCACATGGCTTTAATAGTGTATCTCCTCACTCTGTCATTACCACATACATGTGGCATTTTTTGCACTCCTCTCCTTCCCCGCAGTGTCTTCCTCCTAGAACATTACCCTTTATTTAATTCAAATGTGTGTGTGTGTGTATTATTTGTGGAAATAGAATATTATCTCTATAAGGACAAGAACTATATAATTTTGATCAAAATAGGGGCTTAAAAGATGGCAGAGAAGAAAGACATACATATGCAGGCTCTCCCCACACAGCCCATAAAATACCTGTAGAGAGGGACTCTCAACAAATTTTGGAGCAGCAGAAGTGGAGAACATCAGAGTGGAGGAGATTTCAAGTCCAGGGTGACCTGAAAGGCCCACAGGAAATGTCTGTTGCACCAGATGCGGAGCAGAGCCCAGCCCAGCCTTGGCCACACAGCACGGCTCTGGGAGGAGGACACCTTGGGGGCAGAATCTCCAGTTGCAGCAGATGCAGGTTCATATATCCCTCAACACACAGGCGCCCAAAGGTCAGTGACAGGGTTTTTTCAGCTGGCTGAGAAGGGAGAAGGGCCTTCCCATAGCTCTGGTCTCAGCCAGCAGCCACAGAGGCCACATTGGGCAGGCAGCAGCAGTTCTCACACCAGCCCCTACCACAGCCTGCATCCATTGTTGGATCATAAAAATCCTGGGGGCACTGAGGAGCTGATTATTACCTCAGCCCTGTGTAGAGGCACTGAGGGAGCTGATCTTTATCTTACACTGAATGGAGGCCCTACCCATGCAGCTTATCTGAAAATCAGGCCCCAGTGCTGGTTTGGCAGAACTGGAGGCCAGGTGGCTGTGGAGAGGTAACTGCTAAGATTCTGGGCACAAAAATCTCTCCCTCCTCCCAGACCAGTGTACATGCTTTATTGTGCCACCTTGGAGGAACTGAGATGTTACAAAGTCCAAGAGTATACTGTACTCTTGACAAAAGACCCAAAAGTCAAGTAAATTATTGGAAAAATGCCCAAAAAAGAGAAAAAAATAAGACTATAAAAGGTTATTTTCTTAGTGAACAGATATCTTTCTGTCTGATCCTTTCAGATAAGGAAGAACAATGCTTACCATCAAGGAAAGACATAAAAGTCAAGGCTTCTACATCCCAAACATCCAAAATAAACATTCAGTGATCACAGGCCATGGAAGAGCTCGAAAAGGATTTTGAAAATCAAGTAAGAGAGGTGGAAGAAAAACTGGGAAGAGAAATGAGAGAGATGCAAGAAAAGCATGAAAGCCAGGTCAACACCTTGCTAACGGAGACCCAAAAAATGCTGAAGAAAATAACACCTTTAAAAATAGGATAACTCAATTGGCAAAAGAGGTTCAAAAAGCCAATGAGGAGAAGAACATGCCAAGCCTAGAGGCCTGTATTGGGCTACCCGAGTCTTTCTTACCTGTCCAGGTCTTCGGCTGGCCACGCCGGATGCACGTATGAGAGAAAGGACGTTCCAGAGTCAAACAGGGGTTGAGCTTTATTACAGGGTTTCGGTTACAAGTGCAGGGGCTCTTCTTTCTTAGGACGAAGAGGGGGAGATTTCCTAAGAAGGCTAAGCTTAAGGGAATGGAAGTAGAAGTACAAGCGGGGAGAGAGGGGGAGGGGAGAGAGGAAAGAAAAGAAGCGGAGCCCTACTTTTCTCTTTGGCTCCACACGTGCTAAGAGCTTTCTGGCTTCCTCAATCCTACTTAATCTTCAGCCACACAGTTTGCATCTCAATACCGTGCTGTTAGGTAACTAGGTGTGCTCCAATCCGGGACGACCTCGAGGGCAGGGAGACTCCACCCATCAGGTATCTCCGGGGGAGAGGCGGAAATACCCGAGCTAGCCGAGCTAGCTCGGTCTGACCTTCTCGAACCCCCGCTGTTCATGGAGGGCCTCGTAAGACTCTAAGATTTAGAAGTCCCACTTTTACCTGCCCGAGACTGTCCACACGGAATTGAGCTTCCAGTCCCAACATATCCCCTTCTTTGTTATGCGCGGAGCGCACCTGGCTCTAGAGCAAACAGTGGCTGGAGGCTGAGTGGATTAGGAAGGCCTTTAGCATATGAGTACCTTACAACAAGACTTCATTCACACAGAAATCTGCAGCTAGCACAACTGACAAAGGGAGGCATCAAATAAAACAAAGATGAAACTAAATGGCTGAGTTACAACAGGGGAAGTGCAATCAACTAAAATCCCAAAGCATATTTTAAGAGAAGCAGGTGGTGTAGGCGCCTTACACCACCACTCCCTTAATCTTGCAAATGGATCTATACAGGTGGAAAATTGGTCACCTCCTCCCCACCCAAGTGTCCTGGGTTTGTGATATCAAAGTCCTCATTCAGCTGGCGAAAAAAGGATGCCTAGATGGGAAGCTGTCAGCAGCAGTGTCTGCGGTTGTGATGAGGGCTGCTTCCTCTCTGGGCAGCAAGGTTAAAGCTGTCAGCAGCAGGCTCAGGTGGTGTATGATCCTTCTCCGGGGTCTCTGGGCTCTCCGGGGTCTCCGCCTCCTGCGTCTCCGTCGTCTCCGACCTCGGTTCCCACCTACGGATCCTTCTAATGGGAATCCACGCATCACCTTTTCCTGTGGAGACACAAACATACCCTGGACCCCATATTAGTATCTTATACGGACCTTTCCATTTCCCTGAGGCCATATCCTTTACCATGGCCCATGTGTCTTTATATCCAGCCTGGGTATTACTTTCCTTGCGGGGTTGTCTTGGAAAAGTCACAAAATGTCTCATAGCTGGAGTAGTATGTGAGTTTCTTGAGATATGCAAAAAATTGTGTGTATACACAGCTGTATCAAGCTCTGATTGTGTTAGGCGACCTTTTCCCCTTCTTTGTTTAGCGAGGATCGCCTTCAAGGTGAGATTGGCCCTTTCCACTATGGCCTGGCCTTGTGGATTGTAGGGGATTCCTGTAACATGTCGAATCCCTAGATCGCGGAGGAAGTGTGTAAGGGTTTGAGAAGTATAGGCAGGGCCGTTATCTGTCTTTATTTCTAAGGGTAAGCCTGAAACAGAAAAACAGTGCCAAAGATGTTGAATTACTTTAGCACTTGATTCACCTGGCTGTAAAGTCACCATAAGGAATCCGGACCATGTGTCAACTGTCACATGTATGCACTGGCCCTTAAGATGGGTGACATCCATTTGCCAAATTTCATTGGGTGCCAAGCCACGAGGATTGACACCCTGGTCTAGAGATGGGTGGAATGGGATACATTGGAGACAGCTCTTAACAATTTTTCTGGCCTGTTCCTGAGTTATCCCATATAATTTGCAGAGGGCTTCTGTGGCTAGGTGGAACCTATCATGAGCCTTTTGGGCCCTTTCTTGTGGTTCCACAGTGTGCCCTACCAGGTATAGTGAATTGTCTGCTATTTGATTTCCTTCAAAAATTGGTCCTGTGCCATTTGTATGTGAGCGCACATGTAAAACATAAAAAGGGTGTGTTCTGTTATTAATGGTGGTCAATAGCCGCTCACACTGTGAAAAAATATTGGACCGATAATCTACAATAGAGTCCTCAATCCGTGAAATTAATAAAGATGCATACTGACTATCAGTGATAATATTAATGGGTATGTCACTATATATTTGGAGAGCTTGGATTATAGCTTCCAATTCGTTCTGTTGAGTAGAGGTGTAGGGTGTGTTAACTATATATATCTCTTAGGAGGCCGAATTATAAATAGATGCCTTGTGATGTTTCGTGGCATCTGTAAAAATGTTAGGCCCTTCTACTGGGTTTGGTGAGTACCTTTTCACTGGTGCTGGGGCCCACTGTAATAATTCTTTGAATAGAAAGTCGAATTTGGTTTCATCTGGGCCCAGTGGAGTATAGTGGCCCAAGAAACATGATTCTGAGCTAACTCTTCTACATCCTTAGTGGTGAGTGTAGCATAAAGAATTGGCTGTTTTTGGTATATGTGGGTGGCTCTTCTTACTGCCTCTAGTGCTAACCGTCCTAGAAATTCCCACTTGTTTAGTAAACTGCTTCCTGTTTTACTTAAATATACCCACTCTAGGGGCTTCTCTTTTTGGTGTATGACGGCATAGGGAGGTGTGGTGGAGATAATAGATACCTCCAGATCTCCTCCTGGATCCCATCGAAATGTGGTGGACTCTAAAAATTGTTTTTTTATTGCCTCTATGGCCTTGGCTGCTTCAGGAGTCAATGTTCGTGGGGAATTTAAAGCAGAGTCTCCTGTCAATAGTGAATATAAAGGTTGCATGAGAGGTAAAGGTATAGGCACCTTTGATCTTATCCATTGGATAGCTCCTACTAGTTTCTGAGCATCATTGAGTGTTTGGATCTTTATATCCCATTTTGGGGGTTCCGGCCGAATGATGGTGCCCTGTATCTGATATCCCAAATATTTGTAATTGGGTCCTCTCTGTATCTTTTCAGGAGCAATAACTAATCCTAGTCCTAAAAGGTTCCTTTCTACTGCTTGGAAACACTTCTCCAGTTCCTTGAGCTGAGGTGCAGCTATAAGGATGTCATCCATATAATGGATGATTTTGCATTGGTATTGCTGTCTGGGGCTTTCTAAGGCTTGATTAACATACCACTGGCAGATGGTGGGGCTGCAACTCATACCTTGGGGCAATACCTTCCACTGATACCTCTTTGCAGGTCCTTCGTTATTGGGGTGAGGTATTGTAAAAGCAAACCGAGGACAATCTACTTTGTTTAAAGGAATGGAAAAAAAACAATCCTGAATATCAATGATTATAAGTGACCAACCCTCCGGGATGGCATTAGGAGAAGGGAGACCTGGTTGCAGGGCTCCCATAGGCATGAGAGACTGATTTACCTTCCTTAGATCTGTAAGGAACCTGAATTTCCCGGATTTTTTCTTTATAACAAACACAGGAGCATTCCAGGGTGACTTTGATGGTTCTATATTTCCTTTTTCTAATTGCTCCTTAACCAATAGTTGTAGTGCCTGGAGTTTTTCTGGGGTCAGGGACCATTGCTCCACCCAAATCGGGGTGTCTGACTTCCAATTCAAGGGTGGGGACTCCAGTGCAACTGCAATGGCCCTTACTAAAAATTTGATAGCTTCATCCCGAGGCGGCTCATAATGTCCCTGCCCCAGATGTTAAAACTAAGTCCTGGAATCACCAACGGCCATACGGTCCCTTGGCGATCCTCTGCCTCCCACTTTACTGGGTGCATTGTCTCTAAGGTATTTTGGCACCCTCCTATTCCCCACACTGGTCTCTGGCTTTCTTTAAGCTTCCAGTGCCGGGGTACTGAGCGACCGCTAAGGCAGGTCCTATCTGCTCCAGTATCAAGGAGGCCAGTCATGGGAATTCCATTAAGCCAGATCGTACACTCAGGTCTATTCTGTCCTATTTCCTTTAGTAACTGGATTTGAACTGAGTGCTTTAAAGGAAGGGCAATAGCTATGGGAAGCTGATTGTCTATATGAGCTGGCTCGGCTACCACATTGGAGCATGGAAGTGCTGTGGTGCCGGTGGGATAAACTCCTGTATATATAACTACGGGTGCATGAGAGGGGTTCTGTAATATTAGGGATTCCTCCTGTATGGGGTCTCTCAGGGGAATCATGGCAAACTGATGAGCTGCAAGCTGGCACTTCTCTAAGCTGTAAAGGTGTTGCTTTCCTTCCTCTGGCCCCATAATCTCCTGTATTCTCCCTCCAAGGGGCCATCCCGATTCTCTGCCAAAGGGTACACTTTCGGGGCCCTCGAGGGGCCCCTCACCCCGTTTCCCGACTTCCTACATTGTTTAGCTAAGTGACCTGGCTTTCCACATGAAAAACAAGGGTCCTGGCCCCTCCCTGTACTTATTTCTTTCCTACACTCTTTCTTAAGGTGTCCCGGTTTTCCGCAGTTAAAACATTTTTTCTCCAAAGAGATATTACTTAAGGCGGCAGCCAGGTACTTCCCTTGCACCTGTGCCAAGTAGACCTGACTTCCTACCCTTTCACATCTCTGTATCATCTCTTCAACAGATGCATTCTTTGGCAGTCCCAGCATTGCCTTTTTGCAGTCATGATTACAATTCTGCCGCAGCAATGTCCTCAACACTATCTCTGTCCCTTGGTTTTCCTCTCCCATATCTCGACCTACTGCCTCCTGCAGCCTGGCCACAAAATTAGTAAATGGCTCATTGTTTCCTTGCGTAATCCTAGTCATGGGAAACTCTCTCTCTTTCTTAGAGGCTATAACCTTCCAGGCGGCAATAGCCATTCCGGCAATCAAAACATAATCGGAGGCTGAGTACTGTAATTGATTTCCTGTAGCCTCAAACTGCCCTGTTCCTGTAAATTGCTGATAAGCCTGGGGGGCCTGAGCCCCTAGCCCACCGGTAGTGCTCTTTACCCTCTGAGAAAATTCTGATACCCAAATCACATTCTGCCCAGGGGTAAGGCAGGCTCTAGCTAAGCTCTTCCAGTCATTAGGAGTCAGAACGAACTGACCGCTGAGAGTTTCAAGCATGGCTATAACAAAGGGTGAATTAGGGCCATGCTTGGTACAAGCCTCTTTAAGAGTCGCCACTCTCTTCCACTCTATGGGTATGTGGCTCCTCCGAACCCCACCGGGGACACTGGGGTCCGCTATTTCTAACACAGGAAATGTCCCTACATCTTCTCCATTCTCTATAGCCTTTCTTATTCCTTTTTCCAAACTGGACTGTGGCCCTGAACTGTCTGACCAATGGAGCAGGTTATAAGGAGGCGCGGAGGGAAGGCACGGCGTATTCTCCCCTGCCTCGCCTTTCCCATCCTCTAGATGGAGCTCCGAATCTATTTTTTCTTTATGCTCCTTAACTTTCCGCTTAACTTTCTGCTTGCCTGGGTCCTCCCCTCCCCTCTCTCCGCTTCCACTCTTATTCCAATCCCGCCCTGGCCTCTCTGGCCCTTCCTTACAAAATTCTCGGAGGTCGTTTAACTCTATTGTGACCCCCGCCTCCCTGCATTCCCTGTGAAGTTTCTCAGCCCAGACCTCCTGTTCCTCTGGCTTTATTACTGGCAATTGATTCCTCATCCCTGCCCTTTTCCCAGGGGTTTGGGAAGCTTCTCTCCCCTTTCTCTCCTTCCGAATCTAGGATTCGGGACTCGCTTCTTTCACAGCCCCTTCCGGGTGTACCCCAAAAGCACCCAGGATTATCTACGCTCCCAATCCCTGTTGGGACGCCAACTGCCAAGCCTAGAGGCCTGTATTGGGCTACCCGAGTCTTTCTTACCTGTCCAGGTCTTCGGCTGGCCACGCCGGATGCACGTATGAGAGAAAGGACGTTCCAGAGTCAAACAGGGGTTGAGCTTTATTACAGGGTTTCGGTTACAAGTGCAGGGGCTCTTCTTTCTTAGGACGAAGAGGGGGAGATTTCCTAAGAAGGCTAAGCTTAAGGGAATGGAAGTAGAAGTACAAGCGGGGAGAGAGGGGGAGGGGAGAGAGGAAAGAAAAGAAGCGGAGCCCTACTTTTCTCTTTGGCTCCACACGTGCTAAGAGCTTTCTGGCTTCCTCAATCCTACTTAATCTTCAGCCACACAGTTTGCATCTCAATACCGTGCTGTTAGGTAACTAGGTGTGCTCCAATCCGGGACGACCTCGAGGGCAGGGAGACTCCACCCATCAGGTATCTCCGGGGGAGAGGCGGAAATACCCGAGCTAGCCGAGCTAGCTCGGTCTGACCTTCTCGAACCCCCGCTGTTCATGGAGGGCCTCGTAAGACTCTAAGATTTAGAAGTCCCACTTTTACCTGCCCGAGACTGTCCACACGGAATTGAGCTTCCAGTCCCAACAAGAACACTTTAAAAAACAGAATTAGCCAAATGGAAAAGGAGGTTCAAAAGTTCACTGAAGAATATGGTTCTTAAAAAATCAGAATGGAGTAGATGGAGGCTAATGACTTTTTGAGAAACCAAGAAATCACAAAACAAAATCAAAAGAATGAAAAAAATGGAAGATAGTGAAAAATATCTCATTGGAAAAACAACTGACCTGGAAAATAGATCCAGGAGAGACAATTTAAAAATTATGGGACTACATGAAAGCCATGATCAAGAAAAGAGCCTGGACATCATCTTTCATGAAATTATCAAGGAAAACTGCCCTGTTATTCTAGATCCAGGGGGCAAAATAAATATTGAAAGAATCCATTGATCACCTCCAGAAAGACTTCCAAAAAGAGAAACTTCTAGGAACGTTGTGGCCAAATTCCAGAGTTCCCTGGTCAAGGAGAAAGTATTGCAAGCAGCTAGAAAGAAACAATTCAAGTACTGTGGAAATACAATCAGGATAACACAAGATCTAGCAGCTTCTACATTAAGGGATTGAAGGGTGTGGAATATGATATTCCAGAAGTCAAAGGAACTAGGATTAAAATCACGGATCACCTACCCAGCAAAACTGAGTATAATACTTCAGGAGAAAAAAATGGTCTTCCAATGAAATCGAGGACTTTCAAGAACTCTTGATGAAAAGACTAGAGCTGAAAAGGAAATTTGACTTTCAAATACAAGAATCAAGAGAAGCATGTAAAGGTAAACAGCAAAGAGAAATCATAAGGGACCTACTAAAGTTGAACTATTTACATTCCTACATGGAAAGACAATATTTGTAACTCTTGAAACTTTTTTCAGTATTTGGGCAGTTGGGGGAATTATGCACACACACACACACACACACACACACACATAGAGAGAGAGACGGAATACAAGGTGAATTGAATAGGGTGGGATAATATCTTAAGAAATGAAATTAAGTGGTGAGAGAGAAATATATTGGAAGGATAAAGGGAGAAATGGAATGGGGCAAATTATCTCTCATAAAAGAGGCAAGTAAAAGACTTTTCAGTAGAGGGAAAAAGGGGGAGGTTAGAGAAAAAAACATGTAGCTTACTCTCATTACATCCAACTAAAGGAAGAAACAAAATACACACTCATTTTGGCATGAAAACCTATCTTACAATAAAGGAAAGTGGGGGAGAAGGGGATAAGCAGGATGGGGGAGGATGATAGAAGGGAGGGCAGTGGGAGGAGGGAGTAATTAGAAGTCAACACCCTTGGGGAGGGATAGAATAAAAAAAGAAAATGGAAGAAATGGGAGACAGGATAGGATGGAGGGAAATATAGTTAATGTTACACAACACGACTATTATGGAAGCCATTTGCAGAGCTACACAGATATGGCCTATATTGAATTGCTTGCCTTCCCAAAGGGAATGGGTGGGGAGGGAAGGATGAAGAGAAGTTGGAACTCAAAGTTTTAGGAGCAACTGTTGAGTATTGTTCTTGTAACTAGGAAATAGAAATACAGGTAATGGGATATAGAAAGTTATCTTGCCCTACAGGACAAAAGAGAAGATGGGCATAAGAGAAGGAAGGGATGTTAGAAGGGAGGGCAGATTGGTGATAGGGGTAATTAGAATGCTGAACGTTTTGGGGTGGGGAGAGGGGAGAAATGGGGAGAAAATTTGCAACCCAAAATTTTGTGGAAATTAATGTGTAAAACTTAAATAGATAAATTTAAATAAAAAATAGGAGCTTAATAAATGTTTAATTGACTGGTATATGCGTGTGTGAATGTGTAATCACGGAGTTTCAATAAAGTGCAATCACTATTTAAATGTTGATAAAATATTTACAAATGTAGATAAAAATGTGATCATTTATATTATTGGGTAAGGATACCGCCAGGTGACATAATAACATGTAACATGATAACCCTAATTAAACCATCAGTTAAAAAAAAAAAGGAGAAATGAAAAATTAAGGAATTACTTTTGACATTCAAGCAATATAAGTGGATTTTAAAGTGCTCTTAGAAAATGGAAAGTGTTTACAAGATACAGAGAAATTGGAGGCATGAATCTAAAATACAGCCACCAACATGGTTAAACTTTACAAACAAATTTTAGATAGAACTTACATATATATTCATTTACCCAAATGAGTACGTATCTTTTCATGCTATAAGAAACCTTAGAGATTATCTTGTATTACCATTTAGTTTTATAAGTGAAGAATTCTAGGCGCAAAAATGAAAAGTAGTTTGGGTAAGGTCACAAAAATATATTTTAAAAACAGATATTTCAATTCAGGCTGCTGTCAATTCTATCTTTTTTCATAGTTTCTTTAAGCATCATCCCTTCATTGTTTTTTTCTCTGACCCACAATATAAATAAAACAGCATTTTTGGTTGACTCTGTTTTTCTTACAAACCTCAGTTTGTGCTGAGCTTTATTGCTTTTGAAAATTAGAAAATTGCATCATGAATTTGAATTCATCCTTGCTTTTGCTTCCATTTCCTGTCTGTTTTTTTTAATCTAAGGTTACTCTTGAGTTTCATACATAATCACTGGTATGTGATTAGATAGTCTTCCCCCCAAGTCTTTTTTATTTCATATTTTCCTCAGTGTAGGCACTCAGAAATGCATCATTAAGTTTTCCTATTTTTCTTGGTCTATCATTTTAAAAATAATTTTTTTCACCTTTCACTTCACTTTTCTTTTTTTCACACACTTTGAAATTGCTTTTCAGATCTAAGGTTTATGTCAGATTATGACCAGATCTTCAGTATTGATTACAAAGTCTGTGATGTAGTATTAATTTCTCCCTCATATTCCAAGATTTCTGTTGTTTCTACTGTGGTTACTGTTTGCTTCTTGATAGAAATAGTCCTACCAAGATAATATTTTTTTACTTGCTTTTCTTTCTTTCTTTCTTTTTTTTTTTTTTTGGAGAAGAGGGAGTACTAGTAGATGCTTGAGTTGGTTCACTACTTTTTAAAGTTCTTTCATTTGCTCCTTCTGTCCAGGTAGGTGGTATATAGCACACTCTTGTAAATATGCATTTTTGTTTCTCTTCCCATTGATCTTCACATAATGGCTCTCCATGGAAAATTCTCCTTATGCCTATATTTTCTCACATTAACGCATCTTATACATATGCAATGTTGCAGATTCATCTGTAACTTTTTTCATATTCTTTTCTTTACTGATATGATATACCTTGCAAAAGCTAGAATATAGTTTTGAGGCTAATCCAAACATTTTCACTTCAAGGATACTTATAATATGACTATGACTCCTTCTATAAACATTTCCAGTTTATTGATTTATTGGCTATAGTTTGCTTATTTGCTCATAGATATCTGAGACTATGGAATTTGTTGTTATTTTCCTTTCTGAAATTTGTCTCTTGCAAATTATTTAGAATTTCAGTTCTTAGTTTCCCTTTTATTTTATAGATGATAATTTTTGGTTTGCATATTTGAGATTTCTTTGTTAGTAACTTTCAGAACACTTATGAATTTTATGTCTTTATCTCCTTCTACTAATGAGGCCAATTCTTATTCTACAAAGTAATATAAGAAAAAAGGTTTTATTTCCATAAGTGTAAATATATGTTTCCTAAAGCTACAATATTCTTCTCTATTGTACTGTACATTAGTTGGGAATTTTGTGATGGTTCCTGGCTCCAGTTACAGAGAAATTGATGAACATATGTATGCATACATACATACAAAAACACATATATATATACACATGTGATTTTTATCTTGCTAACCAATCTCATTTGTACCACCAGAGCTCATTAAGTTATAGGACTAACATCCCCATTCAAATGCTGGAAAAGTACACATGCCAAAGTTGGCACATGATTATTTTATTGCAATTTTATCTGGGAAAAAGGAGGTAATAATGTGCTTGGTTATTGGGAAACAATATGTCCCTGCCCCATAATCATTCTCCCTTTAAGAAAGATAATTTTAAAAGTTTATGTTCCCAGACTCCTGCATTGGGACATATTTGCCTTTACTCCTCCTACTGAGCTTAGTCAGAAAGCCCACAAATTTTATGAGTCATTCCACAATATTTTAATTCATGTGTGAGTAATTTATCAATGATATAGTAGGAAAAACACTGGACTTGATGTTTCAAGATTTTGCTTTGAATTTTAATCTGGAGAATTCAGAAAGTACATATAGAAAGATCCCCTCTATGTATATATTACATAGAAGGTACCTCTGCAAAAGGAATGATCAAGACCCATTATTCATTCCTTGCCAGTCTTTTGGTTTTCTGCCTTGCATTCTACATTTGGCAAATAGGGCCTGCCTCTCCCCTCTTTTAGCTTATCCATTGATCAGCAGGGCAGAAACAAACTGGATGATTGATGACAGGGCAAAGAAACTCATTAATTGGAAGGGTAACCCAGCCTGCCATGACATTGGCATTTCAGAGAAAAATAAGAAAGTGTAAGTGCTGAGTTTCCTTTTGATGATGGCTAAAATGTGACTCAGTGACATTTATTACATTAGAACAACTAATAATACTGACCATAAATTATTTTACAATACCAAGTGCTATACAAATGCTAATAATGTTACAGAGAAAATCTATAGATATTTTGAGAATATACTGAGAAGACGGATGAATTAGAAATTCAGGGAATTTCTTCATTTATCATAGCTCCTATGGAATTTCCCTGACAATAATGAGAAGTGTGTGTGTGTGTGTGTGTGTGTGTGTGTGTGTGTGTGTGTGGTTGGCTACAGGGAAATGATCTTAAGCAAAGGCAGTTTTCTGATATTCTCCTCTGCATGACAAACAGGACCATAAGCTAGCTCTATTTTAATGGGGAAGTACCTGTTTTCAATTCATTTGTTGGAATATAAACCTTATTTTTCCAGTTGATGGAAATGATATTAGGAAAACAAGTCAAGGACATATTTTGAGAAGGGAAAAAATTAGTATATTTCTTAGTAGAACATTAAGATGAGCAGTAAGAAATGAGACAGAATGGCCACTACCTACCACATTACTGCCAAGAATGGACTAATATTGATGAAAAAATTAATTAGCAGTAATGATATTTCTTATAATTTTCTAATTGAATTATTTTGCTAAAGAAATGCATTTGATTAAGTTGGAAACAATTTTCTTTCAGTGGTCAGAAGGGGAATTCCAATATAGCATTTAACTAAGAGGTCAGGGAAGCTGCATTTTATCTTTGACTCTGTTTATAAATTGCCCTGTGAACTTTGGCAAGACTCTTTAGTTTCTCAGAGCTTCAATTATTTCATCTGTAAAGTGAAGGCATAAGAACTTTCCGGTATTACATGCATAAAAATACATATGCCAATGATATAATTCTTGTATTATATGCGTTATTGTATAAATGCTCGTAAATATTATGTGTAAGATATATGTGTGTGTTTGTAGCATCTGTTCTGTGCTGAGCACTGTGTTTTACTTTATACGAATGAGAACTATTTTTATATCTCTATAACAAAACTCTTATAAGTTATTTAATTATGTGTTTTAATCTTAGTTCTGTGAAAAAATTATGAACACTTTAACAATAAGCTATGTGCTAGACATGAAATTATAAAATATGATGCATCTGAATAATGAAAAATAAAAATAATTATTGTAGATAAAATCACGCATTACTTTTATAAATATAATATCACTTTTCTTTCATAGTAGTTTTAATTAAAATTCAATTTTTTCTTATGAAAAGCATAACTGAGTGGGGGAAACTTGTTAATTTTTGTCTCTCCATTACACAAACCAATGGGAAGATTAATAGTTTAGAGTGCTACTACCAATAATAACAATTACAAAAAAATGCATCATTTAGAAAAATTTATTATTGAAAAAAATGAGATGGGCTCAAGTTGCAGAGAATAGATAGACAACCTGCCTTTGGATAATTCAACTGGGGACCAGAAATTATTTTTAATGAATGAATGAAAATTTTTTATTAAGTTTCTTCTTTCTTCCTACGTGTTTGGGATATAAATAACAAAGTGAGACATCCTCAGTTTTCAAAAATATTTCATTCTTAAAAGAGGAAACAGCTACACAGGGTCATGGTAGCAGGAAAATGAAGGGTTTTTGTATATATTGATCTTATTTTTGGCTTGGAATTCACAGGAAAATGGGTCCCTCTATGGAACAATTGATTGCTACACTCTGTTATAAAACAATTTGTGTAATATTGCTTTGATTACTCCTACCAGGAAAAGTTTGGAAAATGTGGACATTTGAGAAGGGTGCAGTAATCAGAACAATGGCAAGATGCCCCAAGCTACTTGAGGTGAATAAGACTGGAAAATGATCTGAGGCAAGCAAAATAATATTCCAGATAGAATTCCAAGATGAGTAGGTTACACATCCAAGGATCAAGGCACGGTTTCTCTAGTAGAAGATGATAATGATCTAGGTGGAGAAATCTATGGATTCTCTTTCTTTATCTTCCAAGAAAATAGTGACTAGGGATATAAATTCGGACAGCCTTGAGATAGATATTGATTTTCCCTGTTTTATGAATATTATTTTCTTTGAGGTTTAGATAATGAAAGAAATAATACTTCTCAAAAAACATACGGAATTTTTAATTTTTTCTGTTTTGGGGAGAATGTTAGGTTTTTATTTTTCATCACTATCATCTGTTTTAACGAAAAAAGTTACTGTTTAATATCTATTTTCTTAATAATTTGAAACATAAATGTGATTAATATATTTTGATTGACTTTTTAATCTACCCATATGTAATAAAAATTCCAAAAATACCAATATCTGTTTATTATCTAGCACTATCTACATTATCTGACTAGTCCAATTTATTGTAAGGCTTTTGCAGCTGAAATGACTTTCTGTTGCATCTTTATAAATATTTTTCTTGGTGACTCTTGGACTTTCTGTATTGTCCAAAATAATAAAAAATGTGTCAACAGAAAAGGTGATTTTGTAGATATATTAAATAAGATTGTAAATTTATTTTTCATTTTAGTTTCTATAACAATTTTGTTGATTTGACTTTGTTGAATCTGATCCTATAGACAAGTTTCCTGGTCTGACTGAGGTTTAGAGTAGTAGATGGATAAGTGATAGTTTCCATGAGTCTCTTGGATGTTGTGGAGCTACACAGTAATTATAATTGACTTAAAAGACAATGTTTAGATCATTTGGTGAGTTTTCTAGAGAGGGTAAATATATGTTAAATTACTGAGTGTCTAACAAGTTAGTTTAAAAAAAGGTAGTCTATGCTTAAGTACCAAAAAAGAATGAGGAGTAGAGACAATAGAATGTCATCAAATTGTTCATAAAGGAGGCAAAAGAGAAGCAGAACCCTGAAGTAGTCTCAAACAGCAATATCATGTCATTTAAAAGTATATGTCTCCAAAAATTAGAGATATCCTTTATAATTTGGCATGTGTTTTACCAGTCAATTTCATTATTTAAGGAGGTATACTGCAAACCAACACCTTTATTACCTTGCACAAAACAATGCTAACCACTAATGCTCTACAAATACACACACACATATGCTACATACAACATAATATTTATTATTATTGCCTACAGTAGCACAGGTAATATAAAAATTACATTACTGACATGCAGACATATATATGCACACACATATACACACACACATGCACACACACATATATGTGTATACACACACACACACACACACACACACACACACACATATATATATATATATATACACAGTTTTCACTACTGGAATGTTCCTATCAATTCCTCCATAAGCTGAATGCATGATCTAGCAAAGATAAGAAACAAACCCTAGAACATATGGAATCAAAATTCTTCTGCTTAAATAGACCTTGCCTAAGTTACAGGCTGTCTTTTCCTTTCCAGTTACAGAAGTGGTCATTTCAAGGATGGAATGAAGCTGCTAAAATAGGAGTATCCATATACACTGAAAAAAATACTAGGTAAAAACAAAATAGAAATGGGAAAAAATGAATAAGCAGAATAAATGAAGATATAGTAAATACTAAAAGGTTTTGGGTATTTTAGTAATGAGAACTGAAAAAAATCCCAGAGAGAGGGAAACAATTGTGGAATCGAAATTTAATAACTTTTGAAGGTATAGATAAGTGGAACTCTCTGTAAGTAAAGTCTTACTTACAGTAAATATGATATCATATTTACCTGATGAAGTTGGAATCAGGATTATTCGTTTGAAATCTACTTCACATAGTTATTAGATTGTGTCACTGAGCAAATCATTTAACTTTTCTCAACCTCAGTTTCCTTCTCTGTAAAATGATGAAAATAATAGCACATGCCTCACATGGTTGCAATGACCAAATTTGATAAAACATACAAATCACTTTGCAAATCTTAAATCACCATATAACTGATAGTTATTAGTATTAAAGAGATGAATGGTTGATAAAGGTCAAAATATATATATTTTTTTAAAGTTAAGAAGTAACCTTCAGTTTATCATCCTTTCCATGACCATAAAAAAGTGTCTTTGAGATATTTGAATCTTAAAGCTTACACATCATTCTTCAACATAGTCCTACACTGTGGCATGTTAATTTCAATGAACTCTTTGGTGCTTTATGGCTGAAAACTTTGAGATGAAATGTAGAGGATCATGGGAAGCATTGTTTCTTGGCTTAATGCTCTTAAGCATATGCTTTTAAACATATGCCTTGTAAAGTGAACTTGAATTTACATGTTGGTCTTTCCTTTGAACTCACAGCTTCTCCTTTGATTTTTTTTAAGTCTGTGGTCTCTCTGATAAGTCTTTGAGACAGATATAAAATTATAGGTGTTAGTGCTTAAGTTTTCATATTATTTTCTTCCAAAGTTCCCTCCTCCCAGGATGGAGGGGAATTAAAACTTTCTATTTCACTGATATTTCCTTCAACTAAATAAAAATTTTCTCCTCTTTATAACTCTGACTGTGATTACATAACTGCTATTCAATAGATGGTAATAAACATATTCAATTTTACATTATTAAATTTAACCAGTCATTCAATGTCTCTTAGAACTCACAGAATTTGTACATGGTATAAAGGATATATCTCAATATTAAAAATCCTTTAAAAAGATATGTGGAGATAAAAATACGTGCATCTTTTAGTTAGCCTTTATTGACAAAATTTGGTTGCTGAAGTTCTGTTGGTTTGGGTTGCATAACAGAAACTGAGTCTATTCAAAAACTGCTTTTTTAAAAGGGAACAACACATGAAAGATCTTTGTTTTGCCCCACACTTACTGGCCATGTAGCTCTCTTAGTTTACTGAGCCCCTTCATGCCTCAGCTCCCAAATTTATAAATGAAGATAATAATATGTGTCTCCAGTAATCCACAGGATTTCCACAAGGCTCAAAGAGATGAAGTATGTAAAAATACCTTTGAAAACGTGAAATGGCTAGATATTTTTAAATCATTATTTTTGACTTAATCACACTTCTTTTATACTCACTTTTCGATGTGTAAAATTGGATACAGAAATTTAAATAAGGATTAGATCATGGAATTGGGTACTTACCAAATTCCTACACTGTACTTACTACATAAGAGATATCTCTTGCCTAAATCAAGTGATGTTTGAATAAAGTAATCAGTCAATGGTTTTTATTTTTGGTTACCTTGAGATAAGGTGGAGACATGGCTTCTCTTGTGTATATGATGTTTCATTCTTTAAAAAAATCTCTTACTGGTACAACTGCCCATTTTTCATATAAATTCTTCTTCATATTTTCAATGGTGTGAGAATTCTGTCTCCATTTTCGACAAAAAGGAATCATAGTGAGAAGAAAGAAAACTATATTGTAGCTTTTTGCTCTTTCCCTTTCATCACAAAGATATAAATTCTCTTTTTTTGTCTTTTCTCTCTCACAATATCTATCCTAGCAACTTATATTTTTCTCTCTTAACTTCTCCCCTAATTTCCTTCCAAATCCCCTTAGTTATATTGTTATCATTAATGATAGATTGGCCCATAATCACTCCAAAGAAACTCAACTTCCTCATGGGCCTAAAGTTATATCTATTAAGAAAGATATTTATGTAGTCATCTATTTTGGAATATGAAATAAAAGTTCATTTTATAGGAGTAGTATTGCAGTATTATGTATAATGAAACTACACATATGGCCCTCAGTTCAAAAAATACTGAGATTAAATCTTTGAGATAGATTATATTTTAATCTAGCTTTCCCAAAAATAGAATAGCTATGGGGGAATAGACCTCTATAGAGATTAACATTTTATTTTTTAAAAAAGACCATCCAAGTGCAATTACCATTTGGTTTACCAAATTACTATTCTAAAATGAAACAAATAATAAAAGAAAAGTTTTATAAGGTACACACATTAGCTGAATTTTCTTTTAAGAAACACTGAAGCAAATATCTAATACCTTTCTATTTAAATAACCTTCTTCCTTTTTCAGAAATCTAAAATTGAACTGATATTGCTGTTCAGCAGTTAAATGTTAGCAGAAAATGATAACCTAGACAGATTAAAATATAATTGGGAAATTTTGACAAAATAAAACTATAACACAACATAGATTATGTTAATTTGTTGTTTTTAAAGTTAAAATGCCATGTCAGGGTTCCATTCTATTTGAGTTTAACACCACTAGAGTAGCTCAAATAATTTGAGATTTTACTATTAATTTTTCTGATCAGTTCTCTTGTTGCAATGTAAATACTATCCTAGTCAATCTTTCTAATTCATATGTTTGTTTCTTTGGTCAATTAATATAAGTAGCTACTTCTTCCTTTATTCTTTGGTCTATCCCTTGGCAACTAGGCAGAGCAGTGGAAGGAATGCTATATCTGGAGTCAGGAAGACCTGAGTTCAAATTCAGCCTCAGAATCTTATTAGCTGGGTGACTCTGAGCAAGTCGTTTAACCTTTAATTGTCTCAGTTTTCAATTTTGAAAATGGGATTATACAACAACCCTTGTTGTATAACAACAACCTTGAGAACTGTGGAGAGGATCAATTGGGATAATAATTAAGAGCACTCAGCATAGTGCCTGGCATATAATAAACACTATATAAATATTCATTATAATATTATCATTACCCATTTATTTTTAAAAAATGGATAATTTTTCCGTATATTATGAGTTTTAACCCTATAATGAAAAAAAAATCTCTGAAATTGTCTAACCTACCTGTATTTGTGTAGATATGCTCTACAAATATCAATCAATGATAGTTAGAGAGAAGAGTGACAAAAGGAATAACTGATGTTGAAAAATAAAAGACAAAATATTATTACACCTCCCAATAGTTACTGTTGACCTTCTCCAAAATATCTTTTTTATTTGTATACTGCTCAGAAATTTCCCTAAGACTGACCTGGAGACTCCCATCTTAGTCCACAGTGAAGATATATATCTACTGTCCCATATGTGACAAAAAGCCAAGTAAGAATTACAACCAACTTTCTGCTCTCACCACTTTGTGGAAAATACTTTTTTCAACCTGCTATAATAAAATAAGTTATCATTTTCTGCTGACCAGCAACATGAGTTAAATTTTAGATTTCTGGAAAGGAAGTTAGCAATTTAAGTAGCAAGATATTAGGCATTTTCTTCGAGTTTTTTTTTTTAAGGAAATTTCAGTTGATGTAAATGAATTATACATCTTATCTTTTGCTATTTATTTCACTTAATAATAATTTGGCCAACAAAATGGAACTTATACCTCGATGGTGTTTTTTTTTTTTAATAAAACATTCCTCTCTACAGAGGTCTATTCCCTTGTAGCCACTGTAATTTTGAGAAAGCTAGGTGCTAAATCTGGAGTCAATAAGACATAATTAAAATTCGAGCCCCTGACACTTACTAGCTATGCAACTCTGGACAACTATCTTAACTTTGAACTCAGTTTGCTTATCTATAAAATGGGGATAATAAGAGTATCTCCTTTCCAGGGTTGGTGTGAGGATATAATGAGATATTTGTAAAGTCCTTCACAAGCCTTTAAGTGTCATGTAGATTCTAGTAGTAATAGTAGCAGTACTAGTACTAGTAGTAATAGTAGCACTACTACTAGCACTACTAGAGTAGTGCTAGCATTATTCGAATCTCTAATACAACCATGTTATAATATTGTGTATTAAATATGTATTGTGCTATTCCCATACCAAACTAAACTCAATGAGGCCAGACATTTTATCAAAACTTTAAAAAAATTCCCAGTGAGTGTTCAATAGTGGTCTCTAGGCATATTAGACATTAATAAATATTTTGAAAGAAAAAATGTAGCCAAGTGCTTCACTTAGAATTAAGCCAGATCAGAACTGGACCATCACAATGTCATTCTCATGACCCAACCTAGCTATAGGACCTTCCGTTACTGAGAGTTACTGTGAGGTTAACTAATCTAAATGTTTAGTTTCTGTGAAAATTAGATGGAGGCTAATTTCAGGACAAATGGAGATGAATGGACTGGTTTATGTAAAGGAAGTGGTGAGAATACAATTGAGAGAATGGAAGGAAAATTATAAATGAAATAGGACATTTTGGACTCTAATACTCCCCAGTGACTTGAAAGCATTGAATGAATAGAGATAATTTTTAAAAAATACGTTTTTAATCTTCAACATTTGCTTTTATGAAGTTTTGAGTTATAAATTTTCATCCTCTCCCACTGCTCCCTTCTCTCTGAGATAACATGCAATGTGACAAAGGCTATACGTGTACAATCATATTAAACATATTTCCACATTAGCCATGCAGTAAAGAAGAATTAGAACCAATGGGAAGAACCCCAAGAAAGAAGAAAGAAAAAGAGAGAAAGAGAGAGAGAGAGAGAGAGAGAGAGAGAGAGAATAGTATGATTTAATTTGCATTCAGACTCCACAGTTCTTTTTCTGGATGTGGATAGCATTTTCCGTCATGAGTCTCTGGGAATTGCGTTAGATCATTGCATTGCTCAAAAGGGTTAAGTGTAATAGTCAGTTATTGCACAATGTTGATGTTACTGTGAACAGTGTTCTGTTTCTCCTCATTTCACTCAACATCAGTTCATGCAAGTCTTTCCAAGGTTTTCTGAAGTTCACCTGTTCACCATTTCTTATGAAGCAGTGGGATTCCATTATATTCACATACTACAACTTGTTCAGCCCTTCCCCAAGTGATGAGCATACACTCAATTTCCAATTCTTTGCCACCACAAAAAGAGTTGTTATAAACATTTTTGTATGAATAGATCATTAATCCTTCGTTATGGTCTCTTTGGTATACACACCTAGTAGTGTTGTTGATGAATGAAAGAATATGCAGTTTTATAGCCCTTTGGGCATAGTTTTAAAATGCTCCCCAGAATGACTGGATCTATTGACAACTCCAACAGTGCCTTAGTGTTCAAATTATCCCACATCTCCAACATTTATCATTTTCCTATTTTGTCTTTGTAGCCCATCTGATAGGTGTGATGTGGTACCATAGAATTGTTTTGATATGCATTTCTCTAATCAATAGTGATTTAGAGCATTTTTTCATATGACTATGGATAGCTGTAATTTCTTCCTCTTAAAATTGCCTGTTCATGTCCTTTAACCATTTATCAATTGGGGAATGATGGTATTCTTATAAATTTGACTTAGTTCTCTATGTATTTTAGAAATGACAGCTTTATCAGAGACACTGGTTGTAAAAATTCTTTGCCAGTTTCCTGCTTCCTTCCTAGTCTTGGTTATATTGGCTTTGTTTGTGGAAAACCTTTTCAATTTAACTTTATCAAAATTATCCATTTTGCATTTCATAATGTTCTCTTTCTTTTCTTTGATGGTAAATTCTTCAGTTCTCCATGGTTCTGTTAGATAACCTATTCCTTGCTCTTATTGCATTGTTGATTGGTTAGTTGGTTGGTTGGTGTCCTTCAGTCTCAAAGAGGACCAAAATGACATCTCTGTGCTAGAGTCAAGTTTCAATTTGGCCAACTGTGGCTGATCAGACCAGTATGAGCTCAGAGTGCTCTACCCTAGATTGGGGAGAAATAGTCTGCATGAACATTTGGGATAGATACTCTACATTTGCATATCTTGCATTTTCTTTGAACTGTTTCAATTCTGCTTTGCTCATAGAGCACAGTACCTTTTCTGATGTGGGCACACCAGGCTGAGTGGTCCTGTGCCAATGTCTCTCATGTCACACAATCAAATCCAATGTTCTTAACCAAGACCTTCAGAGTGTCCTTGTATCATTTCTGCTGACCACTATGTGAATGTTTGCCCTGTGTGAGTTCTCTATAAGTCTTTTTAGCAAGCATATGATTTGCATTTGAACAACATGGCCGGGTCATTGGGGTTGTGCTCTCAGAAGCAGAGTGCAAATGCTCTGCAGTTTAGTTCAAGTAAGGACCTCAATGTCTGGTGCCTTACCTTGCCAAGTGATCTTAAGAATCTTCCTAAGACAATTCAGATGGAAGAGATTCAGTTTCCTGACATGGAGCTGGTAGACTGTCCAGGTTTCACAGGCACACAGCAATGAGGTCAGCACAACAGCTTTGCAGACCTTCAGTCTGGTAGTCAATTTAATACCTCTTCTGTCCCATACTTTCCTTTGAAGCATCCCAAATACTGAGCTAGCTCTGGCATTCAGTGTGTCAACCTCATTATCAATGTGTACATCACTGGAAAGTACAGTACAAAAATTGAACTTATCCCAAAGTATTCACAACTAATCCATTCGCTGTAACCAGTAGTTCCAGGTAAGGATTGTGTGTTGGTGGCTGATGGAGCACCTGTGTTTCCTTGGTGTTAATTAGGCCAAATTAGCACAAGCCTCAAAGAATTGATCCATACTTTATTGCATCTCAGTTTCAGAGTCTACACTGAATGTATAATCATCCTCAAACATAAAATCATGCACCAATATTCCTTCTACTTTGGTCTTGGCTTGTAAACTTTTCAGGTTGAAGAATTCAGCAGTGCTGCAGTAGCTGACTTTGATTCTGTGTTCATCCTCATTGAAAGGATTTTATGTCTAAATCACATACCCATTTCTACCTTACCTTGACATATGGTGTAAAATGTTCATCCATGCCTAGTTTCTGTCATACAGTTTTCTAGTTTTCCCAGCAGTTTTTGTCAAATAGTAAGTTCTTATCCTCCAAGCTGGAGTCTTTGGGTTTATCACACAGTTGATTATTTTAGTCATCAACTACTTTATCTTGTGTACCTAAGCTTTCTACTTATCTACCACAGTCAAGCTAAGATCTGTTAAAAACCTTAACTTTAAAAGGCAAAGTTCCCCATGGCATCCTAGGTCATCTTCAGTTGTCCTGATCCATATCTGGCCATTGGACCCAGATAGCTCTGGAGGAGAAAGTGAAGCTGGTGACTTTGCACAGTCCTCCCTCATTTAAATCCAATTCACTTGCCTGCCATGGCATCACCTTCCTCATGCCATGGCTCTCTTCAAGAACAAAGGACAAACAGCAGCAGCAATCCTAACTAAGTAAAGTGACTCTTGTAGGACAGTATTATGATTGTGTTTCACTATCCAAAAAAATGGATAGTATAATCATATCATACTTTTTTAAAATCAATATTCTTCTATTATTACTTCTTAAATGCTTCAATAAATCCATGTTCACTGATCTCTTCAATTTATTATCTCCCTCCAAGCAATTAATCAGTAAGTATTATTAAGTGCCTACTCTGTATCAGTAAACAAAAGGTTCAAATCACAGCTTGTGAACATCGCCCATTTCTACAAGCCCTAAACACAACAATTGTACATTGTCCTTCATGCATGTCATATAAAAATCAATCCAATGCCCTTGACAGGTTTTCTTTAGGTATTTGAGCATATAATCACTATGATACTTAGCCTGTTTTACCTTTCTCATTGTATGTTTAGCTAACATTTTCACAGCACAGACATACACTACTTCTCAAAGGCAGCTAGGAGGTGCAGTGCATAGAGAAGTGAGCTCGGAGTCAGGAAGATTTTTATTCAAATAAAGCCTCAGACACCTTCTACCTGTGTGACTCTAAACAGGTCATTTAACCCTTTTTGCTTCAATTTCTTTATCTGTAAAATGAGCCAGAGAATAAAATGGCAAACAACTCCAGTACCTTTGCCAAGAAAACCTCAGGCAGAGTCATAAAGAGTCAGGCACAAGTGAAATGAGTGAACAGCAGTAACAACAATAACACTTCTCAGACATAAGCCAACATTGCTGCAGAGTACTAGGATCCACCATGTCTCTCTCCAAACTCTTGTGGATAACTCAAAATTGCCTTTTTTTAAATAATATAACTATAGCATTCAAATTTTGATGAGACCTCAGGCCATCCAGCCTCTCCAAAATGAGAATTTCCAATATGACAAATAAGATAATTAGGCACTCTGCCTTTACTTAAAAATGTCTAGTGAACTGGAATTCACTGCCTGTAAGGCCATCCCCCCAAATTTATTAAACTATGCATATCCTTTCACACAGTAACAATACTAGACTCATCCTCCAAAAAATCAGAAAAAAAGATGAAGAGAACTCATATGGACAAATATTTATATCTCTTTTTGATGTGTCAGAAAACTACAAGAAATAATGAAGAAGATATTTCAGAGAAACTACTAATTTCTATTAAACTAGTACAAGACTAGCATGAACTGATATAGAATAAATGAACAGAACCATAAGAATAATTTATATAATAATAAGAGCATTGTAAAGAAAAGTAATGTTGGCTAAAAAATAGTACTCTAATAAAAATAATGAGCCACAGTGTTTTCAGAGAACTCATAATGAAACAAGCTACCCACCTCCTGACAGAAAGGTCATTGATGTGGTACTGTGTGTGTGCATACATATATGTATGTATATGTAGGTATGTATGCATCTGTGTGTGTGATGTGACTCATGCATGATTTTGTTTTATTTTGTGAATAGATATTGAAAAAGGTTTTTGGCTTTCTTGTCTTTTTGTTTTCCAATGAAAAGATTGGGGGTGGAAAGGATAACAGAAGAAAGAGAAGATGGATTTTTTTATTAGTTCAGAAAATAAAATAAAATTTTAAAAAGAAAGTAAAGGAAAAATAAATATAAGTGGTATTTTTAATATTACAGACAGAGCCAGTGTGATAAGATGTTATGAGTTAATGACTTGAAGTAACAATGAATCTACAGTAATGGTAGGGATTAAGCCAAGCACTTTCATGATATTTGTGTAATTTAATGCAACAAATACACTCAGGGCCTACTATGTGAAGAGTAATATAGGGTTTAGCAAAGTAGGAATGCAACATAGTTCCTAATTACTAGGATAAGGGAAAGACATACCTAAATATAATAAACAAAATCATATTATGTGTGCTAGTTACTAATCACTGGGTTACACAGGGTGGGATGCAGAGAAAATTTGACAACTTGAGAAAATCTGTAAAGGCATTAACAGAAGCTGAAAGATAAATTACCATTTTAGTTTTTAAAAATTAAGAAGCTGATCAGTGGAAGTGACTTGGTCCACAGCATACAGAATAGAACACATATAGATGAGTAGAGGCAGATAAACCCAAAATTCCCAGATAAGGTGATAATAACTCAATTTAGCAGAAAATGTGAAAACTGGAAAACAATCATGCAGAAATTAGGTACAGACCAACATTTCACACGCAAAGATCCAACTGGATATGTGATTTAGGCATATAGAATAACATTATGCATAAATTAGGGAAGCAACAAAGAAACTGGATTTCAGATCAATGGATAGGGATGTAATTCAGAAAAAAAAATACAAGGTTATAGAAATTATAGCCACAAATAACAAATCAGTGCCACTACACTTAGAAGGGAAAGAGGCAATTACAGGGGAAAATACAGCCAGTTTCCCGAAGGTTCTCATTTCCAAGATATGAAAGGAATTGAGTCAAACCTTTAAGAATAATTGTCAATTTGAATAATGGTGACAGAATATTAATAGGCAGGTATCTAAGATAATATCTGAGCTCTACGTTGCCATGTGAAAAAAAATGTTCCAAATCACTAACAATTAGATGAATGTAAACTGACTTACGTCCTGTTCTAACCCATGAGATTGACCAAGTTGACAGAAAAAGGAAAATAACAAGTGCTGAAAAGATAATAGGAAAATGGGTTTTTCAATGCAATTGCTTGAGTGTGATTTGGTCTAGCCATTATTGAAAGCAATTCTACTATGCCTCAAAGTCACGAAATGCAAAGCCTTTGACCCCATCACATCATCTGGGCCTGTAACCTAAAGTAATCAAAAGAGTAAAAGACTTAATATGTGCAAAAATGCTTGTGGAAGTTCTTTTTGTGGTGACAAATAAAATATGCATATGGGTGTATTTTTGTTCATGGCCATTGAGAGACTTGTTTTGTTTATTTGTTTGTTACTTTGCTTGATTATATATATTTATGATGACTTTTATTTTTCTTAATTTTTATCAGTTGGAGTATTTATATAATAAAGGAGTCAAGTATGGCTAACTAGAGCTGTTACCCTCTTCCCCCAACACCACTTCATTCCTTCTGGCAACCCAGCTGTTGGAGAACAGCATAGCAGTCACATAGCGATTCTCCCAACTCACTTCACATCTCTTTGAGATCTTTGGTCTCTCCTCACTAACTTTCCTGATAAAATCCACACTCCTTGTTTTTACTTCTGGCTTATTACTTACTCCTCTCTTTCACATCTGCAAAAAGGATTTTTTAGTTTTAATGGAACCCATGAAAGATTTGTCTCTGTTGATATAAACTTTCAGAACCCTTTCGACAACTGAATAGGATATTTTTGGAAGTTTCAGTAATTGTCCCTTCAAAAATGTTATTAAAGACTTCACACTGATTTTCACATAAAACTATAGCTTAATTAAAGTCAAAAATAAACAATTTAACACCTATTATCTCTAAGGCACTGTGGTAAGAAATGGGAATAGAAAGAAAAATGGAATGGCCTCTGTCTTCAAGTATCTTATATTTGACTCCATGCATGTATGTGTGTGTGTGCATGTGTGTGTGTGTGTGTGTGTGTGTGTGTGTGTGTGCATATGTGTGTGTGTCTATGACTTATGGTCAGTTTTTGCTTAGACCGTGAAAAGTTTTTTTCTACCATGAGAATGTCCTCTCATCCTATGATATTTCTTCAGCCTTATGACCCTCTTCTCCCATTGATAACTTGCTCCTGCAATTTTCAATTTGAGGAAGTAAACAGGCTAGACATATTTTACTGTTGTACTGCCCCTCACTCTGTTGAATCTCAAGATTTCACTACTATGCCCATTATAGAAACCTTCTCTTCCTTCCTTACTTTTTCACCTTGCTTTTATGTGTTATTGTTCTTATTAAAACATAAGCACCAAGAACATAAGGACGCTCTTATTGCTCATATTTGTAATTCCAATGATTCATACAGTGCTGAGCACATAGTAAATGCTTATTGATTAAATTCAACTGTCACATTTTGAAAGAATTGATAAGCAAGTATGAGAAACAAATTCACATTTATTTTTCAACACCTGTTACAGGAATTAGCAAACACTGGGGCATAATAACTTTATTTAGTGATGGTGATGAATATGTTTCACTGTATATAATGAATAAATAATATAATGAATTACAAAGAGTTACTTAGACAGTGGAGTCACTTTCAATAACCTGGGTTAATGCTATGCATTTTAACATGAAATTACTTGGAACAAAGAAACAATCTTGTTTTTGTTTTTTTCCAATATGGAAACTTGCAATGCAATGAATAATGATCTACAAAACCAAGGAGAATGCATAAATGAGTAAAGATCATATGAGGTCTGTGTTTTCAAGTTTGCTTTTTTTACACAACATCTGTTCTATCCAGTTTGAATATTCTCCTACTCCAGGTATTTATTTAAGAAAACATTGACAATAAGTCATTCCAAAATGTGTGGGGATGAGTAAAATACATTTCCTGCTGAAGCATTGACTCTGAATGTCATTTCATTTAAGCACCATTTATATCTTTACCTTTTATATTCATCTAGACTAAAATGTTTGATTTACAAAATGCTAAAGATTCTGTACCTTTCAAACAGAGTTTTTTAAAGTTGATTTTCCCTCTCTTTGGAAATATAAGCTTAATTACATGACAAATAAATTTAAATTGTTTACATAGAGTCAACAATATTGAAATTACTACTATTGATTTTCGGGTATCATTTATTTTCTCATTTTATGGAAAGATTTTTATTTTTAAATGCTTATAATGTATGTACATACACACACACACAAACATATTCTTCTCAAATTGTACTTTTTTTGTTCAGCCAAAAACAAACAGAAAAAAAAGACTGTCAAAAAAGGATAGCTGAATAAGAAGTTGTTTGAATGTTTTAATTGGATATATAATTTTTGAAACTACTGCTGGAAAAATTGCTGTCACAGAATGTCAGTCTCTGTATGTGAAGAGTCATTTTGGAAGGGTATTTAACCATCTCCTCCCTATGATTTGTATTTGTTAAGAAAAAAAACTCCAGGGTGGAGCCAAGATGGCGAAGTAGAAAGACGCACATACACATAGCTCCGAACCCACAAACCACAGAACGGCTAGAGAGGACCAGCCCAGGGCGAATTCTGCACCCAGAGACCATGGAATATTGGAACGAGGGAGATTTCTGTTCCGGAGAGACCTTCAAACCTCTCGCGGGGGGTCCTTCGCGCCGTGGACTGGGCGCCGGGACAGGGAGCAGAGGGCAGCCCTGCTGCGACCACGACACCATGAGGAAAAGATCTGAGAGGGCTACGGGGACGGGATCTCCAGCGGCCACGCGGGTCCCCCCACCCACAGAGGGACCTGCAAACCTCTCACAAAAGGTCCATCGTGCTGCAGACGCGGAGCCCAGCCCAGACCTGCGGCGGCGGCCGCGGCTCCGAGAGGTACAGATCAGAGAAGGCTCCAGAGACGGGATCTCAAGCAGTGGCACAAGCCCCCCCACCAACAGGTGACTGACGGGGGTAGGTGAGAGAGTCTCTTTGGCGGGTTGAGAGGGGAGTGGGGTGCCCCCATGGCTCGGGCCCCCCCAGGAGATAGAAGCTTAGAGGTGGCTACAGACAGGGGCTCCCCAAATGGGCGGGAGCCTGGATCCATTGTGGAAGGTCTGTGCATAAACCCCCTGAGGGAACTGAGCCAGAGAGGCGGCCCTGCCCCTGACCATCTGAACTTAATTCTCACACTGAATAGCAGCTCTACCCCCGCCAAAAACCCTAAGGAGGGAAGCAGCATTTGAATCTCAGTTCCCAAACGCTGGCTGGGAGAACCAGAAGGAGAGGTGGGTGTGAGGAGAACATTTAGAGGTCAGGTCACTGGTTGGGGAGAATGCCAAGAAAAGGGAAAAGAAATAAAACTATTGAAGGGTACTTTCTCGGAGAAAAGACACTTCCTCCCTTCATTTATGATGGGGAGGAACAATGCTTGCCATCAGGCAAAGACACAGAAATCGAGGATTCTGTGTCCCAGCCCACCCAATGGGCTCGGGCCATGGAAGAACTCAAGAGGAATTTTGAAAATCAAGTTAGAGAGGTGGAGGAAAGACTGGGAATGGAAATGAGAGGGATGAGGGAGAAGCATGAAAAGCAGACCAGCTCCCTGCTAAAGCAGAACCAAAAAAATCTTGAAGAAATTGGCACCTTGAGAACTAGCCTAACTCAGTTGGCAAGGGAGGTGCAAGCGGCCAATGAGGAGAAGAATGCTTTCAAAAGCAGAATTAACCAAATGGAAAAGGAGATTCAAAAGCTCACTGAAGAAAATAGATCTTTCAAAACTGGAATGGTACAGATGGACGCTAAGGACTTTATGAGAAAGACAGATATCTCAGAACATACCACGCAGATTCGAAAAATGGAAGATAATGTGAAATATCTTATTGGAAAAACAACTGACCTGGAAAATAGAATCAGGAGAGACAATGTAAAAATTCTGGGACTACCTGAAAACCATGATCAAAAGAAGAGCCTAGACATCATCTTCCATGAAATTATCAAGGAAAACTGCCCTGAGATTCTAGAACCAGAAGGCAAAATAAATATTCAAGGAATCCACAGAACACCGCATGAAAGAGATCCAAAAAGAGAAACTCCTAGGAGCATTGTGGCCAAATTCCAGAATTCCAAGGTGAAAGAGAAAATATTGCAAGCAGCTAGAAAGAAACAATTCAAGTATTGTGGAAATATAATCAGGATAGCACAAGATCTGGCACCCTCTACATTGAGGGATCAAAGGGAATGGAACAGGATAATCCAGAAGTCAAAGGAAATAGGACTGAAGCCAAGAATCACCTACCCAGCAAAACTGAGTATAATACTTCAGGAGAAAAAACGGTCTTTCAATGAAATAGAAGACTTTCAAATTTTCCTGATGAAAAGACCAGAGCTGGAAAGAAAATTTGACTTTCTAACACAAGAATGAAGAGAACCATGAAAAGGTGAACAGCAAAGAGAAGTCATAAGGGACTTACTAAAGTTGAACTGTTTACATTCCTACATGGAAAGACAATATTTGTAACTCTTGAAACATTTCAGTATCTGGGTACTGGGTGGGAGTACACACACACACACATGCACACATGCACACATACATAGAGACAGAGTGCACAGAGTGAATTGAAGAGGATGGGATCATATCTTAAAAAAATAATGAAATCAAGCAGTGAGAGAGAAATATTGGGAGGAGAAAGGGAGAAGTTATATTGGGCAAATTATCTCTCATAAAAGAGGCAAGCAAAAGATTTATTAGTGGTGGGATAAAGAGGGGAGGCAAGAGAAAAACATGAGGTCTACTCTCATCACATTCCACTAAAGGAAAGAATATAATGCACACTCATTTTGATAGGAAAACCTATCTCATAATACAGGAGAATGGGGGACAGGGGCACAAGCAGGGTGGGGGCGAGGATAGAGGGGAGGGCATGGGGAGGAGAATGCAATACGAGGTCAACACTCATGGGGAGGGTAAGGACCATAAGAAAATAGAAGTAATGGGGGACAGGATAGGATGGAGGGAAATATAGTTAGTCCTATACAACACAACTAATATGGAAATCATTTGCAAAACTAAACAGATATGGCCTATATTGAATTGCCTGTCTTCCAAGGGGAAGGGGTGGAGAGGGACGGAGCTAAAGAAGTTGGAACTCAAAGTGTTAGGACCAAATGTAATGTTCTTACCACTGGGTAACAAGAAATACAGGTTAAGGGGTCAAGAAAGCTATCTGGCCCTACAGGACAAAAGAGAAGATGGAGACAAGGGCAGGGAGGGAGGATAGAGGAGAGAGCAGATAGGTCACAGGGGCAATTAGAAAGCTTGGGTTTGGGGGGGGAGGGGATAAAAGGGGAGAAAATTTGTAACCCAAAATTGTGTGAAAATAAATGTTAAAAGTTAAATAAAAAAAGAAAAAAAAGAAAAAAACTCCAAATTTAAATCTATTTTAGAATAATGCATTTGCATTAGCATTGCTTTTAAGTGTCAAAATATCTTTCTAATAGGATTACATTCCATTTTATTTTGCATATGCTGGAAAATCTTTGTATGCCTGTCAGATAATGCGAATAATCAATAAGTATTTTGTGTTTTCTAATAGAAAAAGCATTGAATGTGTAAAACTGGATTCTACTCCTGATTTTGCTTCTTATCATATTATGCACCATATTCAGTTGTTTGGGGTTTCATAATGTCATCAGATATATAGTAGAATGGAAACTTGGCATGATCTAGGCAAAACTTTGCCTTCAGTAAAATTAGCAGGAAAGGAAAGAAGGAAAGAAAAGAAGGAAGTAAGGGAGATAGAGAGAGAGAGAAAGAAAAAAAACTTAAAGGATTTTTTTTCCAATTCTGGGAGCCAAGATGGTGGAGAAATTGCTAATTACTATCTCTCTCCACCTGTCGACCTTGACAAGCCCACCCAGAAAATATCTCCCTGGGAAAAACTCTGGAACAGTTGGAGCAACACAGAAGGTAAACGGACTCTCAACCCATGAGGCTAGAATAATTGCTAAGGAGGGTTCCTCTTACTGTGGCTGAAGGATACCAGTACAGGATTAGACTTGTCCCACATAGCTCCACCTCAACAAAACAGGAGAAGGTCCTGAACCGTAGGGGGTGAAGCCAGCAACTGCCAATACGAGGACCCCAGGCATGCCTCAGCACCCCAGTGGAATCAGGAAGACACTAGTGCAGACAGCTGACTTTGCCTGTGCTCTAGCTCAGGAGAGGAGTCTCCCAGGGTTGAGACCACCCCTCCTCCACATTTAATGAGTTAATTCCAGGGTAACTGCAGGGAAGCCGAAAATGACCTCACCTGGCCTCTGCTTTCAAATACCAGCCAGCTCAATACCAGATAAACTCCAGAATTTGAACTTCTAGCTGAAAGAATCAGAGGCTACAAAACACCAAGCCTCAAGTTTTAGGGACAAGAACTGTGGGATAGAGCTCCCTGTGCCCCAGATGCAGAGATCTACTTTAAAAGCCAGGAAAAGGGTTATTATCATGAATAAGAAGCAAAGCAGAACAGAAAAGATCATAGATTCATTCCATGGGGACAAGGACAAAAATATAAATGCCAAAGAGGTCAGCATTAAGACTCTATTCCCATCTGAAAATTCAGAAAGGAACATGAACTGGTCAGAAGAAAAAAGACCTTCTTCAAAGAGCTCAGAAAGGATTTTAAAATCCAAATTAGAGAGATAGAAGAAAAATTGTTCAATGACTTTAAAAATATGGAAAAAGAATTCACTGAAGAGAACAGCTTCTTTAAAAGGAAAAATTGCACAGATTGAAAAGGAGATGCAAAAGTTAACTGAAGAAAACAATTTGATAAAAAATACAATTGCTAATGAATCTATGAGGTGTGAAGAATCAGTCAAACAGAATCTAAAGAATGAAAAGATAGAAGAAAATGTAAAATATCTAATTGAAAAAAAAACTGACTGGGAAAACAGATAACAGGAGAGAAAGTCTAAGGATTATTGGTCTACCAGAAAGCCACGATGATAAAAAGAGTCTGGACAATATCATACAAGAAATCTTCAAGGAAAATTGCCCAGAAGTCCTACACTTAGTGGGCAAAATAATCATAGAAAGAATCTACCCTTCACCTCTTGAAAGGGAGCCAAACTAAAAACACCAAGGAATATCGTGTCAAATTCCAGACCTATCAAGTGAGGGAGAAAATACTGCAGGCAGCCAGAAAGAAATAATGCAAATATCAAAGAGCTACAGTCAGGATCACATAAGACCTTGCAGCTTCTACATTAAAAGACCACATAAATTGGAATACAATATGCTGTAAGGCAAAGAAGCTAGGACTACAACCAAGGATTAATTACCCAGGAAAGTTCAGCATAATATTTCAGGCAAGTAGATGGATATTCAATGAAATAAGGGATTTCAAGATCTTCCAGATGAAAAGGCCATGTAATCTTCAAATGAAGGTCTCAAGAGAGACATTAAAAGGTAAACAAGGGAAAAAACTTGTTACACAATATGGGCAAACTGTTTACATCCCTATAAGGGAAGATGATACCTGTTAATCTTGACAATTGTACATTTATTATGAAATGTGAAAGAGATATACATAGAGGGAGGGCATATAAATGAAATGACATAATGTTGACAAATGTGACTTAAGGTTGTGAATGGATTGCAGTGGGAGATGTGAAAAGGTGGAGGCAGGCAGAATCCTCGGATGCTCTGGCCAGTTTGAAGACTGGAACTCAGAACACAGTTTGGATCCAGTTCATCACCACCCTGCAGACTGTCAGGGTTAAGATCAATCTTATGCTCATCAGAAGGCTTGTAGCCTCCATGTTGGTCCTCAATAATGGGATCAAACAGTTCCTTGAAAACTTCGTGGCTCTCTTCATCTCCAGCTACACAGCCCATGGTCATGATGAATGTGTGTCCTGGGTTGTCCACACTGGTTTGGATGACATCATCCAGGATGAAACCACTTGATGTAGCCTTATGCCAGAATTTTCATAGAACTCGGGCATCAGTACCTTAGCCATGTGGTTGTTGTGGGAAGAGAGGTTTGGATATTACTCCTGAACAGGATAGAGACATTTCAGCACATTGTGGCCATTGGAGAATGGCATGATGGCAGGAGGCAAGGGCTCTGCAGGGGTAGTAGAGGATGAGCAGGTTGCAAGCATGCTGCTGCTGTGGTGGTGACTGAACTGGGATCCCAGGCCACTTAAGCCTGAGCTCAGTCACCATACAAGAAACACTTTTGAAAAGGGAAGATACACATAAGGTAAAGGCAAGAGGTTGGAGTAAAATTTATTGTGCTTCAGCTGATGTAAAAAAAGAGCAGGGGGAGAGCTTCTTGGGAGGAGGAGCCAAGAAAGTGGAGTAGAAAGATACATATATGCTAGCTCCTACCCCACAGCCCATAAAAAACCTGTAAAGAAGAAGTTTCAGCAAATTCTGGAGCAGCAGAAGCCACAGAACAAAGGAGTGGAGGATATTTCTATCCCAGAGAGACCTGAAAAACCAAGGGGAAAGGTTTATCGAACACCTGATGCAGAGCAGAGCCCAGCCCTGTCTTGGACAGGTGGTGCCAAGAGGGGCAGATCTGAGCAGGTTTCCGGGATTGAATCTCCAGCAGCAGCGCAGATACCTCAACCTACAAGCACCAAAGGTCAGTGAGAGGGGCTTTCTGGCTGGCTGAGAGAGGAGCTGGGTGTCCCCTTAACTCAGGTCTCCTCATGAGGCAGCAGTAGAGGCAGCAGCAGATGGGGCTTCCAAGGCAGGCAGTAACCCACATCCATTATTGGAGTACTTGAAAGCCATGATCAAAAAAAGAGCCTAGACATTGTCTTCCATGAAATTATCAAGGAAAACTGCCCTGATGTTATAGAATCAGAGGGCAAAATGGATACTGAAAGAATTCTCCAATCACCTCCTGAAAGAAGCCCGTACAGAGAAACTCCTAGTAATATTGTGGCCAAATTCCAGAGTTCCCAGATCAAAGAAAAATACTGCAAGCAGCTAGAAAGAAACAATTTGAGTACTGTAGAAATACTATCAGGATAACACAGGATCTGGCAGCTTCAACATTAAGGGATCGAAGGGCTTGGAATGGGATATTTCAGAAGTCAAAGGAACTGGGATTGAGGTCAAGAATCACCTACCCAGCAAATCTGAATATAATACTTCAAGGGCAAAAATTGTTATTCAGTGATATAGTTGAATTTGAAGATTTCATGTTGAGGAAAAGACCAGATCTTTATTTAAACATTTGATTTTCCAAGACAAGAATCAAGAGAAGCATGAAAAGGTAAACAGAAAAGAAAAATCATAAAAGACTCTCTAAAGCTGAACTGTTTACATTACTACATAGAAAGAAAATATTTTTAACTTTTGAATCTTTTCTCAGTATTTAGGTAGTTGGGAGATTGTACATACACACACACACATACACATAGATAGAGAGTACAGGGTGTGTTGTATCAGAAGAGATTATATCCACATGCAAAAATAAAATAAAATAAAAATTAAGGGGTGAAGGAGGAAAATTCTGGGAAGAGAAAGGGAGTAATGGAATGGGTCAGGTTATAACTCATAAAAGAGATAAGAAAAATCTTATTCAATGGAGGAGATAAGGGAGAAGGGGAGAAGGGGAAAAAATAAAGCTGTTCTCCCCACATGTGCCTGAAGGAGGGAATAACATGGTCACCAAATTTGATAAGAAAATTTATATCACACCACAGGAAAGTAGGAGAGGAGGCAACAAGTGGAGTGAGGGGAATGTTAGAAGGGAGGGCAAATGGGAGAAGAGAGTAAGTAGAAATGAACACTTTCGAAAAGGGACAAGGTCAGTTGCAGGGGGAAAAATAAGGGGGAATACGGTAGGACAGTGGACAATATAATTAGTATTACACAACATAATTTTTATGGAAGTCTTTTGCAAAAGAACACATATTCAATCTGTATTGAATTGCTTCCCTTCTTAGTGGGTCAGGGGAGGGAAGGAGGGAGGGAGAGAAGTTAGAATTCAAAGTATTAGAAATGAATGTTGAGAATTTTTATTGCATATAATTGGAAAATAAGAACTACAGGGAATGGGGTGTGGAAATTTATCTTGCCCTGCAAGAAAAGAGAGAAAATGAGGATAGGAGAGAGGTGGGGTGTGATGGAGAGGAGGGTACATTGAGGGAAAGAGTAATCAGAATGCAAGGTATTAGGAAGTGGGGGAGGGGAGTGATGGGGAGAAAAATTGGACGTGTTACAAAGTGAGGTAAAAGCAATTAGTATTAAAACAATAGATTGAATTAATTACTGAGAACAAATGAATGACATCTTTAGTTTGGAGAAAAGAATTTCAGTCTAAATTTCCTAGAGGAAGGTAACCTCCGGTAAAATTTGGCATTGTTGGAAAAGTCAAGGTTTTAACAGTAAATTTGATTTTATGATTGCCATTTAATCAGAAACTAGAATATGTTTAGAAAGGCATGTAAGCCACTTAAGACTTGCCTCAAAAGATGTTCGTTATCCAAAGTGACACTATAATCATATTTGAAACATGATTATTGGAACTTTCCATTTTTAGATGCTATGGGACCATTAAGTGACTGTTCTTCTGAGTCTAACTCCAGGTATGGGTAGCAAGAAAGGCGATTTGAGCCTCCAATACATGATGCCAGTAAGCTAATGAGATGCTGGTATGAACTGCATAAGGTGATCTCAAGGGAAGGGTAGGAGAGAAGCTGTTCAGCATGGGCTGAAGTGGGAGTCTCCTGACTCAGTTTCCCCACTGAAACCTGGCAGGCTTTAAGTCTGACTGAATGCAAGTGGATAATCTAATCTTTCCTGGAACTGACATGAAGTTGGGGAGATATTGAGTCCCTCCAATGTCCCTACTCTTGGTGGCAATTTCCCATAATCAAAATATTTGCAAACTTAATACCAGATCCATTCAATTATGGATTATTGGTAGGGGAACATCTGAGGTTGTCTAAAATTAAGCTATTAGGCATAGGACTTTAGACCAACAACAGTAAGTTAGGGTCCTTTAATTCTGAGTAATACTGTGCAGACACTTAGATCAAGAGCTTGTGAAGTTAGCAACATAAATATTATTTGTGTCTCAGTTGGTTAATGTTTAAAAAAAATCTTTTGTGGTCTATATCGTAAATGGTTTAAAAAGAAGTATCACCTGACTAAAAGTTTGAAATGCTTTATCTGTTATAAACTGTGTTAAAAATAAAAAAAAATAATAAAAAGCAGGGGTAGCAATCCTAATCTCAGACAAGGCATAAACAGAAATGGATCTAATCAAAAGAGATAAGTAAGGAAACAATATCCTCCTAAAAGACACCATGGACAACTAAACAATTTCATTGCTCAATATATATTCTCCAATTGGCATAGCATCCAAATTCTTAGAGGACAAGTTAAGGGAGGTACAGGAAGAAAGAGACAGCAAAACTATAGGAGTGGAGGACCTCAACCTCCCCCTCTCTGAACTTGATAAATCTAACCTCAAAATAAACAAGAAAGTATTTAAGGAGGTGAATAGAACTCTGGGTAAGGGTGATATGATAGATCTCTGGAGAAAATTGAATGGGGATAGAAAGGAATATACCTTTTTCTCAGCAGTATATGGCACATATACAAAAACTGACCATGGACTAAGCCATAGAAATTTCAAACTCCAGTGAAGAAAGGCAGAGGTAGTCAATGCATCCTTCTCAGATCATAACATAATAAAACTTATAAGTAATCAAAAGCCAAGGAAATGTAAACCAAGAACTAATTGGAAACTAAACAATCTAATCCTAAAGAGTGATTGATTTAACCAACAAATTATACAAAAAAATCTAAAACTTCACTAAGGAGAATGACAATAATGAGACAACCAATTAAATTTTATGAGATAGTGCAAAAGCAGTGCTTAGGCAAAATTTTGTATCTTTGAATACCTACATGAATAAAATAAAGAAAGAGGAGATCAGTGAATTGGCCATGCAGTTGAGAAAGCTTGAAAAAGAACAAATTGAAAATCTCCAAGTAAATACCAAATTAGAAATGCTGAAAACTAGAGGAGACAGTAATATAATTCTAATTAAGAAAGTTTTTGAACTAATAAATAAAACTAAGAGTTGGTTTCATAAAAAAAATTAAAATTGATAAAACTTTCATCAATTTGATTTAAAAAAAGAAAGAAGTAAACCAAATTACCTATATCAAAAATGGAAAGGGTGAACTCACCTCCAATGAGGAAGGAATTAAAATAATAATAACAAATTAGGTTGCCCAAATGTATACCCACAAATTCGGCAATCTAAATGAGATGTTTGATTATTTTAAAAGATATAAATTGCCCAGACTAACAGAAAAGGAAGTTGAATACTTAAATTACCCCATCTCAGATAAAGAAATTGAATAAGCCATCAAGGAACTCCCTAGGAAAAAATCTCCACGGTCAGATGGATTAACAAGTGAATTATTTCAAACATTTAAAGAACAGTTAATTCAGTACTATATAGACTATTTGGTAAAATTGGGGAAGGAGTGCTCCAAAAGTATTTTTATGATACAAAGATGGTTTTGATACCTAAACTAGCAACATCCAAAACAGAGAAAGAAAATTATAGACCAATTTCTGTCATGAATATAGGTGCAAAAATTTTAAATAAGATTTTAGCAAAAACAATAAAACAACATATCAAGAGAATAATAAATTTATGATGAGGTAGAATTTAAACCAGGAACGCAGGGCTGGTTCAACATTATGAAAAGTATTAACATTATTGATCATATCAGCAACAAAACTAACAGAAACTAGATGATTATCTCAATAGATGCAGAAAAAGCTTTTCACAAAATATAACACCCATTCCTATTAAAAACCCTGGGGAACAAAGGAATAAATGGAACTTTCCATAAAATAATAACCAGTATCTACCTAAAACCTTCAGCAAGCATTATATGCAATGGGAATAAGCTAGATGCATTTCCAATAAGATCAGGGGTGAAACAAGGATGCCCTTTATCACTACTATTATTCAATATGATACTAGAAATGTTAGGTGTAGCAATAAGAACAGAAAAAGAAATTGAAGGAATTAGAATAGGCAAAGAAGAATCTAAGTCATCACTCTTTGCAGATGATATGATGATATACTTAGAGAATTCCAGAGAATCAAGTAAAAAGTTACCTGAAATAATAAACAATTTTAGCATAGTTGCAGGTTGCAAAATAAACCAATACAAATATTCTGCATTTCTATATATTAGTAACAAAACCCAACAGCAAGAATTAGGAAGAGAAATCCAATTTAAAGCTACAGCAGACAATATAAAATATTTGGTAATGCCAAAAGAAACCCATGCACTATATGAACAAAAATACAAAACAGTTTTAGCACAAATAAAGTCAGTTCTAAGTAAGTGGAAAAACATTAGATACTCGTGGGTGGGCCAAGCCAATAGTGTAAAAATGCCAATTCTACCTAAATTATTTTAGTTATTCAGTGCCATACCAATCAAACAATCAGATCATTATTTTGTGGAGCTAGAAAAAAATAATATCAAAATTCATCTGGAAGAACAAAAGGTCCTGGATATCAAGGAAACTAATGAAAACAAATTCTAGGGAAGGTGATCTATCTCTACCAGATCTCAGATCATACTACAAAGCAGCAATTATCAAAACCACTTGGTACTGGCTAAGAAACTGAAGGGTAGACCAGTGGAATAAGCTAGGTATGTAAGAAACAGTATTCAATGAATATAGCAATCTACTATTTGATAAACACAAGGACTCCAGCTTCTGGCATAAGAACTCGCTGTTCAACAACGGTTACTGAGAAAACTGGATAACAGTGTGACAGGAAATAGGCACAGACCCATGCCTGACACCATATACAAGAATAAAGTCCAAAGGGATACACGGTCTAGGTATAAAGATTGATATTATAAACAAATTAGTGGAGCAAGGAATAGTGTATTTATCAGATTTATGGAGAAGGGAAGAATTTTTGACTAAACGAGAGATAGAAAACATAATGAAATGCAAAATGAATAATTTTGATTACATTAAACTGAAAAGTCTTTGCACAGCCAAAGTCAATGCAACCAAGATTAGGAGGGAAGCACAAAACTGGGAAAGAATTTTTGCAACTAGAGTCTGTGATAAAGGCCTCATTTCTAAAATATGTAGAAAATTTAATCAAATGTACAAGAATACAAGTCATTCCCCAATCAATAACAGGCGGTTTTCAGAGGAAGCAATTAAAGTTATCTATAGTCATATGTAAAAATGCTCTAAATTACTATTGATTAGAGAGATGCAAAACAAAACAACTCTGAGATACCACATCATACCTATCAGACTGGCTAACATGACAAAAGAGAATGATGATAAATGTTGGAGAAGATGTGGGAGAGTTGTAACACTAATTATTTATTCGTGAAGCTGTGAGCTGATCCAACCATTTTGGAGAGCAATTTGGAACTATGCCCAAAGGGCTACAAAAATGTGCATACCCTTTGACCCAGCAGTACCACTTCTAGGACTGTATCTCCAAGAGATCATAAGAACGGGAAAGGGTCACACTTGTATAAAAACGTTTATGGCAGCACTCTTTGTGGTGGCCAAAAACGAGAAATCAAGGGGATACCCATCAACTGAGGAATGACTGAATAAATTATGATATACGAATGTAATGGAATACTATTGTGCTATAAAAAATGATGAATAGGAAGACTTCACGGAGGCCTGGAAAAACTTATATGAATTGATGCTGAGTGAAAGGAGCAGGACCAGGAGAACCTTGTATACAGCAACAACCACTGTGTGTGAGGATTTTTTCTCGTAGACTTAGAACTTCATTGCAATTCAAGGATTTAAATAATTCCCCATGGTCTCTTAAGGCAAAATGCCTTCCACATCCAGAGAAAGAACTATGGAATTCGACTGCAGAATGTAGCAGATTATTTTCTTTTGTATTATGTTTTAGTTTCTTTTGTGATTTCTCCCATTCATTTTGTTTGTTCTATGCAATATGACTAATGTGAAAATGTATTTAATAGGAATGTACGTGTACAACCTATATAAAATTGTATGCTGTCTCAGGCAGGGAGTGGGGAGGAAGGTGGGAAGGAGACAAGGGAGGGGAAAAATCTAAGTTATATGGAAGTGACTGTAGAACATTGCAAAAAAATAAAATAATAATATGTAAAGTAAGAAAGACAAAGAAAAGAACTTTAGTACTTCATGTTGATCATCTGTAAACAGATCAAGGTAATTTCCAAGGTCCCTTGCTAATCTCTTTTTCCATTGTTCTATCAGTTTAAATATGTGTTCAATTAACTGATGATTAGTGAATTTATTGAAGATTACTTCCCTTATAAATGTTCAGTTTCGTATTGGGGATAGTATTTCATTTTTACACCTTGACTTATTTCCATTTAAAAATATTGAGCTAAATATGCTCTGCTAACACCAGGCCTTTCAAAAGTGCATAAAATCTTTTTTATGACCAGTATTTGATTAGTAATAATAATTCATATTTACATGTATAACTCTTCAAGATTTATAAAGGATGGTAGCCAAATAGTAATTGAGTACCTTGAAGACATCTATTGCTTTGCACTGAATAAGAAATCAATTATAAAAACTGCTTAGTGTCAAGCAACTTGGAATTTAGACCCTAGTATTATGTTACACATCAACATTTTTTTATTGTTATATCCATATTCAAAGTGAGTCATTTTCTTTCACTATTAGGAGAGATTTTTGCACAGCAGTTACATTATTTGCTTAGTTCTCAATCAGAATCAATTTTTTGCATTTCATTCTTCAATTTTGTGTTGTTTTCTATGTTTCTGTAAGCTAAGCATAATCTTCTATTGCAAATTTTTATGGATTACATTTCAATTCTCACATGTGCTTAGTACGCTTAAAAATAACTGCACATAGAAGAGCAACGACTGTGATCTTCATGACTCCAGAGCTGACACTCTATCCATTGCACCACCTAGCTGCCAATAGTATGTATACACACACATATAGATAAATATAGATAGATAGAGATATAGAGATATGTTTATATCTATGTATCTACACCCATATATCTATAGATATAGACATATATTTGTAGATAGATAGACATAAATATATATGTATGTATGCGTGTATATGTTTGTACACATTCATGCATATGCATGTATATATGTGTGCATGTATGTATCTATGTGTGTGCATATGTGTATGTGTGTTTATATACATGCATATGTATATATGTGTGTCACATATCAATATATATATGTACAATATGTATATATGAATATAAAATTTCTTCTACATGATAAATATGTCACATAACTAAACTAATGATGATACATATATATGCATATGTGTAAATGTCTAAATGAACATATAACGATGCATATTTGTTTACTTATGTAATATGTGTCAAAATTCACAACAATGTTAAGAAAAGAAAACAGACCCAAGGAAGAGTTTGTTGAGTGTGGAAAATGCTTCAACTTTGCTACTCATCTCCTCCTCAGTACATTCAGTTGCCTCTTCTGTTCTGTTTGGAAATAAGAAATATACACCAAAATTTCCCACATATTCCCTTTATACATCGCTCAAAATTTCAAACTCTTCAGTTCCCACCAATTACTTTGCTTGGTATGGACTCCATGCACATCAGGCCATTCCTGTACCATTCTCCTCTTCCCTTTTCAGATTCCTTTTTCTGTTGTTGATGTTGTTTTCCTCCATTTACAGTGTAAATTAAGGACAAAGATTTTCTTTTATTTATTCGTATCCTCAGGGCTTAGCATAGTGCCTAGCACAAAGTAGGCATTTTAAAAAATGTTTTTAACTATTTACAGATTCCTTGATAGCCAGGATGAGGTAGCTTTGGGAAAGTGCATCCTAGAATGTCTGAAAGTAGTATTTAACTGATCTTACTTCCTAGAAAACCAAAGGCAGTATCAGAGCAGGGGCAGCTACTACTGCAAAATTTGGTCTGAAATCCTTCTGAATCAGTGTCTCCACAACATTTGCAGTTTTGTGATTTGGAGATAACATCCTTAAGATGCGATCTCTACATATTCCTTTGTTAGATAGGTATTTTGCTTTAGACAAATAATTTAATAATACCTTTGCTATCTATGTCATGTAAATTCTTGAAGTGATCAGTTGAAATATTAGTATAAAAGTAATTGAAAATCTAAACACCCTGAAATGGAACATGATGATGATGAAGAGGAGAAGGAAGAAAATGATGGAGATAATGGTGGTGGTGGTGATGAGGATGATGATGATGATGATGATGATGATGATGATGATGATGATGATGATGGTGATGGTGATGATGAAGTCAGGTAGAGTAGATCACTGTGGTTTCATATCCTCCTCTTCCACATCATCATTATAATCATCATTGTAGCTAACATTTATATAGCACTGATTATATGCCAGACAATGTGTTAAGTGCTTTACATTTATTTTATCACTCGCTCTTCACAATAACTCTAGGAGGTAGATGATTTTAATATTCCTATTTTACGGATAAATAACCTGAGGCAAATAGAGAATAAGTGACATGTTAATTTCTGAGTTTATATTTGAACTCAGGTCTTTTTCACTCCAAGATCTGGGCAGTTCACAGTAATTGTTCCATTGAGATATGGCCTCTTTTGCATGTTACTTCTGAAAGACATTCTCAGAATACTCTTACAATGTATTCATCAGACCCACAGCCTTATGTGAAGTATCAAGTATAATCTGCATGCATGCCAGGGCTCTGACAATTGCTTGGCAAAGTTTTTTTTTTTTTTTGAACATTCTAATTCAGCAGTCAGGAATGCTTTGAGCTAGAACACCAGGTAAATAGAGAGTGATAAGCAATAGAAGGCCTAACAAAGGGCATGAGAATGGGAACCATCAAACTAAGAAACTGTCCTTCCTATGTGCACAGTGAAGAAAGGAATGGTGATCTCAGTATTCTTATCCACAGATTCTTATGCAAAGAATATGAAATGTTAAAGGAACAACTAAATTCCAAAATCTGATTTATGGTAAAATTAGTCAAGGACACCTTACTATTCTCAGAAAAGGACTAATAGAATTTATCTGTTGAATGTCTCTAGCTCTTGAAATGACTAAACTTTAACAGTATTAATTTATTGCTAACAAAGTTATTTATTTCACTTCCCTTTACTCTTCTAAGATACATAATCAGTTAGGCCATGATGGTATTATCGATCATTTAGACATTTATGAATGGATACACACAAATATTCATACCACAATGCAGTGAATATCAAGAAATTCATTCATATTATCCAGTGAAATAAGAATCCAACCCTCTTCCCAGTAATGGGGAGTCACTAGATTATCTGCCAAAGCATCTTCTGATCAGGAAATCATTCAGAACAGTCAGAACATAAACTAAGTGATTATTTATGAGGTAAAAAAATACGATTTCCTCTAGGTTTCTGGAATATTTCCTTAAAATGAAGAGAACAATTCAAGTTTTCCTACATATCTCAATTCCTACATTCAGCTGCAATTTTATCTTTGATTACACAATTTTTTGTTAACTCATTGGCTAGTCTATGCAAGGGAAATAGAGAGAGTAGTGCTAATGCATCTAAATCAGATTTATAGAAGAATATTCTCTACAAGTTACTGTAACCTCAGGATGACTGGGAGAGGTGATATGTGAATCTCCACACTGGCTTGTGTGTAGGGCAAGATGGGGAACAGAAGGACACAGTAACTCCAAATAATCATCTTTTGCTACAGAAAAGGCCCCAGCTCTGATATCTTTTAGTGGATTAGTTACCTTCACGTTCTTCCAAATGTAGGGAAGTGATTAATGTGGAAACAAGTGCTCTCAGTCACCTCTCTCTCAAAGCTTCACTTTAGGATCTTTCAGTATTGAAATTAGTTAAAGGGGGAAAAAGGGAGGAAAGGAAAAAAGAAATTTTGATTGCACCCCCATGGCTGTATTGGAGAAAAGTAAGATGTTTTTAGTTGAACACAAGAAATTATCAGTTTCTAAGCTCATATGAATAATGAAGTTATTATAAACTGCCAAAGTTTATTTCATACTCTGAATTTCTGATTTAACTCAGTTCTCCTAAGCCAGTCTTCAGACTCTAAAACATACTATGGGCATAGCACACAGTCTAGCATTCATGCAAGGGAAGACCTTCTTCAATATTTAATGTTAGGATGCTTTGAGATGAGTACTGAATATTGAAATGAGTTAACAGGAAATCATCAGGTGAAGAAAATCACCTTAATGGAGGAGTTCCCTTTTATTTATTTATTCATTTTTGTATCATGGATCACTTGAGCAACCTGGGAAAATCTATGGGTGCTTTTTTTTGGTTTATATTTTTTAATACATAGAATGAAATACTTAACAACATGAAGGAAATGCATGTAAATAGAGATATGGAAAATTTTAAATTAATTATTAATTTATTATAATTATACAACACAAATATATTATAAATATTTATTATTACTATGAAAATAAATAATAAATAAAAACAAGTATAACAGACTCCAAGTTAGAACCGCTGCCATAACAAAATGCACTTCAGGGGAAAATGTCAGTCCTCCGAACTTCAGAGAAAATGAAAACAGAGAAACAAAGACCAACAGACAGGGCTTCCAAATGTCTGACTATAAGCAATACACATATTGCAGAACACCAGAAAGATCCATCTGTCTGGCCATACATACATAGTTATCAGAGAGAGAAGCACAAACATCTGGGTTTTCAAAGCTGGGGGTCCTTAGTGGCTTCCCAGAGTCTTGTCTGGCTAAACAAACACTTCCAATGAGTAAGCCCCAAATTAAAGCTTCACCTCAGAGTATTTATACTCTTTTGAGAGACCGAGGGGATCACAACCCTTTAGAACCAGTGTCTCATTAGAAATCAACAAAAGGTGTAGGCAGTCCTGCAAAACAAATCTCCCCTAATCAAAGTTCCCTTAATGGAAACATCTTTAAATTTCATAATTACCATTACAATGTTGAATCCCACAAGTAGAAAATAAGACTGTGTAGAGCAATGACTCTTCTTATTTCAAGTGGCATGTTTCTACCCACACTCCTTTGCAAATGAAAGATGCTTCATAAATACTTGATGAAATGAATTAAATTGACAGGAACTATATGGATGTAACTACCAAATATTCTTTGCACAAAGAGATAGATCTCAATAATTTTAATATGATCATTATTCATGGATGGATCAAGGCAATATAATAAAATGAGAATGCTATCTTAAGTAAGTTACTTATTTAGTCCACACCAGACTACCTAAGGGTTATTTTATAGAGATAGAAAAAAATAATACTATAGTTCATCTGGAAAAATATAAGATTGAGAGTCTAAAGGGAAATGCTGAAAAAGAAAAAAAAAGAAAGCTGAGGAAAGCAAGAAGCCTTGGAGTTCCAAATCTCCAACAAAGAAAGAATCACCACAAATTATGTTGCACTGGCTAAGAAACAGAGAGTTTGATCAGTAAAATGGATTGAATATGCAATGTGGAGAAACTAAAGATCACAGCAGTCAAGGATTTCACAAAATCAAAGTTCTACCTATTGGGATAAAAACTTAATATTAACCAAAAAAAAAAAAAAAGATTTAAAGCAAACTGGAAAAGAATCTACTACAAAGCTAAGCATCACCAATACCTCACATAATATAGTGAGATAATCTCCAAAAGAATACCTGACAGATATAAAAAGTCACTGTAAGTAAATTACTGAAGTAAGGAAGAAATTACTTCTCAGATCTATGAACTGGAAGACAGCTCATGACCAAAGGATAAAGAGTCAAAGGAAGTTAGACTCTCAATTTTGCTTATAGAACAATTAAAAGGTTGTTTTCTTTTTCCCCATAAACAAAGCCAGTGTGGCTGACCTTAAAACTGAAGCAGACATTTCTGGTCCTTGATAAATGTCTCTTTTTATGATATATAAATAACTGGTTCAAATTAGAATATAAGAGCAATTTCCTAAATGATGGTTAAAGGTTAAACCTAGACACATTTTGGAAGAAGAAATCCAAGTTATCATTAGTCATATGAAATATGCTTTAAATTATGATTAATCAAGTCATCTTTGAACTTTTGCCTTTGTACATATCATATTTATAAAGCTGACAAAAAAGAAAACAAAGAAAGTAGTAAATACAGGACAGTCTATGAAGCAACAAATATATTAGAGCACTGCTGGTAGAACTGCGAATTGGTCAAATCATTCTGGATATCAATTTAGCATTATGCAAATAAATAAATCAACTGTGCATAATCTTTGACCAACAAATAAAAGAATTATACTAACACAAAATTAAAGAAAGAGAATAAAGACCTATATGCCTAACATTTATAACAGCATCATTTGTAATGGCAAAAAAATGGAGATAAGTAAGGTAGATATTGTTATATTTTTGTGCTATAAGAAATGATAAAGAAGATAGTTTCAGGGTAACCTGAGATGGCATTTATGAAATGATGCAAGATGAAGTGAAAAGGACCACAGTAATTTATACAATAGTTTAAAGATTAATCTGATCAATGTAATGAACAACTGAAATCCCAGATGGCTTATTATGAAACAAACTGCCCACTTCCTCATAGAAAGATTATGAAATCAGAGTACATATTGATATATTTTTAGGATATACTGAATGGGGGAAATAATTTTGCTTAACTATGCATGATTCTTTTTATTTCCTTCTTTCTTCCTCCTTTCTTAACTGGGTGGTGGAGGAGTAATGGGGGGAGCAGGATAAAGTGAATCTTCTTTGAATGGAAAAAATTAATTTGAGGGGATGGAGCCAAAATGGTGGAGTAGAAGGATGACTTGTAAGAGCTTTCCCATGATAGCCTATAAAATACTTGCTTAAAATGACTTTAAACAAATTCTAGAACAACAGAAGTCACAAAATGATAGAGTGAAAGATTTCCAGTCCAAAGCAGCCTGGAAGGCCAACAGGAATGGTCTATAGCACCCAGTCTAGGAAAGGAGCACAGTGCATGGAGCCCAGCCCAGCCTTGGCTACACAGTGCAGCTCAGACAGGCCGGGAGCAGGGGGCAGAATCACATGTAGCAGCTGCTCACAGATTACTGAACCCACAAATGCCAAAGACAGTTTCAAAGGTCAGTGAGAAAGCTCTTCATCTGGGTGAGAAGGGAAGGTGGTCTAGCCTTGGTCCCAGGCAGCAGCAGCATCCATTTTTGTAGTCCTCTGCCTAAAGACCCCGGGGGAATCAAGTCACTGATCTAGGTCTCAGCCCTGAGTGGTGGCCCTGGGATGAGGAGAAGCATTGGCATGCTGAAGCTGGAGGTGATTGTTGGGGAGAGGGAACTCTACTTGCAGATCCTGGGCAGAGAAGTTTGCAGGAGCTCCCAGACCAGAACGCAGGCCAGGAAGGAGGAAATCCCTCTCCCGTGATTGAGTCATCTTGAAGGAAATGAGAACTTAAAGATCCCCAGAGTATACCTTCCTCTTGACAAAGGACTCTAAAGTCAAGTAACTGACTGGGAAAATGCCCAAAAAAGGGAAAAAATTAAGACCATAGAAGGCTACTTTCTTAGTGAATAGGTATTTTTTCCATCCTTTCAGATGAGGAAGAACAATGAATACCATCAGAAGAAAACATAAAAGTCAAAGCTTCTGCATGTAAAACCTCCAAAATAAATATGCAAAGGTCTTAGGCCATGAAAGAGCTCAAAACTGATTTTGAAAATCAAGTAAGAGAAGTGGAGAAAAAATTGGGAAGAGAAATGAGAGTAATGCAAGAAAATCATGAAAAGGTAGTCAACAGCTTGCTAAAGGAGACCTATAAAAATGTTGAAGAAAATAATATCTTTAAAATAGACTAACTCAAATGTCAAAAGAGGCCCAAAAAGTCAATGAGGAGAAGAACGTTTTAAAAAGCAAATTAACCAAATGGAAAAGAAGGTTCAAAAGCTCAGGTAAGAAAATACTTCTTTAACAATTAGAACTCAGCAGATTGCACCTAATTACCTTATGGGAAACAAAGACAATAAAAAATAAAACCAAAAGAATGAAAAAAATAAAAGACATCATGAAATATTTAACTGGAAAATCAGCTGACTTAGAAAATAGGTCTAGAAGAGAAAATTTAAAAATTGTGGGACTCCCTGAAAGCCATGATCAAACAAAGAGCCTAGATATCATCTGTCATGAAATTACCAAGGAAAACTGCCTTGATATTCTAGAAATGGAGGGTAAAATAAATATTGAAAAAATCCACCGATCACCTCCTAGGAATATTGTAGCCAGATTCCAAAGTTCTGAAGTCAAGGAGAAAATGTTGCAAGCAATCAGAAAGAAACAACTCGAGAACTGTGGAAATACAAACAGGATAACACAAGATCTAGCAGTTTCTACATTAAGGGATCAACAGGCTTGGAATATGATATTCCAGAAGTCAAAGGAACCAGAATTAAAACCTAGAATCACCTATCCAGCAAAACTGAGTATAACACTTCAGGGGAAAAAATGGTCATTCAGTGAAATAGAGAACTTTCCAGAATTCATGATGCAAAGACTAGAGCTGAATGAAAATTTGACTTTCAATCCCAAGAATCAAGAGAAGGGTGAAAAGGTAAGGAAAGAGGAATCATAAGGGACTTATGAAAGTTGAAATGTTTACATTCCTACATGGAAAGATATTTGCAACTCCTGCAACTTTTCACACACACACACACACATACACACACACACACACACACACACACATATATATATATATGTAGACTGAGGGCACAGGATGAGTTGAGTAGGATCAGATGATATCTAAAAAAATAAAATTAGAGGCTGAGAGAGGAATATATTGGGAGGAGAATGAGAGAAATTAAATGAGGCAAATTAGCTTTCACAAAAAGAGGCAAGAAAAAGCTTTTTCAATGAAGTGGAAAAGGAGGGAGGTAAGAGGAAAAAAGTGAAGCTTACTCTCATCATATTTGGCTTAAATAGGGGACAACATGCACACTCAATTTGGTATGAAAATGTGTCTTACACTACAGAAAAGTAAGGAAGAAGAGGATATGTGGGATGGAGGAATGATTGAAGAGTGGTCAAATGGGAGGAGAGAGTAATTAGAGGTAAACACTTTAGGGGAGTGACAAAGTCTAAAGAAAGAATAGAATAAATAGGGGACAGGATTGGAAGGAGGGAAATATAATTAATCTTCCACAACATGACAATTATGGAAATTTTTATCAAAACTACACATATATAGCCTGTACTGGATTTCTTACCTTTTCATCAGGGATGAGTGGGGAGAGAGAATGGGAACAAAGTTGGAACTTAAAGTTTAAAGAATGAATATTGAGAACTGCTTTTGCATGCAACTGGGAAATAAGAAATACAGGCAATCGGGTATACAAATCTATCTTGCCCTATAAGAAAAGAGAGAAGATGAGGATAAAGGAAAGAAGAGGTGTGATGGAAGAGAGGGCAGATTGGGCATGGGACAGCCAGAATTCATAGGGTTTGGGGGAGAAAGGAGAAATTGGGAGGAAAATTTGGAACTCAAAATCTTGTGGAAATTAATATTGAAAACTAAAAATTAATTAATTAATTTTAAAAATTAATTCTATTTGCTACATGACAATTATTCCGTTTTGTGGGCACTGTTATTCTCAACTTTTTGTTCTCTGCCACCCTCTATAGCTAATAGGTTCTCTAGTTTTATTAACTCTGCCTTCATTTGGATTTTCCAGTATATTTCAAACCTTCATAATTTCTTCTCTGGACTGATATAATACCTTCAAAATTAGATATTAAATTTCATCCATTCCCTCTCCTACCCCCCCCTTCACATGGCTGGCAAGATAAGCTTACTGATGCATGAGTCTGACCAAGTTATTAATTTACTGAAAAACCCTCTGTGATTTTCTGCTGCCTTTAGGAGAACATCCAGTTTCCTCAGAAAGGCATTTAAAACCTTTTACAATTTGGTTGCTTCCAATTTCCACTCTCAACTTTACATTGTTTTCCTTCATGCATTCAATATTCTGGGAAACTGTGGTGCTTACAGAATTTGATATTTCATCTCCTTCATCTGCATTTTCATAAGTCATCCTCCATGCCTGATATGTATTCCTTTCTTGTCTCTGGTTCTCAGCATTCTTATCTTCTTTCAAGACTTTGAACAGATGCCACTTTCTCATTGAAGCCTTTCCTGCAATACATTGCACATTACCTTTAATAATGTCTAACTCAAATTATCTTATACTAAATTAAATAGAAGATTTCATTCTATTGTATATCACGAAGGCAATATACATGGTGCCTATGGCAGGTATAAATACGCCAGCATAGTTTCAAATCACTAAGTAAAACAGCCTATCCATATAGAAGGTAGAAGAAAAACATTTATTCAGATACCAGAAAGCCAGATTCAAACACCAGAAAGCCAAATCCATCAAAGCAACAAAGAAATCCATCATAGTAACCCAGAAGTCTGTATACATTATCAGGCCTTCCCACAAATACTCACAATTCTAGCTGCCAGCTTCCTCAGTCCTTTCCAGTTCCGAGTAGTCTCACTTTATTCCTGCTCCACCCCTTCCTGCTCCACTCATTCAGCAAATTCCTCTCACCCCAGACTCCATGTAACTCAAACTTTCATGTGACTCAGAGAGGTCACATGGGCCTATTACTGAATGGGAAAGATCTTACCATTTAAATTAGTATTGCATTAGACCCCAAGATCTTTCATATTCATTACATAGGCTAGTAGGGCAACCAGTGTCAATAGAATGATAACAGGGATACCATAAAAGAAGCATATAAAACAATACTCTAGAGTGGGGATTGAGTAGAAGCACCCCATCATTAACCCCACGCACTAATGGGACATAATCTTGAGTTAGGGACAAAGATTTCTTCTTCCATAGCTATTTCATGCTGAAATTGGACATAGAGCTGCACCTGCCCCAAAGGGTCCCATTTGAGAGGTCAGTTTTTCAGTTGACATCCAGAGCTTGGTCAATGCAAGATCAGGGGGTGATAAAGGGAATGACATCCAGTTCAAGAAATCAGGCATGTACAGATGGAGAGTATTAAGTCTGCAGAAAACAAATCTTACAAACAAGATGAACAGACAAAAAGTCAAAAAGAGACAAGGAAACAATAACCAGAAGCAGGGGTCAGACTTGCTTCTGGAGTCCATGAACCCACTATCATAGCCTCATTCACTATTGTTTACTGTTTTTTAATTTGCAGTTTGGGGGTCATCATTCTAGATAGAGGTATATTTTCTTTAATCTGAGGTGGGGCCTGGCCAATTTCCTATTCTCCCTGATGGTGTGACATGCTTGGATACAAGGGTTCAAGAAGATCTGTAGGGGCAGTTCCTACTTCTGTATTCTGTCTAGTATCAAACCGTTTTTCTCAATACGTTCTGTTGGAATACCATCTATACTTCCAAAATCTACCCCTGCTCTCAATAGAGCAGTAAACAATTTTTTTGTTGTCAATCTATTATGACTGAATCTGCTGGCTATTTACTCTTCTCTCTCAAAGAAATTTATCTTTTCCCCAGTCCCCTAGGTCGTTTGAAATCTTGTCCAGCACCTCCAAAAAAGGATGACCTATTTCCTCATTTATTGGAGCCAAAACTAGTGTTTGTTAGCAAGAGGAGCCATCTTTACTCTTATATTTCTATGGAAACTACTAAGGTGTATCATAATATGCATATGAATTTCTTATCATTATGGCAGTCTTCATTATCTCCTCCTTTAACTTTCTTATACAGTACCTTTGTGAATACCAGGGTCAATCTCCACTAGACCACATAGAGAATGTAGGATACTGCTTACTGAATTCTTCTGCAGTCAAAGCTAATTGATTACGTGTATTGTTACTTCCTTGCATATTGTAATCTCTAAAAGTTTGCTGTGCAAAACGATTCTAATACCTATAAATATTAAACAAAGGACACTATCTATCGATACACCTCTGGTCCTTTCATCACTGATTCTCACCATCCAAGATACTACCATTTCTCCCATCCTTTGAGTGAACCAATTCAAATTATCTGTAACCTTCTCCTGAGCAGCTTTTATCAGGTTGCTCACATCCATCAAAATGTGGTATTTTTGCAAGCACCTTTCTAAATCTCTAGATTCCCCTTCCTGTAACCTGGGTTCCCAGTTTACACAGGGCCCTGTGCTTTTAGCCCATTCCTTTGCTAGGGAGGAATAAGGTAAATACTCCCATCACAGGATATCTGTTTCTTCCTCTAAAGTCTTTCTACATCCAAATAGAAATTTTATACCCTGTAATCCTGTATTTGGTGCCAAATGTATTACCAAGGCAATATTCACAGCACCTATGGTGACTATAAATATGCTGGCATAGTTCTGAATCACAAAGTATAACAGACTTTCCAGGTAGAAGGCAGAAGAAAAACATTTATTTAGACACCAATAAGCCAAATCCCAATACCAGAAAGCCAAAAACACCATAGCAAAAAAAGAAACCTATCATAGTAACCAAGAAGTCAATACATGTTATCAGGATTTCCCACAAACAAACACTCACAATCCTAGCTAATTTCTTCTGCTGTCCTTCCCAGCTTTGACTAATCTGACTCACTTCTTGCTCCACCCATTCAGCAAACTTCTCCCACCAGAGGCTTCATGTGACTCAGATTTACATGTGATTCAGGAAGGTCACATGAGCCCTCTAATGAATGGTAAATATCTTTCCATTTAAATCATCATTGCACATTCTCTGTCTCATGGGTAAAGTGGAAAGGAAACTCCTGAAGGGATTGGATGGTTCATTTTATGGGATTTTTAATTCTATTGCCTAGGACAGTGTCTGCAACATAATGGATTCTCAATAACCATATGATTAATAGATTGGAAAATAGAAGTGGTCTATTTTGTATAGTTGTATCAAGTATTGTTGCTATTTATTTCATATGGTATTAGATCATGGAAGGAGAACTGTCTACCTAACTCTAAAAATATTTTTAAAAAAGACATGCACATCTATGTCTGATCTAGTTTCATAGTTAACACGGATAACATTGAAAATATCTCACTGAAGTCATGCATTTTCGGTAGATTGGTTGGATGAATATTTGGACGTGGTGTTAATTTTGTTATTATTTTTCATCCATTCAATTACTATTGCCAGGTCAGCTGTATACTGATTGATGTTGAATATGAAAGTAGTTCTGAAAATTAATCAGTCATGTGTAGAACATTTCATTTACAGAGCCTTAGATCTGATTAATAAGATTCAATGACTTTTTGAAACTTTTATTTTTTCTGTCTCTTTGTCCTTTTTCAGCATCCTTAAGAATCTAAAAAAATCAGGCAGTGTATGACCACAAAAACACTTACTTTGAATTTATGAAGGGATTTCAACAGTCATTTGGTGCAATGTCTATTGGAAAAGAGTGAATAATAGTAGTATTCATAAAACAGTTAAAATATATATAGTGCATACTATGTACCAGGCACTCTGGTGCCTTTACAAATATTATTTCATTTTACCACAAAAAAACCCCTTAGAGACAGGTGCTATTATGATCTCAATTTTACATATGAGGAAACTAAAGCAAAGAAAGACTGAACTCATGGTCACACACCTCATTAAGTTAGTCCATGAGAGGATTTGAACTCAGGCCTTCCTGACTGCAGATCCAGAACTCTATTTACTGTACCACCTACATAATCTACATAACACACAATTAGTAGTCATCCTGCCTTTGCCTGAATACTACGGTGAGAAAACTCAATACATTTTGAGGTAGTTCATGCCACTTTGGAGTAGATCTAACTACTAAGAATTTTGTGAAGACATCAAATCTAAATTCACCTCTCTGTACCCTCCATCCATTGTCCATGATTCTGCCTTTTAGGGCTAAAAGACAAGTTTATACTTTCTTTTACATGATAGCCCTTCAAATTTGGGAAGACAACTAATATAGTGACTCAGTCCCAATTTCTTTTAAAAAGAGAGTTGTAATGTTTTTAGGAAAGTAATAATCTCTCTATTACTTTCTGATTTAATCTTTGCTTCACTGTATCTTTATTCCACAGTACTTTAAAATACAGGAAAATTGTTAATCCTGTTTATACACTCTACTGAGTCAGATCAGAGCTCCTTGATAATTTAGTAAGTGGATTTTGAGACTTCTCATGAGTGAACAATTCACTACCTACAGACAACTGTTGAAGCTCTTGGCTAAGCTGGTCTTTAGACAACATTCCATTGCACGTCTCATACTTAAATTTTCTTGCTTTTAGACCCTGCTAGAGGTTGTGTTCTACTGGCATAATTTTTGAGAATTAGAGTCATCTCTATCCCATTAGGACAAGTTCAATAATATATCTATAAATCACTAAAACAATGAGGTATTCTCATTTACTCTAAGAAATTTCTCATCTGTTTCTAAGAAGTAGGAGTCCTGATTTTTTTTCTTAACTCTTCCTGATGGTAAGACAATTATAGTTCTCTGAGTCTCAGCATCTCTGTCTATAAAAGAAAGAAATAATCTCTACCCTTTGACCTGTGCAGGAGTAATATACAGGCATATATATATATATATATGTATATATATATATACACATATATATATATATATATACATAGATATAGATATAGATAGATATATAGATATAGATAGATAGATATAGATAGATAGATAGATAGATAGATAGATAGATAGATGGATAGATAGATAGATATAGATATAGATATAGATAGATATATATAGATATAGATAGATAGATAGATAGATAGATAGATAGATAGATAGATAGATAGATAGATATAGATATATATGTATACACACACATATACAGTTTGGAACTCTTTCTCTTCACCATGAAGCTGAATTTCCAAAATTTCCAAAATCGTACTATCTCTTCATGGTCATCACAGTTCAAAATCATTGGCTTTATAAATGATTAGTACAATTTTCCTGGTATTCAGGAATATAGCACAGTAATTTTCCTCTCTGTATTTCATTTTTTATGGTTACACAAAAACCATGTAAAGACAAAAGAGAAACAAAAGCAGACTTAGCTATAGGCTGTGTACAAGGAATACGTTAATGAAATAGTGGAGTGTATGTGACATTGAAGGAGTTTCTGGTGTGTATAGAAAAGACATATTACAGCTATCATTTTTCATTTGTCACATGCATTATCTATATTTGTCTGATGTGATATGTTAACATTATATTCTTATAATAGAAAAAAAGTTGAAGGGGGGGAAAGTTTATCTATAAAGCATAATTAACAAAGAAAAATGAGGTTAAAAACAGACTAAATGTTTTTATGAACTCTGTACATTACCAACCCATGTTTATACATACAAAGAGAAACAGAGGAGAGGCAGATTTTATCAGGTTGTTCATATCCATCAAAATGTACTTGTGTAATGATGAAGATATTTTACATAGAAATTACTCAGGTTTTATTTTTTTAGGTGGAAAATGATGATGGAGCTTAATTAGCTACGTTACTTAATTCAAGAAGTGTCTAAACCATTTAATAAAGGGAAGGGAGGAAAAATGAGACAAGTAGCCTGAAGTTTGCAACTCTACTACTCCTGAAGAAAGGGGAAAAAACTTTATTAAACTGTGTTCTATTAGTCTTATCTATCCAACTTTGCCATATACCAGGAACCAAATATTTAGATAATTATCTAATTTTATGTCTTCACTTGGTCTTTTCTATTTTTTTTTTGTTTATCCCAATGGATCAGTTTGTCTCATTCTTGAATGAAAGAGTATGTGGTGTTGTAAAGTTCTTAGTGATTAGTAAGTACTGTATGTAACACTTTCATTTTTCAGATAAGGAAACTGAGGCCTAGCAAAGTGAAGTGACTTGCAAGAGAAACTTGGGTGGCAAAATGGGATGGACTACTGGATCTGTAATCAGGAAATCCTGAGAGCAAATGTGGGCTAAAACACTTAGTAGATGTGTAGCTTCTAGTAGGTAAACACTTACTAGATGTGTAGCTTCTAGTAAGTCTCTTAAGGTCTATCTATCTCAGTTTAATCAACTGTAAAATGGTGGTAATAATAGCACCTACCTCTCAGAGCCTCTTTTATAAGGATTAAAAAGAATGATATTAGTAACAGATAAAGTAAACAACAAAACAATTAGCACAGTGCCTGACACAACATAAGTGATTAAAATTGTTTGTTAGCTTTTTTTCCTGCCTACCCCACTTGCTGAAGGTTGAACAGCTAGTTAGAGGTATAGTTCATTTAGTAAATTCTAGTAAAGTGGCTATGAAATTGAACTATTTCTTTTCATCAACATCTTTATACTCAACACCTACTTTTACAATACTAACTTGGAAATATTTGGAATAAGTTTTCTTCAAATCTTAACCATTCTGAGACTTTATGATTTGTAGTGACATTGCTATCATCCAAAGACCATTTTGGCAGCTTGGCTGCTGCACAGATCTTTATCCTTCTTTGTTCTTCAAAACTTCTTGTTCAATCCTTGGAGTAAGGAAGAAGGAAGGAAATGACATTGGGGATGGTATGTGTATTGTAAAGGAAAGTATTTATGCCATTTGAATAGAATTCAAAACAAGTTAAAAATACAATAACTAGATATGTGCGTGATTGTACACACCTGCCATTTCTTTTTTATAATGGGATATTTTCTTCACTGGTAATGGAAGAGTCCATATGCAATCCATCTTAGTACATATTATGCCATATTAAAAAGTGATAAGGATCCTTTAGCATAATTAAGTCTGTAAAATTAGCTGAGTCTTACAAATATCTGTATCTATCTATCTATCTATCTATCTATCTATCTATCTATCTATCTATCTATCTATCTATGTGTGTGTATACACATATATAATCACCATTCATCTTGTTGGACTGTTGAAATAAACTTCTGGTTAGTCTTTCTGACACATGTATCTCAATTCCAGTTCATACTCCATATTCAACCGAAATGTCAAAATGATCTTCCTAAAGAACAGATATGACTATGTCACACAATTAAAAAAATTCAGGGATTCACTGTCATTGAAAGTTCATTATAAACTGACTCCTTCCTAACTTTCCTGTACCTTTATACATTACTATCTACCATAAACACTGTAATCCAGTAACACTCACTTCTTTGATACTCCTCACACATGCCTATCTGTATCCCAACTCTGGTTGTTTTTACTGGCTGTTCCTAAGCCTAAAATTCTCTCTTTCTTCATCTCTCTCCTCTAAATTAACCATCTCCCTTCTAATCTCCACTAAAATCTTATCTTCTTCAAGATGACCATTTTGAACTTCTATTGATTATCTCTAGTTGGCTTATATATGTCTTTGCATGTTGTCTTCTATATTTAACTATGAACTCCTCAAGAACAAGTACTATGTTTTGTCTTACTTTGAATCCACAGTTGTTACTTATCACAGTGCCTGGCACATGATAGGTACTTAATGAAAATTTATTAACTTACTGATTTTCTAATTTTATTTGTCTTTACAAGTTTAGCCAGAAATGAGAGATGTGGGATGACAGGTACTGGAAATGGATGGTTCAAGTGAGAGATTTTTGAGGATAGGAATATATAGATGATATAGAGTGAAACAGACAGGAGAGAGAGAGAGAGAGAGAGAGAGAGAGAGAGAGAGAGAGAGAGAGAGAGAGAGAGATCCAATGTAAGTGAGAGAGTAGACATAATAGAGGGGGTTAACTGTTGGCAGAAAAGGGATAAAATGAAACCACTTTATCAGGTGGACCAGTTTGCTTTGGTAAGGAATAAGATCAATTCATTATGGGAGACAGTAATCAAAGAGGAGATAGTGGTGGAAGGCAAAAGAATTGTATGAGATGAGAAGAGCAGAGAAGAGGGAGGTCATGGGCAATGACTTCAATTTTTTGTAAAATAGGAAGCAAGGTTCTCACATGACAAGGTGGGAAGATGACAATCATGAGATGTTGGAAGAGGGATGAAAATATTGGGAAGGGTCACCATGGTGAGTGGCATAGTGAGTCATTTTAAAATGTGTAAAACGATTTTGTGCCATTGATGTCAGAGCTGAGCTTATGTAATATTAATGTTTGCAGTTTCATTTCATACCCAGAAAAGTGACAAAATTTACAAGAGATGGAAATAGTCATTAGGAGGGGTTGGATCTATCCATATAATCTAATGATCCAACCATTATGTAAAGAAATTTATAATGGTTTGAAGAAAATCACTGAAGTGTCTATTCCTTTTGACCCACAGATTCTGCTATTAGGCTTCTATGTTAGGGAAGACAAAGATGAAAATAAAATCACCATATACATAAAAAGAAATAGAAAAGCATTAGAAATGAAATGGATGTATTTTTATTTGGAAAAATCTAGATAAATTGTGTTGCATAAATGTTGTAGAATATTAATGCACTTCAAAAAATTATGAATATGTAGAGCACAGAGAAACATAGGAAGATATATCTTATTGTTCAGTCATTGGAGTCATTTCTGGCATTGTGACCTTAACTGAGATTTCTTGACAAAGAAAATGGAGTAGTTTGAGATTTCCCTTCGCTAGTTCATTTTATAGGCAAAGAGGGTTAAGTAACTTGCCCAGGGTCACACAATTAGTGTCTGTGCCCAAATTTGAACTCAAGTTTCCCTAACTCCAAGACTGGTACTCTATCCACTGTGCCTTCTAGCTGTCCCAGATAAAAGATATAAACTACTGCAAAATAGAACAAAGAAAATTAAGAAAAAAATATGCAAAATTGGTACAATAATGAATATGTAGAGAAAAAAATTAAAACTGAGTACTGTGTAATTAGATTATATTGAGCAAGAAAGATTAAGAAAAAATGTAGAAACGTCCTTATTTATTTGTGGAAGTGAGATATTATGGCACTAAAACACAATATATTCTGCAAGGCTCAGTTGATATGTCAATTAATTTTGTTTTCTGTCTCTGCCTTTATGTCTCTCTCTTACCATATCCTTCTTGCCAATATGTGATCATAGATTCAGAGCTTGACAAGATCTTACATGTCTTTCTACTCCAACCAAATTATTTTGCAGATTAGGAAACAGAGGTACAGAAAAGTAAAACGACAGAGTCAAGGTGTCACAGGTAGTAATCTCTTCTAACACCAAAACCAGGTAAACAATAGCAAACAAAACCATTTGTTAAAAGTGATGAATCATTAGGGAAGTCAGGAGAGATATAAAGTTAACACTTTTTTTCTAAAAGATAAATGAAAGTAACATAAAAGCAGAAAAATTTAAGATATAAACTAAATCTGTCCTTGTGTATTGATGTTTCATGAAATTGTAAGCTAACTCTCTCTCTCTCCATTTGCTATTCACAAAATCCTACCAGCAAGCTGAAGGGTGGAAGCTGTTTTGTTCATTTTTCTTTTCTTTTGCTTTTCAGCTGTTGCACCCCACCCCAGTTGTCCACTAAGCCCTGCTTCAATTTAATTCATAACCAGGGCTTGTTTCCATGGTTTCTAACTCATTCCAAAATTGAGGGAATCTCCCCCCACTCCTAATCCACACATAAATTAAAACAAGGGGTGTAGGAGTCTACGCATGATTATTATTCTATACATTTTCTTTATTAGTCTACATGTGCAATATGGTTCTTCAAAATTTTTTTTGGTAGTTTTCAGTCTGGTCTACCTCTTCATGACCCTATATAGTGTTTTCTTGGCAAAGATACTGGAATGGTTTGCCATTACTTTCTCCAGCTGATTTTACAAATGAAGAACTGAAGCAAGCAGGATTAAGTGATTTATCCAAGGGCACAAAGCCAATAAGCATCTGAGACTAGATGTGAAATCAGGAAGAGTCTTCCTGACTCAGAAATCTATGCACTGTACCACTTAGCTACCTTCCTCAAAAAGTTACATTCTGAGAATAGTATTGATAATTGCTCTACTTGGGGAGACAGGGGCCAAGATGATGGAGGAGAAGGACAGACCTGTAGAAGCTCTCCCAAATAGCCAATAAAATATCTGTAAAATGACTCTAAGCAAATTCTAGAGCAGCAGAAGACATAAAAAACAGAGTGAAAGTGATTGGAAGCCCAAGACAGTCTGGAAGGCTAACAGGAAAGGCCTATCTCACAGGAATCAAAGCAGAGCATCTTGAATAAGGATTCAAAAGTCAAGTAATTGAATGGGAGAATGCCAAAAAAAGGGGAAAAATAAGACTATAGAAGGTGTTTTCTTAGTAAACAGGTATTTTCTTCCATCCTCTCAGATGAGGAAAAACAATGCATACCATCAGAGGAAAAACTAAAAGGAAAGGCTTCTGCATCCAAAACCTCCCAAAAATATGCAATGGTCTCAGGCCATAAATGAGCTAGAAAAGAATTTTGAAAATCAAGTAAGAGAGATGGAGGAAAAATTAGGAAAAAAATGAGAGTGATGCAAGGAAATCATGAAAAGTGAATCAACAGCCTGCTAAAGGAGAACCAAAAAATTCTGAATAAAATAACATCTTTAAAAATAGATTAACTCAAATGGCAAAAGAGGTCCAAAAATCAATGAGGAGAAGAATATTTTAAAAAGCAGAGTTCGCCAAATGGCAAAGGAGGTTCAAAAGTTCACTAAAGAAAATAATTCTTTAAAAATTAGAACGCAGCACATAGAGGCTAATTGCCTTATGAGAAACCAAGAAATTACAAAACAAAAGCAAAAGAATGAAAAAAATAGAAGACAATGTGAAATATCTCATTGGAAAAACAACTTACCTGGAAAATAGATCCAGGAGAGACAATTTAAAAATTATGGGAAAAGCTGAAAGCCATGATCAAAAAAAGGGTCTAGACGTCATGTTTCATGAAATTATCCATCAAAGCTGCCCTGATATTCTAGAAGCAGAGGTAAAATAAATATTAAAAGAATCCACTGATCACCTCTTGAAAGAGATTCAAAAAGAAAAGCTCCTAGAATATTGCAGCCAAATTCCAGAGTTCTCAGGTCAAGGAGAAAATATTGGAAGCAGCTAGAAAGAAACAATTCCAGTATTGTGAAAATGCAATCAGGATATCATAAGATCTAGCAGCTGCTACATTAAGGGACTGAAGGACTTGGAATATGATATTCCAGGAGCCAAAGGAACTAGGATTAAAATCAAGAATCACATAGCCAGCAAAATTGAGTATAATACTTCGGGGGGGAAATGGTTATTTAATGAAATAGAGGACTTTCAAGCATTTCTGATTAAAAGACCAGAGCTGAATAGAAAATTTGACTTTCAAACACAAGAATCAACAGTAGCATGAAAAGGTAAACAGGAAAGAGATATCGTGAAGGACTTACTAAAGTTGGACTGTTTATGTTCTTACATGAAAAGGTCATATCTGTAAATCTTGAAACTTTTCTCAGTATTTGGGTAGTTGGACGGATTTTTACATGCTTATACACACATATAGACGGTGGGCACAGGGTGAGTTGATTAGGAAGAGATGATATCTAAAATATTAAAGTTAAGGAGTGAGAGAGTAATATATTGGGAGGAGAAAGGGAAAAATAGAATCGGGCAAATTATGTCTTATGAAAGAAGCAAGAAAAAGTTTTTTTTCAATGGAAAGGAAAACAGGGGAGGCAAGAGGGAAAAAGTGAAGTTTACTCTCATCACATTTGACTTAAGAGGGGGGGAATAACATGCACATTCAATTTGGTATGAAGATCTATCTTACACTACAGGAAAGTAGGGGAGAAGGAAATAAGTGGGGTGGGGGATAATAGAAGAGAGGGCAAATGGGAGGAGGGAATAATTAGAAGTGAACACTTTTGGGAAGGAACAAGGTCAAAAGAGAGGATAGAATAAATGTGAGGCAGTATAGGATGGAGGGAAATATAGTTAGTCTTAAGCAACATGATTATTATTGAAGTCTATTGCAAAACTACATACATATGTGTGTGTGTGTGTATGTATATAGGCTATATTGAATTGCCTACCTTCTCAGTAGGGATGGGTGAGGAGGGAGGAAGGGAGAGAAGTTGGAACTCAAAGTTTTAGGAATGAATGTTGAGAATTGTTTCTGCATGCAACTGGGAAATAAGAAATGCAAGTAATGTGGTATAGAAATCTATCTTGCCCTACAAGAAAAAAGAAGAGATGAGGATAATGGAAGGGAGGGGTGTGATAGAAGGGAGAGCAGATTGGGGAAAGGGGTAATCAGAATGCATGGTTTCTTGGGATGGGGGAGGGTAGAGATGGAGAGAAAATTTGGAACTTAAAATTTTGTGGAAATGAATGTTGAAAACTAAAAATAAATAAATAAATATAAAAAAGATAATAGCTCTGGTCACATAGAAGTTGTCAGATCTCTGAGCTAGTGATGACAATGCCTTTACTTGATACAGCCCTTCACAAGAAACAAAGTACTTAACATACTGAAAATTCCAACTACAGTATCAGTGTAGTGATTATTATAGAAAATGCAATGACTTCTACAATCTCTTATAGCTCTAGAATCCTATGACTGAATAGTACCTCATATTTATAAAAAGAAAAAGCCCTTTATAAAATTTATAACTTCCTTTCTCAAAAAAATACTGCCAGATATTAAGTATAAAGGACTTAGACAATAATCATATATAAGCAATTACAAACTTCTGTATTGTGGACAGTGTGCTTGATTGGAAGTCAAAAAGATTTGAGTCCTGACATGGACTTGGGAACTTCCCAGTTATGTGACTCTGAACAAGTCATTAATTTTCTGAATGCCTCATCTACAAAATGGAGCAAGTATCACCAGCCTCCCAAGGCTGTGAGGTTTAAATGAAATAATTTTTGTAAAGTTCTTTAGAAATTGTAAATGGTTGTAGAAATACAAGTTATTATTTTTGTTATCATTATGAAAAATAATATCACTTTCTTCCTAAAATGTGAGATATGTATGAAGTGCTTTACAAACTTTCAAATGTTATGTGAATGCTAGTTATTATTATCATTGTCATTATCACAATGAATAATATTAGCACATGTCTTCCAGAGTTGTTGAGAGGATTAAAGGAGATAATATTTGTAAAACGCTTAGCATAGTATCCAGCACACAGCTGGCACAATATAAATGCCACTTCCTTTCCCTTCCTTTGAACTTCTCATTAAGTGCGAGGTATTATGCTGAGCCATAGGGACACAAAGAAAGGAAGAAAGAGAGAAAGAAAGAAAGAAAGAAAGAAAGAAAGAAAGAAAGAAAGAAAGAAAGAAAGAAAGAAAGAAAGAAGGAAAGAAACATGATTCCTTTTTTGCGAGTTATAAAGAATTCACATTTAAGTGGAGACAGCATGCCAAGAATCAGATACAAAATACAAGATAAGCACATACAAGATTCAATACAGTACATTATAATGCACACTATATAAAAGACACTAATACCTTTTACATCATTTGCTTTAGATGATAGACCCAATAAATATAAAAAACAAATCAAAGTCAGGTATTTTGACTTCAAGATTAAAGGGTCTTCCTATGACCTTAGTGTTGTTTCTCTGACTCTCTTTAGATTAGGATGACGCCGTTTACAGTGATTTATATTTATTATGTTGACACTTTCATAAGTATGCCATTTGATTATGGAATTGTCCACAGATAGGCAATAAACAAATGAAAAAGAAGCCCACGTGAGTCACCTTTTTTTTTTTCAGTGAGCTTTTGGACCTTCTTTTCCATGAGGCCAATTTTGCTTTTTAAGGCATTCTTCTCCTCAGTGGGTTTTGGGACCTCTTTTTATCATTTCACTTAGTCTGGTTTTTTTTTCAAGTGTCATTTTTTTTTTCCCGTATTTTTGGGTCTCCTTTACCAAACTGTTTATGGACTTTTATGATTTTCTTGCACCACTCTCATTTCTCTTCCTGATGTTTCCTCTACTTCTCTTACTTGATTTTCAAAATCCTTTTTGAGCTTTTCCATTGCCTGATGCCAATTCATATTTTTTTGGAGGCTTTGTACTAAAGAGCTTTGACTTTGTTGTCTTATGAATGTATTGTTTTACTCTAGTACATAATTCTTTTGGGAAGGATTTTGAGAGTTTGAGGCAAGTGATTAAAGTGATGTCTTCCATCTTGTTGGATACATGATTTGGATGGTTGAAAAAGTCAAAGTTGTAATGACAGTTTTCAATACACTATGAGAAGTCAAAATGGAAGGCTTGTGGCTGCAAAATAAAATATTCAGCTCTAGAGTTTGAGTTTTAACTACATTCAACTTAAATCTTGTCTTTTGTTTTATTTTGTTTGGTTTGGTTTGGTATGAGTCTGTGAAATATACGTCAAGGAGAAAATGATGAACAACCAGGAGCAAGTTAGCTTTGATATATGTATTTTAAATGTAGTCATGTTTTTCATAAAATCAAAGTACATCTCCAGAGAAAAAGAAAGATAAGAACAAAGCTGAATGGCCAACAACTTGATTTTTAATATCTTACTGTAGTTAATGGATTGTATAGTGAGAAACAAGAAAGTTACAAAATGAACATTCCTGGATTCAGCAAAAAAAATTGTTAAAAAAAGCACTGTTACGGAGTCCTCTTTAAATATGAAGGCAACGATCTTCCCAATGAAGTCTTTTAGTATTCCACAAGGCAAAGAACTACTCATGTAATCTACTCATGTAACTGTGTAACATATGCATTAATTTTACTATCTACTAAGTTTTTATACAATAATGTATTTTGAAATGTGAAATATGCTTAGTATTGGCATCTTTATTATCTTGTTTAAGTGACTTAACCACAATGTAGAAAGCTTTATACTGTACTGGTATTTCATTTGTTTCAATATTTCAAGGAATTAGAATTATGCCATTGTGGGCATTTTTTCCACCGCACAGGTCATAACATCTCTAGAACTTGATAGAGATCCTCCAAGATTGCTGCTGCCAAAAGAGTCATAATTTGCAAACAACCTAGTGATGACTCTCTCCATATTTTGTTAGGCAAAAAAAAAAAGTTTGGCAGGGCATATAGGCCAGCAGCAATCTAAAGAGGTAATTAGTGTTATGATATAATGTAATACAATATGATATGACATAAAAATATATGTTCACAATGTATTAACCGACATATCTTATATATAATATACATAAGTACATGTAATAAGTGGCAATTGTGCAATGACTTGAATTCCTGTCCTTATGAAAATTGTAAAGTTTAAACTCATTTGAGCAATATTTATGGAATAAAATCTATGAAATACACCTTTTTTATACTTTCTAGAGGTATATAAATAGGTAAGTATCCTGCTATGTGTATATTTTGTAATCAATTCATTTAGTATTGTGGAAATTATTATGGGAAGGAGAACTGAACATTTTAATGAAGTCAAGTTTAAACAAATGACCATCCCCCTTGAATTAATAATAATAGTAATAGGACAATAAGTTCTGGAATGATCATTAAAGATTAGAACTTTAATAATACTAAATCACTAAAAAATATTTTCCCTAGCATAGTTGCATAGATTAAGTTCATTCAAATGAATATATTATGATCTCTTCGTATTCTAAATGAATGTATATATCAACATGTATATCAGTAATGATTATATATATATATATATTTGCTCTTCAAGAAGAGTCACACATATTCTTTTCTATTATCATCCCAATACTAAAATATTAATGAATGACTCAGAATCATAGCTAGGGCAGAGTGATTAGGTCATTGTCAGTACTAGAGTAGGGGTGTGAAATTTCTTCCCCATGGCGTTTATCTGTTGCACTGTTGGTGTAAGTTGCCCATCTCAACTCACAACACACTCTGGGCCTAGTCTCTCTTCTTTTCCTACAGTATGTCTCTTCTCATATTAATCTCACAGACCTGCAGTGAACCAGGACAGACTGTGTTTTGCATGCCCACTCCCTCTCCCTATGGTTTTCCTTCAGGTTCCAAAATTCTTACTAATAATTCTAATCATTCCCATTTCAATGAATTAGAAAATGAGTGTCATAGACCAATTCTTTGGCTAATGAATGATTAAGTTAAGGCTGGAACCCAGTTCTCATAACCACATAGATTTCTGAAAGAGAAGACATCACCTATCTGCCCCTAGTATGCTAAAAATAATTTAGAATTCAGCAAGATTAAAATCCGAACTGGAAAATGGTAGAGAGGGAGGGATAGACCAAAGACAGTGCCATTAATCATAAAGCTGTTAGAAAGTGGATGGCGGCTGCCTTATCATTTGTCCCAAAGAAACATCCCATCCCATCTCATTAGAAAATTATAGCATCTCATTTCTAATCATTATCACTGGGTTCTATATTTTCAGTCAAAATAGGAAACATTAAAACTCTCCAGTTTCTATGGGATGACTTTTATAAAAAGCAAACAAAACAAGACAGCCAGCTTCCACACTGTGACAAAGCATTAATTAATACCGATTAAAAGGAAAAGCTTGTGACAACATAAAATAGTAGCATATCAAAGGGAGGAAAAGATCATCATAGACTTTTGTCACCACCTAAATGTCCACTTAGAACCCCACGGGATAATGAGTGATTAAAACAATATTTTGTATAATGAAGTGGAAGAATAGGGATGAAATGATGCGCATAACTTTCTTTTTTACAAGAGGTAATTATACTGACCACTTGTACACACTCAGAGAAAGATGTACTTACAAAAACAATCTCTCCAGTAAATATACAACATAAAACACAATGATTAGCTGTATTTTTTCTTTTTTTCAAAGCAGTCTGGAAATTGATCAGATGGGCAGCCTATCACACCTGTGAATCTGATAATATCATAGTTTTTAAATAATTCATGAGGAAGTATGCAGCAGTAAAGAGTTGATCTTAAATTCTACCGGTGCATGTAGGGGGGCAGAGGGATGGAGAGGGTGAAAAGTTACAAATCAAGATTTATGGTAGTCAGCATGTCACTTTGAATTGTATACCACAAATTCAAAATGCTTTGATGCAATGATGTTTTGAGGCTTGACAAGTGACAACTGGTGTCTTCAAACCTTTCTTATACAGTTTCTTTTTTAGTCAAAGTCAGTGATTTGAACAAACAGAAAAACTCCATAAATGTTCTGGGTTTTATGCTGAAGATCTTGGCATTTAGGAATTGGAAATTCTTAAAAACTGTCTTCATAGATGGGGCCATTGGCTTTCAGGGTCTGAATAGTGTAGTACTCTACAGCTCAATCCATTTACCTGACTAATGCTGAGATCTTGCTTTTATGATGCATTCTTCAAGACTTGCCACAGTTCCCTTGGAGTAGTCAAGATATTAATTAAAACAGCAGTCCCCTGATTCTCCTGAATTGGAGTCATTTAAGGCACTAGGCAGCTAGTTCCTACAGAGCAGACATTTATTTAAAAGTATGGAGTGGTATTTTTGTTTGTTTGTTTTAGAGGGTGAGCCTTTTGAAGAATTCAAATACAGTGTTTTTTATTCAAAGTTTTTTTTTTTATTTTGAGAAAGAAGTTTCTTCAATTATTCTCCTAAAGTGATATATTTATTTTAAAGAACTAGTGACTTCCTCATGACTCAACAGACATCAGAATATGGTTTGGACTTAGTGAATCCCAACAAAGCATGAGCTAAGGATCTTATAATTTTTCACATATCCATGAAGTCCTGTCAATATGTCTATAATTAACTGTATGTAGGTGTTCATAATCCAGAAACATTAATTCAGTTCAGATATGAACCCAGTAATTATTCACTTATTAGTCCCCATGTTGCCACTGTCTATAGGCATGCTGTATAAAGCCATCAAGCCATCCCCTTCTTTAATCTCCAAGAGGCATAATTGCCAGAAAAGAATGCTGTTTTGAGATGATGAACAAACCTTGAGTCATAGGAATGTGTTTGGACAAATCTCAAAAGATGTTTACTAGTCTGACCTCCTTCCTGCTTTTTCCTGTGTCTTCCATTTTATTTTCTTTCCAACAATCCCTTATTTTTCCAATAGTCAAATAATAGGGTGATGCACATAGTTAAAAGAAATGTAGTTAAGTAGGAACTCAACAAGCCAGAATACTTGAGTACTAATGGAGCTCATTGGGTGTGAGTGTCATTTCACAACCTAGAGACCCCATTTCTACCATGCATTAAAGCTCTCTCTCCCATTGGCCCCTGGTTTTGTCAAGATAGGAAAGATAATTTAGGGTGGAGACAGAGAGAAGAGGGGGAGAGTATGCATTTATGTAGCTCCTACTACGTAACACAATAGGCACTGTGCTAATTTAAAAAAAAAACATAAATATTATCTCATTTGAATGTGAGATAAACAAGTTCAGATAAACCAGAAATAAAATGAAATTTCTAGAACGTGAGATGTATTCCCAGAGAAGAATGATAGAAATGAAAAAAATATTATTGTAACAATATAATAACGATAAATTACTTACAAATTAATAGAAATGGTTGAAAAGCACATATAATAATATAAATAGTATTTATTTATATAGTAGTTTATGAAATATTTACATATATGTGTGCATATACATATGCATGTGTGAATATATTATGCACACATGTATGCATATGTGTACACATATGTCTGTAGATGTATGTATATATGAATACATGTGTGTATTTAGAGCAGCAACATTGCGTAGTACAGAGAGAGCTGCCTCTGGAGTTAGAGACCTCAGTTCAAGTCCTACTACTTTAAACATACCAGCTGTGCAACTTTGGGCAAATCACTTAACTTTTCATTTCCTCAGACAGTGGTCTAAGAAAGGGGTTCTAAGCTTTCTTTTTCTAACCCTCTTGGTTTAACATTTTTAAATTCAAAAAACATAAGATTATAAAGCAAGCTAAAGGTGAGCGAAAATAAATAATATAAATTTATACACACATGCATAAATACACCCCCCATACACACACATATAGTTTTCTCATCCATATTCATAGTTCACATGAAATCTATCCACGAAGTCTAATTTAAGAATCCCTCCTCTAAGAATTTAACTTTTAAATTAGGTTTCTATCTGTACTGGTGGAAGACATCCTCCATTAGATTTCTCTGTCTCTAATAAGTGAGAGAATTGGGTCTAAGCTACATCTTTTAACTTAATGTTCAATGTTTTTCCCACTATAGCTAATGCAAGAGGAATTTAACTGTCTCCAAAGAAGATGTATATTTTAAATGTCTTGTCATAGCAAGCCTTCCTCTAAAGATCTTCTCTAAAGCTTCTCTCCAAAATCTCATTGTAACAATCAGATGATCATAAGTTTTCGTACCCTATGTCAATGGAAAGCACATCCTGATGGATTTTAATACGGTAAACAAGCTTCAAACATGGAACTTGAAATGATATCCATGCCTAACACGTGGGACTCTGCACTAGGCTGTTAGTAAGAATATGCATTACTTTTGGCAATAACAATTCTCAATAATCATGTACAAACTAATAAAGAGAGGTTCTCTGTCTCTGAAGAACTATTAACCACAATAATAAAATTATTACAGAAAAGGACAATAAGAGAAGTTCTCATTCACCAAAACCTAACTTTGCGTAATCTCTCTGTCTTTGTCTTTAGCCCTGTCTCTGTTTGTCTTTTCCTCTGTCTCCGTGTCTGTCTTTTTTCCTCTGTGTTTCTGTTGCTGTTTCCCCCTTCTCTCTCTCTCTCTCTCTCTCTCTCTCTCTCTCTCTCTCTCTCTCTCTCTCTCTCTCTCTCTCTCTCTCTCTCATTTCTAACCAGCCGTTGTTCTTCCACTTATATTTTTATGAAGTAGGGGCAATATAAGATTAAGTGATTTGCCCAGTATATATCAAACTAAAGACTTTATCCCAGGTCTTTCTAATTATGATGAAAGGTCTCTATCCATTTTGCTACATGATGTTGCACTATTACTATTATCCTATAGTTAGCTCACAAAAGCAAAACAAAAACCAAGTATGTTAAGAAAAACCCATATTCACATTTTAAACAGTTGTGTAAAACAATGATTTGGGGATATTGAAAAGTATTAACAATCATTCCCATTTTTATATTTTTTTGAATTTTCTGACTGATACCACTTTAAATGCGTTGAAAGCCTTGAATATTTCTTGGAAACTTTTGTTAAGAGTATGTCAGCTTTGTGAAGTAGAAAGTTTTACAGTTCTCTGTAAAAATCCATTAAGTGCAGGCCACAGACTTCCAATGCAAATGTGATTTCTGCAAAAGTGAATCAAGGCAAACTCATGTATGTGGAACACCTCCTTTTAAAATCGTTTTGAATCATTCAGCCTTTCTATTGACCCATATTGGTTTGGATGCATTAGCTGTACCTGGCATACCTGGTTTAAGGCATGCTTCTGCATTCATGGAAGAAAAATGTTGTTCAGAATCATTCTAAGTTATCATTGTCAAAATGATCAATATGAAATCGTTCTGTTGCAATGCAACTAGGAAAGGCAATACGATTCATTGCAAGCTTTGGAATCAGGAGAGACTTGGTTCAAATCTGACCTCCAGCTCTTAACTTGTTCTATAATAATAGACAAGAAACAAGTTCGAAGAACTTCTGTTTTTTCCTTGGTAAAATTGGGATAATAATACCAAGTCTGTTGAAACATTCAAAAGATATAATGCCCACAAAGTGATTTTAAGCCTTAAGGCAGAATATAGAAATTCTCATATGTAACAACTATTATTGTTATTCTTATATAAGTACTCTTTTCAATACTTTGCAATCTCATCACTAGAATGTTCCACTGACTTGCTGATCAAGTTCGAGCTGTAGCTCTTCCCAACTCTTTCCTTTTGCCATACATGTAATCTAAACTCCTGCCTTTTCTGACAACATGAGTATTTGATGAACTATCTTTGGGAGAAAAGCATCCTGTTAAGGGTATGTGAACACTTTGCCCTTTCGGAGTAGGCTGACCTAGGACCTAATGAAAAAATATATACAGGACTAGGGAGAGAATGGAAGTCTAACCATAAAGGTGTTTTGTGGAGTTGAATTTATTCCAGCAATCAGTCATATGGTCACTTCTACAACATTCTCCATTATACTAAACTCCTGACCCAAATGCCCATGTCAAGAACAATTTACTCTTCTCATTTCAACCATTTGCATTTCTCATTTCAACCTTTTGCATTTTTATACTCTAGGGAAATAAAAGGAAAAAAAAAACTGGTATTGTTTCAGCTAGGTGGCACAGTGAACAGAGTTCCCTGCCTGGAGCCAGGAAGGCTCCTCTTCATGAGCTTAAATCTGACCTCAAATACTTACCAGCTCTGTAATACTGGGCAAGTCACGTAACTGTGTTTGCTTCAATTTCCTCATCAGTGAAGTGAGCTGGAGAAGGAAATGGCAAACCCCTCCAGAATCTTTGCCAAGCAAACCACAAATGGGGGTAATGAAGAGTTGGACATAACTGGAAAAAATGATTCAGCAACAAAACTTTCCCAGACTGCTTTTCACTTACTTATTGACATATTCAGAATGTATCTTTCCCCCCTTATGTACAAATTATCCTTTCCTTCGCCTAAAAAATTTGCTTAATCACCCCTCCTTTCCTTCTCTGTAATCTTCAATCCAGGTCCACTCCTATGCCAGCATTACTTGGGCTAAAGATAAAATAAGTTGAAAATGCTGTCATTGTTCAGTCATTTTTAGTCACGTCTGATTCTTTGTGATACCACTTGGATTTTTCCATTCCTTTCTCCAGTGTATTTTATAGATGAGGGAACTGAGATAAATAGTGTTAAGTGATTTTCCCAGGGTCACCCATCTAGTAAGTTTCTAAGGCCAAAATTGAACTCAGAAAGATAAGAATTCCTGACTCCAGATCCAACTTTTTATTCCTTGTGTCATCTAGTTACCCCTAAATTGAATATAAAAATTAATTTAAAAAATATGAAACTTTAGACTGCTTTCAAAATGTCTTTCAAACTCCAAGGATTTCTGTCTGTATACCATTTTAAAATCCGGATTTCCCAGTTAGATTTCTCTATCCTACAAGATTCAGCTCAAATTTTACTTCCTTCTTGAAATCTTTCTTCACCACCACAATGCATTATTATCTCATGTTCTTTTGAACTGTTATTTCACTTATTATGTCCACTACTTGACTACTTATTTGGTACAGGTATTTTGTTCATTTTGTGTCTGGGTTGCTTAATCAGTTCTTGCTCTGTTGTTTAGATTTTTATGTGTTTATGACATGGCATTATAGGCTCCTAAGGATAAGTAATTTAGATTAATGAAAGCAAAACCAAAAATCTTAATACTAGGAAAACCAAGAATTAAAATATTAAGTGCCATTCCCTAAAGGTGTGTGTTTGTGTGTATGTGTACTCACACATGTGTCACACAGGATATGTGCATGCATATGCTTTAGTAAATGAATGAATTTTAGTAAGGTGAAGAGAAAAGAGACTACAAGGAAGGAAAGCTAGACATCCTATTCCATATTCTACCCACATATCTGTCATTCCTAATACTTATTGGAATAACCTTAAAATCTACTATGTATTTTTCTGATTTCCTATAACAGTATAAAATTTTAAAATGATACAATATTAGATAATGAGAAAAAACTACTTCCTGCATTAGTACTTTGTAGCTCATATGTGTTCTTCTAAGAGAAAAGCCAACTCTCTCAAATATGTCTGATAATGAATGGGCAATTTAAAATGCTATGAAATTTAATTTGTGACATCTCCAACTTTTTTCTCTTTAAAATTCTGAAAGTTGAGTTTCTGGGAAATTAGGAAGAGAGAAGTTAAAGGCAGCATGTCTTCACTTGAGAATTGCCTCTTAGTCTGATTTTAGCAAGACATGCCAGGAAAGCTTTCTGAGAGAAAGGTGTTACACTGCAAATGGGGTATAAGAAAAGGAGATACAATAACATTCTACTGATCCAGCACCATAGGTGAAGTTCGTGTTTTGCATGACTAAATTTACTTTGATTCAGGATTGCAAATACCATATTACTTTATATTGGAAGGTTTTGCCATGCATTCAGTAGGTTTTCCAAGGGAAATATAAAATCTTAATGATCAAATTCTTGTTCAAGTACTTGGTTACATTTTTAAAAAAAATTCCTGCTACAGCTAATCACAACAAGGCTGTCAGTAACTATGTTCAAGATCCAGCAAAATAAATGCTAAAGTAGGAATGATTATTAACAATGTATGCTCTCTGAAACTGAATTTGTTTAAAATTCAAAATAGTATAGATTTCTGTATCTTAACAGACTGCTCTTGTGTGTTAACTATACACTAATGTATGCATTTCTGAATGGTAAAATCTCCAGCCTTGCATTGACCTGTCATCATGCAAGATTTAAGATAGTTATTTTCTTGAAAACCTCCTCAAAATTCTCTTTGTCCTTTCAGGTGTTTTGGAAAGAGTACTGAACTTAAATTCAGCATTTCATTGTCAGTCCTCGTTTTGCCAGTACCTAACTAGGTGACCCCAGATAGGTCACCTAACCTCTGTTTCCTTCTCTCTAATAGAGACAATAGTATTCTCTTCCTACCCTACTAGACAGGGTTAATTTTAAGATCAAATGAGATAGCATGTGAAAATATTTTATCAAATAGGACACTGTTTCAACAATGTCAGTTATTATCAGATAATTTACGTAAAACCTCTTATTGATTTAAGGTACCTTATAAAATTAAGTTATTAGTATCCTAATTTTTTTAACCTCTGCATTATGAGCAATTTGGTGAGTACTTCTGATAATTTTATGGTAATAGTAATAGTCATTTGGAAAGTACTTTATGATATAATTTCTTATATAAATCTCATTTGTTCCTCATGGGAACAACGAGAGGTAGGCAAATAAGCTCTGTTTTCCTCATTTCTTTATGCTGTTTAATGAAATGACATGGGTATGTCTTGTACCTGTAGAACTTCTATATTAAGTGAAGATAACAGAGATAAAGGAAAACAAACAAGCTAAGTCATATTTAAGACATTCAGTGTGGAAGTAATTAAGTAAGTTTAAATGACTAATTTTATGAGATTTCTTTCTTTGGAATTTATTTTCTTTTCCTGATCAAAGAGAGGTGATTAATGATGAGGTAGTAAAACAGGAAAGAGGCTTAGAGGAAGGCACAGAGAACAATGAGGATACTGCCTTTGTGAGACGAGGGAGGACAGAAAGAGTAGAAACAGATCAATATACTCTGCTTCTGGCCCGATCCTCTCCTCACTGTCCCCAAGCTTGCCACAGAACTACTTTTAAGGAACATGATTTGCCCATCATTGAACTGTTTCTTCCTCTGAGTCCACAAAAATCAGTGAACTCCCAATCGTCCTCATTAAAGAAGGTAAAAGAGATATAAATAAATCTCAAATAGTGTCTCATCAAAATTGTTTTTATTTAGCTATGAAATATGGTTTCTGTTTTTATTTAACTATTAATGGACTGTTTAATGAAAAAATTACTGGACAGGAAAGCAGATAACTTTGTTCTAGCACTGATTTTTGCCATGGACAATCAGTATTACCTTGAACAAGTCATTTTGCCCTTTTGGATCTCAAATTGCTCATGTGTAAAATGAAGTTATTAGAATACCCTAATGGGCGCAGTTGGGTGATGTAATGCATAGACTGAGGAAAATATGAGCTCAAATCAAGTGTTGGTCAGTAACCAAAACTTTATTTACCTCTATTTGCTGAACTGTAAAATAAAGATAACCATATTACCTAACTCCCAAGGTTTTTGTGAAGATCAAATAGAAACAAAATTGTAAAGTGTTCAGTACGATGCCTTGTGTGTAATAAGTTCTTAATAATATCTTGTTTCCTCCTCTTTTAAATTATGTGAATTTTTCAAGAACCAAATTTACCATTTTTAAGAATTAAAACCTTTTGCTTTCCTATTTTAACCATTTAAAAATAAAAAATACATTGGTTTGTTGTATTCTTCTTTGAATAAGGGATATTGAATATACTTTAGTTTTTCGTTATTCATTCACTTTCAAAATTATAAATATTAATTATTCTACTTGGAATATTTCAATAACTTCAGCATAGTATAGGGGATAGAGAACTGAAATTGGAGTCAAGAAGACTTGAGGTCAAATCCTCCCTTTGTTACGTTTTGTAAAGTCATGTGATTGTGGACAAATTCCATAATCTCTCTGAGTGTATTTTCTCATCTTAAAAAATAAGGGTAATACATATGTCATGTCACTCAAAAGATCGTAGGAAGGCTGAAATTAGGTCTTGCATTTAAAATACATTTCAAACTGTAAATATATATATATACATATATATCATCTTACATACATATATACATATCACATATTCATTTATGCACACAATTATATGTAACAGATATATATCTATATTATGTATATATCTATATTATGTAGATAATATAGATATTACACACATATGTGCATGTGTGTGCCAAATCTCCTAACTTTATATTTATAGAAAGCTATCCATTTCCCCATTCTAAAGTTGTCTTTTTAATATGCAGTGGATTAGCAAATACGAATTGCCAATCTTGGAGTGAAAGCAGGGTCCAAAATATGTTCACTCACAAATTCCCTCAGAATCCTCTAAGAAGTGAATCTGAACAAATTTTAGAGTAGCAGAATCTACTGAGAGACAGAGTGTGTCAGATCTAGGACAATTTAGAAGATCAAAGAGAAGGATGTTAACCTGGTTGTGGGAGAGCAGAGCACGCAGAAGCACCAGTTGAGATACAGCTATAGTGGAACAGAAATGGCCCTGGGAGAGCTGACTCTCCAGTCACAGTTCAGATTCCCAAATCACTGATTACAGAACAGGAGTCTGGCAGAACTGGGTAAGATAAGCACAAGGCCCACAACAGCAGCTACTCCTGGGTCTATCAGCCCCTCCTGAGGAGACCAACAAGAGATGTTGAGCCCAAGGGGGTGGAGCTGGTCATTGCCAATACCAGGATCACAGGTATGCCTTAGCACAGCCAGGGTAATTGGGCAGACACGAGTGTACATGGGGTTACTGCAGCCCTAGAGGAGGAGGAGACCTCCAGCAGCCAGACTACCACTCCCCCACACCTCACGCCCTGAGCTTAACTGAAACCTTGGAGAAATTGAGACTTCATCTGACATCAAGTCTTGGCATTGAAAGAATTCACTGACCACCTCCTGAAAGAGATGACAAATTGAAAATCCAGTGAATATTGTTACCAAATTCCAGAATTGACAAGTCAAGGAAAAAATATGTCAAGCAACTGGAAAGAAACAATTCAAATATCAAGGAACTACAGCTGGGATCACACAGGACTTTGCAGCTTCTACATTAAAAGAACAGAAGGATTCGAATGTGATATTCCATAACGCAAAGGAACTTGAACTACAAACAAGGGTCAACTATCCCTCAAAACTGAACATAGTCTTTCAGGCAAGGAAATCGACATTCAATGAAATAAGAGAATTCCAGACCTTCCTGGTGAAAAGAACAGAGTTCAATAGATAATTTGATCTTCAAATACTACACTCAAAAAAGACATTAAAAACGTAAAAAGGGAGTGGAAGAAAAAACTTGTTATTCAATATGGGTAAACTTTTTACATCCCTGTATGGGGTGATGATAAGTGTTAATCTTCAGAATTCTGTATCTATTACAACATTTAAAAGGTGTATACATAGAGGGTTTGAATATAAATTAACTGATATGATTGTAAAATACCTAATTAAGGGAGAAGAGAAAAGGAGGAGGTAGAAAATAGTAAATTGTATGATATGAAGAGGTAGAAAAACATATTATAGTAGAGGGAAAGAAGGGAGGGAGATGAGCATTATTTTACTTTGAGTTTTACTCTCATCAGAGATGGTTGAAGGAGGGAATAGCATTCTCAGAGGAGAAGGGGGAAAGAAAAAGGAGGGGGGTTGATAGAATAGGGGAAGACTAAGGGAAGCAGTGGTCCAAAGTAAAACTTTTGAGGAGGGAAAGGGATAAAGGAGAAATAAAACTAGAAACAGGGGTGAGGGGTGTAGGGTGAAGAGAAAGACACAGATAATCATAAGTCTCGTTGTGAATGGGATTAACTCTCCCATAAAATAGAGGCTGATAGAAAAATGGAGTAAAATACATAATGCTATGATATGTAATTTACAAGAAACATATTTGAAGCAGGTGGTTACATACAGTATAGGTAAAAGGTTATAGCAGAATATATTATGCTTTATCTGAAGTAAAAACAAACAAACAAGGGTACCAATCTTAATCTCAGGCAAAGCAAAAGCAAAACTAGATCTACTCAAAAGAGATGGGGAAGGAAACTCTATCCTGCTAAAGGCACCCTATACAAAGACATAATATAATTACTAAACATATATGCAACAAGTGGTATGGAGCTCAATTTCTTAAAGAAGTTAAGGGAGTTACAAGAAGAAATAGACAACAAAATTACACTACTGGAGGATCTTAACCTCCCCTTCACTGAACTTGGTAAATCTAACCTCAAAATAAAGAAGAAAGAAGTTATGGAGATAATAGAATTCTGGAGAATGTGGGTATGGTAGACCTCTGAAGAAACTGAATGATGATAGAAAGAAATTAACATTTTTTTCTCATTGGCACATGACACATAGAGAAAAATTGACCATCTGCTAGGTCATAAAAACCTCACAATCCAGTGCAGAAAGGCAGAAATAGTTAATGAATCCTTTTCAGATCATGATGCAATAAAAATAATTTGAGATAAAGGGTGATGGAAAGACAGACCAAAAATGAATTGCAAATTAAATAATCGAATTCGAAAGAATGAGTGAGTCAAACAACAAATAATGGAAACAATCAATAACTTCATTCAAGAGAATTACAATAATGAGACAACCTACCACAACATATGATATGTAGCAAAATCAGATTTTTGGGAGAATTTTGTATCTCTGAAAGCTTACATGAATAAAAGAGACAAAGAGGAGATCAATGATTGTGTATTGTATGAGTAAACACCCAACATACACAGGGGGCAGCTATCACAAGTTCTTTGATCTGCTTATCTAAAAGAAAAGACAACTTTTAAGGGGTTAACAATCACTTTAATCAAGCACATGCATCTTTCAGTTAATCTAGGAGAAAAGGTGGCACACTGAACTTTAGAGAAAATACAGAGAAATCAAAGAGTAATAGACATGACTTCCTCTGTCTGACTATAATCAACACATACATCACAATTCAACAGACAGATCCAACTGTCTGACCATAGTTATAAAAGAGGGGAGCAACCAACATCTGAATTTTCAAAGCTCGGGGGCTCCTTAGTGGCTTCCCAGAGTCTCTCATCTGGCACACAAACCTTACAAAAACTAAGCCTCAAAGTAAAATCTCATCCTCAGTTTATTTAAATACTTTTCAGAGCCAGAGGGAATGACACTCTGACCCAATGCCTCAATAGCAAAAAAAAAAACAAAAGGTACTTGGGAGCCTCCCACAAAGCAAGTTACCTAAACAAGCAGGTCCATCAATATGTGGGGAACCTTAATCACATTATTTATTGAGAGGAACTTTTAGTAAAACAAAACTAGCAAAAGATTCTACTCTACTTGGCCTTACAGGCATGTAACTGAAAAAGTCAGAAAAAAGGAAGAACTGAATAGCTCCAATTAAATATTAAATTAGAAATACTGAAAATGAAAGAAGAGATTTAAAAAATTGAAATTAAGAAAACTATTGAACTAATAAATAAAGGTAGGAGCTGGTTTTATAAAAAAAAATAACATCAATAAAATTGATAAACCCTTGATCAATCTGATTTTAGAAAAAGAAAGAAGAAAACCAAATTACCAGTATAAAAAATGAAAGGGGCAAATTCACCTGCAATGAAGAGGAAATTAAAACAATAATTAGAAATTATTTTGACAAACTCTATGCCCATAAACGACGATTTTATTGAAATGGATGAATATTTAAAAAAAATAATTTTCCTAGATTCATAGAAGAGGAAATAAAATATTGAAATCATGCCATCTCATCAAAAGAAATTGAATAAATCATCAATTAACTCTTTAGAAAAAAGAATGAATCCAGGGCCAGATGGATTTACAGTGATTTCTATCAAACATTCTAACAACAGTTAGTTCCCATACTATACAGACTACTTGGGAAATGTGGCGAAGAATGAATCTACCAAATTCTTTTAATGATACAAATATGGTGCTGATACCTAAACTGGGTAGAGCTAAAACAGGGAAAGAAAATTATACACCAATTTCCCTAAAGAATATAGATGCAAAAATTTTAAATAAGATATTATCAAAAAGATTACAGAAACTTATCACAAGAATAATATACTTTAATCAGGTAGGATTTATGCCAGGGATGGTTCAATATTAGGAAGACCATAAGCATAATTGATCAAATCAAAAACAAAGAAATTAGGGGAGCAGGGAATAGTTTATTTGTCAGATTTATGGAGAATGGAGGAAATTTGTGATCAAACAGGAGATAGAGAACATTATGAAATACAAAATGGGTAATTTTGATTACATCACATTAAAAAGGTTTTGCACAAACAAAACCAATGCAATAGAGATTAGTAAGGAAGCAGAAAACTGGAATAGAACTTTTATAACTGACATCTGTCATAAAGGCTTCATTTCTACAATATATAGGGAACTGAGTGAAATTTGCAGAATACAAGTCATTCCCCAAATGATAAATGTTCAAAGGACATGAACAGGCAGCTTTCAGAGAAAGAAATTAAAGATATTTAGTCACATGATAAAATGCTCTAAATCACTATTTATTAGAGAGATGCAAATCAAAACAACTCTAAGGTACCATATCACACCTATCAGAGGAGGAAAATATTGGTTAGTAACTAATGCAGATTCTAGTACTGGTCAGATTTCACAAAAATAGAATGGAAGATCTCTGTGCATCTTCAGAAGAGAATGAAAAGGAGTAACAGTGAGGAGCAAGCTGTTGTAGTGGATGGAAGGAGATGGGATCAATAGTGCACATATTGGGGTTTGATTTAACAAGAGGAAGGATGGTCTCTTCACTGGAGACTGAAGAGACATAAATAGTTGGATATGGCATTGAGGAGATATGAAATAAGGAGAGAATGAACTCATGATGAATGATCTTAATTTTGGATCTGGTTTATTAAGGTGAGATCCTCAGCTAATGGTATGGGCTTGGGAGCATGTTGTTGGGAAATTGAAGAAATAAAAGAATTTTTGGAAAAAATCAGGCAATATAACAAGGAAACAAGGGATTCAAGAACATAGCAGGAGTAACCTGGTTTATTATAGGATCACATCTGGAAAGAACAACAAAAAAGACAGCCAGTACAGAAATGAGATTCTGAGAAATGATTGAAAAGTGAAGGATTTGAGGTCCCTTGAAAGGAGATGGGAAGATTATGGGGAAGGGATTGAGAAGACAAAAAGGATAGCTGTACCAATAGTATAGGACAATAAGATAAAGAACAATAGAGTTTTGATCAGATGGAGGTTTCAAACATCTTTAATGTGAAAATTAACACTTATGAGTGAAAGTATGGCTGAGCCCCATGTGTAGCTGAGGTAGACTAGAAGCATAGGTTATGAGATCTGAATAGAATGAAGAATTAAGAAATTAAGCATTTGATGAAATTTCAACAAAGAGAATCTAGGGTTGAATTTATTAATAAAGAAGGGATGTCATTGGGGTAAGCAGATTATGGCCACCAGGATTTGAAATAGGTCACAAATTTGAATGACATTCTCTCTCTGTTTCTCTGTTTCTCTGTCTCTCTGTCTCTGTCTCTGTCTCTGTCTCTGTCTGTCTCTCTCTGTCTCTCTGTCTCTGTCTCTCTGTCTCTGTCTCTCTGTCTCTGTCTCTGTCTCTGTCTCTCTGTCTCTCTGTCTCTGTCTCTCTCTCTCTCTCTCTCTCTCTCTCTCTCTCTCTCTCTCTCTCTCTCTCTCTCTCTCTCTCTCTCTCTCTCTTTCTGTACACACACACACTCCTATCCAGGTTCACATAGCCAGGAAGTATTGTAAGTGTTGCATTAACACACACATATACACACATAAATACATACGTGCACATATACTTAAAGTTCTCTCAGTATATTAAAATTTCTCTTTCAATCTTTTTCTCTATACATACATATATGAATACATATTCACTACACACATATTTATAACAGGCAATTATTTGGCATTTTTATTGGGATTTTGGGCAATGTCATAGATAAAACATTCCTATGTTCATTTGTCATTTATCATTTACAGTAATATTTTACTTATAAGCAGGGCACTTGTTTTTCTTGATAAATGACAGTCTAGAAATTTTAAGGAACCAAAATAGTCATCACAAAATCTATGCCCTGTGAAGTGTATTCTTAAAAGAACCCTGCCAGGCACTCTCAGACCGTATTTACCCTTATTTTATATTAAATTTTTACAAGAAGATGGGTAATTCTTTTTTCATTTTACTTTTTATTTCATTTTTAATTTTTTAATTAATTATTTTTTTAAAGTTTTGCTCATATAGCCAGAGTCTTTTGAATTCCTATTTAATATTTTTCTTTAACTTCATACTTCTGAACTCTTTCATAGCATTTGTTTATTTTCCACATTTCCCTATCAAATTTCTTCTGTCCTTCTACTTTTTCTGCTTCTCTTTCTAAGTGGTTATTTTGCCTAGACTCTTTTTCTATAGCTTTGTCTATGATAATCCAAATAGCTGTGGGTATACTTGAAGGCTCTGCAGCAACTCTTTGTTCTCTTTTCTGTCTTTAAATTATTCACTTTCAAATCATAGTGGACATTTTAAGTTCATTATTTCTATGTTTTTATATATATTATACCCTAGAATCTCTCCTGAGCTCCAGTGCTTCAGAAACTCTCTACTGGACAATTAAAAATGGATTTCCCATAGACATTTACAAATCAACATCTTAAGAAAACACACCTTTCCTATAACCTCACCCTCTTGTCATTGTTAGGATCTATTATTATTGAGGACATCACCATTTTCTCTGTGATCAAGATTCACAAATTGGCAAGCTTCTTTAATTACTCTTACTCATTCCACATATTCAATCAGTAACCAGATCCTATCGTTTTTATATTCAAACACCTCTTGTAAATGTGTCCATCTTTCCATAAACATAGAGAAAACTGGTGTGGAACTTTCTAGATTTATACAATAGCCTCATAATTGATCTGTTTGATTTGGCATACCGCATTCTGGTATATGAGCCATACAAATTTTCAAAAATATATTTCCTAAAATTCAGTTCTGATGAAATCTTCCTTTCCCTTCATTTAAAAATGCCAATGTCTCTCTATTGCAACTTTGATGAAATATGAACTTACATTTGACATTTAAAACTCTTCACAGTCTGGATCCTTTTTATTTTCCTTATCATCATATATTATGTCTGTCCACGTTGTCTTTGATCTGATTGCTATTCTTCACATAAATGGTCCATCTCTTTGTCTTTGCACTGGCTATCCCTCATCCCTAGCATGTTTTCACTTCTCAACCCAGACTATTATGCCTTAGCTTTCTTCAAAAGTGAATTCAAACTCCTCCTTCTATAGCGGGTTCTTTCCTGGTCCATCACGTTATTACTGTCTTCCTTTCTAAGGCTGCCTTTTATCTACTTCGTTTTTTATAAATGTGGCATCTATCTATGTAACTAGTTATCTAAGTATCTGTGGGTATATGTATATCTATATCTATATATCTATATTATATACGTGTGTGTATGTGTGTATATATGTATATAGAGAGACAGAAAGATAGACACAGAGAGAAAGAGATGGATACATATAAATATGTAGAACTATATTCACACATAAACACATGTGCACACTTCTAATCTCCCCATTTATGTAAGCTCCTTGGAGATGGGAAATTTTAGTTGTACCTGCTGCTACTGTTATTTCTTTGCATCCAGAGTGCTTTTAGCATAGCGTCTGACACATAGTAAAGCAAACAGAAATGTGCTTTAACCTTATCATGCTCATGATTTCCTTCTCTATTTCCTTTTGAGTGCATCCCCCACTTCAATTTTCTTAATTTTTTAAAGATTAAAATACTCCCTAATTAGAAGAAATAGAGCATAGATGGAAGAATATTGATGTTAGAAAGATAAACCTTTGTTTCAGGGATACATTTAAGTCTATTAAAATGTACAATTTTCCTAAAAGGAAATCCAGCCCACTCAATGGTCTCATTCAATTTTCAGCTCAGCACATTGACCATTTCCTGTCTAATTACTATCTTCTTCACAAAGAGAAAATGAAGTAGATGCTAATTTCTCACCTTCCCTTTGCTGGCCCTCTTTTCATCAGTCTGAGCCTCACATGTACACAAGGCAATTATGCCACCTTAAGACCTTTATGTCATAGAGGAAGGCAAACTAATACACTAATTCGCACTAAGATGTAGGTGACATCTGGCATAAAGCACTTAAAAAAATTAATAGAGATGGCAACATTTTTCAACACTGTCTTCCTGACGCCATATTACCTCAAAGTCGTAGTAAGGAATGACTTAGTCCAATACTTTCAGTGTGCTACTTAGCAGAGTTCAAGATTGTTTCTTAGAGGAGACAGGCTACCTTTACAACCTGACAAGAATAAGCCACATTTTAGTGTCCAACCTATGAATAGATAAAGCAATATAAGTTTTTGCCTCAGGAGACACACATCTTCTCAACACAAATGCTCAGGATAAACTGCTGCTTTGAAAAGTTAATCTCAAGGAAGTAATAATCAGAGAATGTAGGGGAAGTTGCTAAATGCATTGAAGTATTTTCTCATTTGATCCTCACACCAAGTTTGATAGGCATGTGCTATTATTATCTTCATTTTACATTCGAAGAAACTGAGGTGGTCATAGATCAAGTGACATGGTCAAGGTCACACAGGTAGCAAGTGTCTGATGCTATATATGAACTAACGACTTCCTGACTTTAGGCCCACTGATCTGTCAATTACACTGCCAAGTTGACTGGGAAAGAGATCTACTCACAAAACTCCTACAAAATCTAGGCAAAGAATGTAATCTTCATTACCTCACTTTATCTCTAATGTTTTTCCTTATCCCTTTGGTTGGAAATTTTCTGATTCCTTTGATTCCTCAGATAATTTTATTTATCCCTTCGGTGTATATTCACATTTAGTTTTCTATCTTTTTTCTTAATATTTTGTAACTGCCCAACAAAAAAGTGTTTGTCACATGTGAATATCTTTGCTATCTATAGTAATCAATGCTATTTTGCCAAAGTTTATAAAACAACCTACTTTGACTTTGGAACACAGGAAAAGTTATGATAAGACTGGAGTTGATTCAAAATTTTATTTCTACAAAACTCAGAAATGTGAAAAAGATATCTTCTAGTGTCTTAATTAGATTGCATCTGTTCGAGTTAAATCCTCCATCCTATATGCTACCTCTAGGTGAACGCAGCTGTCTCTATCAAGGAACATTTGCAGCAGTATAGCCATAGAATATGCCATCAAATCCCCATAAAGGGAAGTACATGGATCAAGTTCATTTGAACACAAAGAAAACAGGATGAAAAAGTTTTAAAAAGCAGAAAAAATCATCCCAACAACATAATCATTCCCAACCAAGGTTGCAAGGTAGTCATTTTTAGACATTGAGTCCTAAAGACCTAAGTTGATACTTAACTTAAAAAAATCAAATAACCTTAGAGGTTATATCTTTTTTAAAAAAATTTTTCTATTAGCTAAAGGAAAATTTCATGACATTGGAATGTTACCACTCTATCTCTATTAAGAAATCAGTGATTGTTTATTCCTTACTACAAATTCTATATTCTATATCTCCTCCATCTTTACATCTGCCCTTTTATTATTTAACATGGTTGATTCTATGTTATATAATGTGAAATAAGGAAAGCTTTCACTTAGCGGTGTTGTAAACACAGAATGAGATAATGGATGCAAAAACATTTTGCAAACCTTCAAGTTCTATATAAATGTCAACTGCAATTATTAGTGTAATGCTATACTCACCAGAACTCTAGTCAGACTTTTTTCCCTGAGCTTTCTACAGCTGTCTTACTGGACTCAAGCAAAATTTAGAGATTAATTCACAGATAATCAGGTAAATGTTTAATAACTGAGTTATCGTGTGTGGTGAGAGAAAATGTGTGCAACACATACCATTAAATTTAATCTCCAATAATAGCCTTTTCTTAAATCTGGACAATCAGCAAAACTATAAATCAAGCCTTGGTTTGTAGTCATTGCCCATTTCTAAGGCATAAATGCTCACACTGAAAATTTAACAATTGTCTCTTCAAGCCCATTTGAGTTGGTTCCAGCACACTCCTGCCTTTGTACATTACTATCTCTCCTGCAAGTCTGTAAAATAATGTCTAAAATTTGTGAGTACTTAATGAATTGTTTGAATTAAAGCATTTGTTTTCCAGGAGAATCCTTTTGAAATATGTCTATTTTGCCTTGAAAGAGAAGGGGACATTTACGTTAGTAGACTGAGGAAAGCATCAACATATTAGGCAAGACTACAAAATCAGATTTACTAGATTTCTTCAACTAAAATGAAGTTCTGAAATAATGGTGGAAGAGAATAAGAATTTCTTAATTGCCTAAAACATACTAGGTATTATGCTAAGGGCTTTACAAATATTACCTCGTTTAATGTTCATACTAACAGTGAGGTATGTGCTATTTTTATTCCCATTTCACACTTGAGAAAAACAAAATAGATGGAGGTTAAGTGAGCTGGTAAAGCACACACATCTAGCAATTTTGTTAATCCAGATTTAAACTCCAGTCTTCCTGACTCTGAGTCATGTATTCTATCCATTGCAATATAAGTTGCTTTAAAAGGGGAAATGCGATAAGTACCTTTTAGATTGGGGGAGAATGAAGAGTAATAAATAGTGTTGCCCAAAGAAGACAGAACTGAATGAAAGGTCACGAGGATGAGGGGGGCTATAGTTGGAGAGAACAGCGTGAGAGCTGTTTATAGATAGAAAGTTGCAAGCAAAAACCAGGCATACAAAGTAATTTTGCCTATGAGTGTAAAAATCTAGTTTTGGTTGTCACTTAATTAATTATTACTATATGGGAAGATTGATGGAATTATAGAATCTTACACTAGTAGAGATCTTAGAGATAATTTAGACAATAAATTCTCACATTTTTTATTTTGGTCTCTTACATGTCTTCTCAGAGAGTTTTTAAATGTTATCAGTAAAAATATTTACCATTACAAAAAAAATTAAAGATCTTGAAGTACAGATTTATTTTTCTCCATCCAAGTTCACAGAACTCCCAACTCTACCCATGGAACAATGGATCCCAAATACAGAATTTCTAATTTATACTAAGGGAAAATCATTGCAAATGATGGAAGATATAGAAAAGTGATGTAAGGTGAAACTTACGTTGATTAGCTACGAGAAGACAAGAATTCAAGCCTAAACTTTTTGCCACTAATCTATGCTACAAACTCTCTAAAATAGAGTGTCTGACTGCTGATAGCCTTGGAATTAGCACTATCCAAGAAGCACCTAATTTTCAACCCCATGTGCTGCTCTTCAGGTAGATATGACACTCTTTTTATAGAATGACCCATTTTAACAAGGGAATAAAATAAAAAAAGACTCATTTAAGATATTTGTGAATTATTTCTAGTACTTCTTTGGACATATATCATATATAAAATAGCAAATATAAAATAGTAATCTCTGCATTGATTATAGTGTTTCATTTTTCAAATTACTTAAATTGTTCTAAGAGCACAGTACTGGTTTTCACAGATTCCTTATGTGATTGTATACTCCTCTAGCTTTCCTTGATAGAATTTTTTAAAAATAACTTTTATAAAGAAAAAGTTTCATTTATCTGAGATTGGATTTTAGAGCAGAAAGTTAATAGATTAAGGAGTCTGGAAATCAATTTCTATTGTCATATGACATTAAACAAGTCACTCATGCCTGAGCTTGTTTCCTTTTCTGCAAAATGAGAGTGAACATACATTCTCATCCTTTTTCAGAGAGTTTTAATGTACATCAAATGAGATGAATATTTTAAAGTATTTGGAATGAAGAAACATGAAAACCATACCTAATATTGTGGATGATAATTACAGCAGCATGATTGGCAAGAAATTGAAGACGATCTCTTAACACTGTGTGATATTAGAAAAATTTTATGTGAAAACCAGATGTAGAAAGGGATCTATCTATTAATACCTGCCCCCCTCCAAACATCGACGTGCTTTTTATTAGAGATGAGACCTGACAAAAAGAATAGGAAGCAATTAATCAGTACCTGGCTCCACATTTGTAACATAGCACAGAATGAACAATAATAACTCTGTGGAATAATTACTAACAATATTAAAGAGTGAAGAATGACTTGGCTCACAGCCTAAGAAAAATTCAATCTAGGAATCTGAAGGAATATAGTCCCTCAAAGCCCATTTACAATCATTTGGTTAAGAGGAAGGGGGTGGTGAATAGCTTTGAACTGTGGCTTCAGAGACAGTTTGGGACCACAAAAAACCTTGAACCCAGAATAAATAGAATTCTCATTAAAATGGAACATCCAACTGGAGGATAATTTTGTAGGCACTGTCATGTGGCATAGAGGTATGTTAAGATTTATGTGGTATTCCATATATCCAAGTAACTTGGAGACACAGATCATGAAATGGACCTGTCTCTTCCTCGGTAATTACAGGTGAGAGGTTAACATGAATTTTGCACTGCTGATCAAGATCTGCTGCATTGTTTTAAAATTATTCACCATTTGTCCCACCCATGTTTTTTACTATCTGATTGTTCTTTAGCAAAATGTGTTATTTTTTAAATAAAATATAATTATCATCTGGTCTAGTGATATAAACTCATGAACACATACACACACATACATATATGTATAGGTATATGTCTACCTATCTATCTACATGTTTTCTTATTTACCTGGGAAACTTGTATTTAAGAACCCCCCTCTATCAATCTGCTACAGCCAATCAACAGTTAGTAATGCAGATCACCAAGTATCACCAACTCAATTGTTGGTAACATTTAGAGGTGGAGTGATTTTCAAAGGTCATACAGACAATGTGCAAGAGGTAGAACTTTGGCCTAAGTCTTCTTCACTCTGAATGATATATTTTATCCAATATATCATGCTGCTATGAGTTCATATATTTATATAAGTACATATTTCTATGCTATAGATATTCAGATAAATATATGGCCACTTAATCATTTATTAGCTTATACTTTTTTGAATTATTGTGCATATATATATGCATACACATATTATGTATACATGTGCCTATGTATTTACCTACCTGGGTATGTGTATATATACAAGTAATATATGACTATAATTATATATACATATATACAACATATACTATGTATTTATATTAGAAGATTCTGAATGTGTACAGGCATATGTATTACGTATATGTGTATATGCATGCATGTGCCATATACATGTGATATACCTATGTATCATACACACACTCTCTTTGTTCAGAATCTTCCCTTGTCTTCTTATCAAATTTATGTGTATTCTACTTCCAAACTAATTTCACTTAAACTCCAATTTTGTCACATCATTTCTCTGTTCAAAAACCTTCAGTCGTTGCCTGTTTTTTACCTTATCCTATCTTAAGTTTTCTGTTTAGCTTTTAAAACCTCCATAATATGTCCTGACTCAACATTGTTTCTTATTACTTCCCAAAAGAAACACTCTACACCAACCAGTCCAATTTCACTTAAGCAGGTATGTATTCCCATTCTTATTATTGTGTCTTCTCTCTTAATGTTTCCCCTTACTTGAAATGCTTTCTTTTCTCTCATTCCACAAATCATTCTTCTCTATTATGGTTTGTTCATTGAGCTATCATTGATTACCTTAATTGATCTCTCATCTCTAGAACTCTAGATTATACACACTCAATCATCATTTACTACAGAACTGTGTATAAAATGTGCATATTAATACATGCCTATTTATACTTGTAAACATGTATATATGCATCTCATCATGACTTTACTTCCAAGTTTCACCACTTTTGGTCTCTTGTGTTGCCTAGGAAAAATTTATGCTTCTAAAACCACAGTATTGGTGGCAAAAGGGACCTTGGGGTTCATTTAATGTAAAGAACTAACTTTATAGGTAAAGTACAGCAACTTACCTTTCCATATCCTCATGTCATAAACAAAGCAAAGTAGGAATCAAATCCTTTCATTCTGAATTAAAATAAAGCTATAATAATAATGTAATATATTATATAATATAATTATAATAATTTCCTTTGATGTATAAGCAAAGAAAATCAATAATGATTATTCATTCAGCATTTCAAAATATAACAATTATATACATTAAGATGTGTCTTAGAATGAACGTTTCTATAGTTTTTTTCTGTATTTTAAATTAGGGAATATTTGTCTTTCTTGATTATCTCACTAAATTGTACATTCTTAAAGGATAAGCCCCATATTTTAGGCTTCTCTGTGTCCTCCATAATGTTTAACTTAAGTTTGCTCACGTAGCAGATAATCCGTATTTTGGGACTGAATGATTGGTAGAAATAGTGAAACTAATGTCAGTGTTATGAGTTTACTTCTTTAGCATTTTTCAAAGTAGTTATCAAACAACTATGAATTCTGAGGGTTCAAATTACCCACCTTTTACATAACTGTGTATTTGATAACCCAAAACATTAAGAAATGATTAATGAATGAGGAGTTTTTCCCTTTGAATTTGTGCTTTCTTTCACAATCTGAATTAATACAGGTGCAATCATGCAAAACAATTCCATAATTAGTCATATTGTGAAAGAAAACACTGACTAAAAACAAAACAATAAAAATGAAAAAAAGTATACTTTGATCTGCATTCAGACTTCATATATCCTTTCTCTGGAGGTACATACCATTTTTCATCATAAATCCTTCGGAATTGTCTTAGATCATTTTATTGTTGAGAAAAGTAAGTTACTCCCAGTTGATCATTGTGAAATATCGTTATTGTAATATATACAGTGTTCTCCAAGTACAGATCACTTCACTTTGAATCAGTTTATCTAACTCTAGGATTTTTCTGAAATAGCCTTGCTTGTCATTTCTTGTAAACTGTAGTGTTCTGTCACAATTACAGAATTCTTATGAATTTCTTAGTGAATTTGTTTCACCACAATTTGTTCAGCCATTCCACAATTAAAGGACATCCCTCAGTTCCCAATTCTTTGCCACCACTAAAAGAGCTGCTATGAATATTTCTGTACAAATAGATCTTTTTTCCTCTTTTTCACCCTGTGTGGTACAGAACTAGCTGTGGTACTGCAGTATCAAAAGTTATGCATAGCTTTATGGCCCCCTGGGCATAGTTCCAAAATGTTCTCCAGAAAGGTAATATCAGTTCAAAGCTCCATCAATGGTACATTCATGTTGGAATTTTCCCACTTCCTCTCCAAAATGTATTATTTTTGCTTTCGGTCATATTAGCCAACTTGATAAGTGTGAGGTGGAAGCTCCGTTGTTTTGATTAGCATTTTACTAATCAATAATAATTTATAACATTTTTCCATATGAGTATAGTTTTGAATTCTTGGTTTGAAAGCTGCCTGTTCCAATAGTTTGACCATTTATCAATTGTGAAATGGCCTATATTCTTATAAATGAGATGCAGTACTTTATATATTTGAGAGATGAGACCTTCATCAGAGACATTTGGGGAAACAATTTGCTCAGCTTTCTTCTTTTCTTCTAATCTTGGCTGCATTTGATTTGTTTATGCAAAACAATTTTAAATTAATATAATAGAAATTATCCATTTTACATCTTACAACTCTCTCTAGTTGTTCTTTGGTTGGTCCCTTATCCATAGATGTGACAGTCAAACTATTCCATGCTCCCTGAATTTCCCCACACTATTTATGTCTCATTCCCATGTAGAACATGAATTTATCTTGTTATATGGTTTGAAATGTTACTCTATACTTGATTTGTATCAGACTTTTCCAATTTCATCAACAATTTTTAATCAAATACTGAGTTCTTATCCCAAAAAGTTGGATCTTCAGTTTTATCATATGCTTGATTACTATGATCATTTACTGTAGTGTATTGTGTACCTAAGCTATTCTGTTGATCAACCATCCTATTTCTTAGCCTTTGATTGCCACTTTATTATACAACTTAAGATCTAGTGCAGCTAGGCCACCTTCCTTCACAATTGTTTTTCTTTCCATTAATTCCCTTGATGTTCTTGACCTTTTGTACACCCAGATGAATTTATTTGGTATTTTATTTCCTCCCGACTCATGAGAAAACAATTTTTAACATTCATTTTTAAAACTCTGAGTTCCAAATTCTCTTCTTTCCTCCCTCCCCATCCCCTCTTATTAAGCAATTCAATGTAGGTTATATATGTACAGTTATGTAAAACATTTCTATGACAGTGATGCTGTGAAAGAAAATATACACAAAAGAAATCAAGAAAAATAATGAAAAGTACGATTCAAAGTGCACTCAGACACCATCAGTTCTTTCTCTTGGGATGGATAGCATTTTTTATCTTCAGAACTATCTTGGATCATTCTATTACTGAGAATAGCTCTCACTCACAGCTGATCATCCTATAATACTGCTGATAATTTGTACACAGTGCATTTCACATCAGCTCATGTAAATATTTCCAGATATTTATGACAGGATCCTACTTATGTTTTCTTATGGCACAGTAGCATTCCATAATAATCACAAAGTACATTGTGTTCAGCCATTCCCCAACCAGTGGACATTTCTCTCAATTTCCAGTTCTTTGCCACCAGAAAACAGCTGCTATAAATATTTTTGTGCACATAGGTCCTTTTCTTTTTTTATCTCTTTTGGGATACAGTCCTAGTAGCAATATTGCCAGCTCAGAGGGTATACATGGTTTTATAGCCCTTTGGCCATAGTACAAAATTATTCTACAAAATGGTTGAATCAATTAGCAACTCCACTAATAGTGCATTAATGTATTATTTTTCCCACATCTCCTCTAACGCTGGTAATTTTCCCTTTCTGTCCTAATAGCCAGTCTAACAGGCATGTGACAGTATTTCTCCAATCAAAAGTGAGTTAGGCCTACTCTAAAACTGCTCATATATTTTGATCTTTCATCAGTTGGGGAATGGCTCCTCTGTTTATACATTTGACTCATTTCTCTATGTTTGAAAAAATGAGGCCTTTATCAAAGAAAGCTGCTTCAATTTTTTTCAAAGTTACTATTGCTAACTGTATTTTCCTCCATCCTATTCCCCTCTATATATTCTATTATCTCTCTCCTTTCACCCTGACCCTCCTCAAAATTGTTTTGTTTTTGGCTACCTCCTCCCCCAATCTGCCCTCCCTTCTATCATCCCCCTTAATCTTATTCTCTTCCCCTTCTACTTTCTTGTGGGGTAAGATAGATTTCTATATCCATCTCAGTGTCTGTTGACTCTCAAAGAACAAATTTTGATGAAAGTAAGGTTCACTCACTCTCCCTCACCTCTCTCTTCTTCCCTGAATTTTAAAAACTTTTTCTTGACTCTTTCATGTGAGATAATTTACCCCATTCTAATTATTTGTTTCTCTTTTCCAAAATACATTCCTTTCTCACCCCTGAATTTTATTTTTTAGATATCATCCCTTCATGTTCAATTCACACCTGTGCTTTCTGTCTAGCTATACTCCTTCTAACTGCCCTAATAATGAGAAAATTCTTATGAGTTACAAGTATCATCTTCCCATGTAGCAATGTAAACAGTTTTATCTCATTATGTCCCTTTTGATGGTAAATCCTTTCATGTTTACTTTTTTATGTTTTTCTTAACTCTTCCATTTTCAGGTTAAATTTTCTATTCAGCTCTGATTTTTTCATCAAGAATTCTTAAACATTCTCTATTTCATTGAATGTCTACTTTTTTCCCTGAAGAATTGTACTTACTTTTCATGAACAGGTGAATATTGGTTGTTAATTGTATCTCCTTTGCTTTCCAAAATATATCACAAGTTCTTCACTATCTTAATGTAGAAATGGAAAAATCCTGTATCACTATGGTTTCACAATATTGGTATCATTTCCTCTTTGACTGCTTGCAATATTTCCTCCTTAGTCTGTGAGCTCTGGAACTTACTTATCATTCCTGGGAGTTTTCATTTTAGGATCTCTTTCAGGGGACGATTGATAGGTTCTTTGAATTTTAATTTTACCCTGTAGTTATGGAATATCAGGGGAGTTTTCTGTGTTAATTTCTGGAAAGAGGATGTCTAGGCTCTTTTTCGATCATGCTTTTAGGAGTTCAATAATTTTAAAGTAATCTTTTCACAGTCTGGTTCCGAGGTCGTTTGTTTTACTGATGAGATATTTCACATTTTATCTTCTTTGATTCTCTTGATTTTGCTTTAATTGTTTCTTGATGTGTTGTGGAGTCATTAGCTTCCACTTGCTTATTTTCAAATTTTAAGGAATTATTTTCTTCAGCTAACCTTCATACCTTCTTTGCCATTTGGCTAATTCTAGTTTTTAGAGTTGTTAGCTTCAATGAATTTGTGTCTATTTTTTCTTCTCATGTTCTGTGCTTCTTTAACCACTGTTAACTTTTTTCATATTTTTCTTGCATTACTCTCATTTCTTTTCCCAGTTATTCTTCTACCCCTCATTTGTTTTTTTAATCCTTTTTGAGGTCTTCCAGGAGTGCTTTTCAGACCTGACATCAATTCATATTTTTTTCTTTGAGTCCTCACATGTATCTGTTTTGACATTGTTGATTTCTTCTTAGTTTATATTTTGATTTTACCTATTACTATAGTAAATTTCTATAATCAGGTTCTTCTTTCTTTCTTATTGTTGACTCATTTTCCATCCTACATCTTAATTTTACCTCTATATTGAAGTAGGCCTTTGTTCCTGGGGAAGAACAAAGCAATTTTTTAGCTGTAGGCCTTTCTTGCTGCTTCTCTCAGAACTAATTCTGTGGGCTCTGTAAATTTTCTATTTTTCCAAGGTGGTGTGATTTAAAGAGAGGTGTAGGTGGCTTATGCTTTGATCTGGGAGCAATTACAAAGGTTATTTTTCACCCTGGACCAATGATCAGGTTTCCCACCCCCTGTTGACCACATACTCCAGAGTGCTGATGCTCCTCACCCTAGGACTACAACCTGAATCTTCACCCAGATATCCAACTTGGCAATACAACAGATGCCTGATACCAGTTTCATCAAATGGTTCTTAAAATATCATTCTGATGAGTTGTCCAGCCCTTTAACCCTGAGAAGTTCAAGATTTTCTGTTGCAGATGTAGTTGCCCCCAACTGTCTTGCTGGAGTGGGACCTTCCTGTTGTCTAGCCTTTGAGCATGAAGCCATGCTGCTGGCTTGTACTGGATTATTGGGCCTTGGTGTTAGTTGCACTAGGCACTTGATGTCACTTACGGCTTGTACATGGGATGCAATGCCTTGCTGTTACTTTATGCCAATTATAGGGCCTCACTACTGCCATTTTGTGGCCTGTAGATGACAGCGGATTTCTCTTCACTTTCACCTCAGTGAAACAGACATTTCCTGTTGATGTTCTAAGCTATTTTTTTCTAGAACTTGTATACCTTGTCCTTTTTTTTTTTTTTTTTTTTGCTTGTACCACTCCAGAATTCATTTTGATGCAAGATTTTAACATTATTTGGAGGGAATTGATAGAGCTTAGGTGAGTTCCTACCAAACTCCAGTTTTGCCTCCAGAAGTCCCCTAAGAGCAAATCTTGTGTCCACAGTCAGAATGATCCTAAATTCTGTATTAACAAAAATGAACTGTAATTGGGAAGTACTTACAAAAACAAATAACAACACAGCAGAACATAGATAATAGTTATATGACATTTTCTAAGTCAACATGCAGCTCCAAGGGATGCTTATATATGGTTTAGTGTCTGTCCACCTTTGTATTTGAGTTTGATACCATTATTCTAAGATAAATATCTGTTCTACTCTAATGAAGTTTCTACTGACTTTAAGCAATAGACAAGAATTAAAATAAGATTTTTCTGCCTTCAAAGAGAAATTAAATTAAGTGTTTTTAATGCCAACAAGCAGTATTTGTACATGTATGCATATATCTATTATATGTACATATGTTTATACACATATGTATTACACACATGCACAAAGAATTAATGTCAACTGTATTCAAAGTAATCAATGTCTTTAATCACAGCCAAAACACTCAGCAATATTGATTTCAGAGCAACCAATATAAATTATATTTTTATTAGTAACTCTTGAATAGGAATCTAATATTGAGTCTCATAGTTAAATAAGGTAATTGGTGGATTGCAACCAGTAGGTTATTGGCATTTTTAAAATTTATGAGTAAGGTATTCAGATACTAATTTGACTACACATTAGTTTGCCTTAATATTTAATTGGAAACAGACTACGATAAGAAGAGTTAAATGTGTATGCCCCAGGTAGAAATTCTTAGTATTAACTAAAACCCAGAATGCTTTCATAAGCACGGATCACAATCCAGGACTATTACATATTTTAAATATTAGGAAATCTATCAAAGATATGACATTATGTAAAAATTTGTTCCAGTTACTTGTATTCCTTTAGCTTAATAAGATATCATTTCAGTATCCCACCAATTTCATATCAAAAGGAAACTCACTGGAGCAAATTCAATTCTAAGTGATGGATTAATAAAGTAGGACCATCCAGGTCTACTCTCCAAGACAGGATATCACGATGTGAATCTAAACAGTATGCTATTTAAGTCCCCAAAAAACAATCAGGAATGAGATTATAGTGCCAGGATGACTATATTAAAATAAAAAACTTTAGATAATGCCAGGCCTAGAGGCCTGTATTGGGCTACCCGAGTCTTTCTTACCTGTCCCAGGTCTTCGGTTGGCCAAACCGGATGCACATATGAGAGAAAGGACGTTCCAGAGTCGAACAAGGGTTGAGCTTTATTTCAGGGTCTGGGTTACAAGAGCAGGGGGGTATCCTTAGGAGGAAGAGGGGGAGATTTCCTAAGGAGGCTAAGCTTAAGGGATTGGAAGTAGAAGTACAAGCGGGGAGAGAGGGGGAGGGGAGAGAGGAAAGAAAAGAAACGGAGCCTACTGTCCTCTTTGGCTCCTCACGCGCTAAGAGCTTTCAGGCTTCCTCAATCCTACTTAACCTTCAGCCACACAGTTTGCATCTCAATACCGTGCTGTTAGGTAACTAGGTGTGCTCCAATCCTGGACGACCTCGAGGGCAGGGAGACTCCACCCATCACGTATCTCCCGGGGAGAGGCGGAAATACCCGAGCTAGCCGAGCTAGCTCAGTCTGACCTTGCCGAGCTAGCTCAGTCTGACCTTCTCGAACCCCCGCTGTTCATGGAGGGCCTCGTAAGACTCTAAGATTTAGAAGTCCCACTTTTATCTGCCCGAGACCGTCCACATGGAATTGAGCTTCCAATCCCAACAAGATAATTTAAACACTATTTACCAACTAATTTCTTAAGCAAATGTTAGTTTACCTGTATTTTATGGGAATGAACTGTACTCTCCCCAAGTGAATTTTCTGCCATGAAAAAGGGGTATAGGGAAGTAGAGGAAAGAGAGGTGAAAGAGGAGCATTACAAAAATGTTACTGAGAATGCAAAGTGAAACATTGGAAGTAGGAAGGAATGAACTATAGTTTAGGTCATTGTCATTAGGTGGAAGAGGTGGAAGTGTCATAAATCAGCTTTTCCCAGAGCCTGCTAGTTGAGTCTCAAAATCAATGTGTTCAATAAAGATGTGTTCAGTACCTACTCTTTTCATTGACCTCTGCTAGATGCTGAAATATAAAATGGAAGTTACACATAATAAATGCTTCACACTTGAATATGTTCCCCCCCAAAAAAAATTACTGTTGAAATATTCTCATTTGTTTCACAATTAACTTATCTTTGCCTTTGGAATATACATTTAGGAAAACACTATCAACAACAACACAATTTCTTCTATCTACTGGTTCTGTGGGGTGACATTATTGTTGCTCAGCTGTTTCAGTTGTGTCTGATGCTTCATGGCTTCATTTGAGGTTTTCTTGGTAAAGATACTACAGTGGATTCTCATTTCCTTCTTCAGCTCATTTATTAGATGTGGAAACTGAGGCAAACATTGTAAGTGAATTGCACAGGGTCATAGAATTAGTAAGCATCTGAGGTCAAATTTGAACTCAGGAAAATGAATCTTTCAGAATGTAAAAGAAACGAAATGCTAGGGCAAAATATAGTTGATAGAATGATAGATAGACAGATAGATAGAAAGAGAGAGACAGACAGACAGATAACTTTCTATGAACTGGAATTTTGTGTGCTTTGAATTTAATTGAATTTAGAGTTATGGTACCTGCATCCAAATACTTATTCCTGTACCCCTAGGGGCAGAGTTAAACTTTAAAAGTCTCAATATATGGTGGAAAATGAACAAAACGAAAACACATAAAAGAAAACAAACAAACAAAAAAGCCATAACCGTAAAAAGCTAGTATGGTGGCAGGGAATACCAAAACACAAACTCAAAAGAGAACAATAATGTCAACATGCTTACATGTAAGGTCTCAAAGAGAAATAAGAACTGGTTTCAAGTGCAAAAAGTCCACTTGACAGAACTCAAAAAGGATTATCAAAATCAAATAAAAGAGGCAAAATGGGAAAAAAATGGGAAAATAAATGAGAGTTATATAAGAGAATCACAAAAAACAAGTAAATAGCTTGGAAAGCAGAAGAATGAGAATTGATTAAAGAAAGCAACTTCTTAAAAAATGTAATTATCCAAAGGGGAAAAGCATTCCACTGAAGAAAAGAACTCCTAAGAAGTAGAACTGGCAAAATGGAAAAGGAGGCACACAAGTTCACCGAAAAAAGTAATTCCTTAAAAATTAGAATTGAGCAAGTAGAAGCTCAATGTGTGTGGAAGGTGTATGGGTATGCATGCATGTGCATATTAGATTATGTACATGTGTAGGCATGCATATGTATATGGGCATATGTGTGTATGTATACATATACATAGACATAAAGCATAGGTTCAGCTGAATTTGAAGGGAGAATACATAAAAAACAAAATTTACCATTGAGTGGAATGTATAATGAAGAAGAGAAAGGGAGAGGTAGAATGTAGCAGATCACCTCACATAAAAGAGGCAAGAAAGAGCTTTTACATTGGAGGGGAAGAGAGCGGAAATAAAAGGGAATCAGCAAACATTACTCTCATGGGATTTGGCTTAAGGAGGGAATAACACACTCAAATGAGTATGGACATCTATTTTACCCTATAGGAAAGCAGAATAAGAGAGGAAATATAATAAAAGGGACAGCATATTGGGGAAAGAGATTATCAGGAGCAAACATTATTGTGGGGGACAGGTCAAGAGAGAGAATGAAACAAATGGAGCACAGGACAGGACAGAGGGAAATGTGGTTGTCTTTCACAACATAACTATTATGAAAGTGTTTTTCATGACTACATGTGTATGACCTATATAGAACTGCTTACTTTGTCGATGAGGGCAGGTGGAGAGGGAGGAAGGGAGAGAATTTTGAACCCAAAGCCTTTAAAATTAATGTTAAAAGTTGTTTTTGCATGCAACTGGGAAACAAATTGTGCAGACAATGGGATGCAGAAATCTGTTTTGCCCCACAGGAAAACAGAGGGGAGTGGAATGGAACAAGGGGAGTGATAGAAAGGAGGACAGACTGGAGCATGGGGTGGATGAGGTGCATGCTGTCCTGGGGTGGGGGAGTGGGGAGAGATAGGGAGAAATTTTGGAATTAAAATTCTTGTGGAAGTGAACGTTGAAACCTGAAAAGTAAACTATATTTTAAAAAATATAATGGTTTCTAAAAAAACAGAAAAAAAAGAGACTTTCAAACAAAATCGAAAGAAGGAAAAAATAGAAGAAAATGTAAAGTATTTTATGGGGAGGAGCAAGAAAATAAACCAGGAAGGATTATAAACAAACACTGGCCTGATATTCTAGAACCAGAGGATAAATTACTTATTGAAAGAATCCTATCACCTCCTAAAAATATTGCAAAATAAAATAACTAGGAATATTAAAATCAAAATCCCAGACTATCAGCTCAAGAATAAAATACCACAAGCTCCCAGAAAGAAATAGTTCAAATGTTAAGAAATCATGGTTGGGATTATGCAGAATTTAGGAACTTCAATATTGAAGAACTGGAGGACTTAGAATACAATATTCTGAAGGAGCCTGAATTACAACCAAGAATCAACTACGCAGGAAAATTGGGCATAATCTCTCAGGGGAAAGAAGAACATTCAATTTAATAGGGCATTTTCAAACTTTCCTCAGGAAAAGAACAGAGCTAAACAGAAAATCAGATCTTCAAATAAAGATTCAAGAGAAATATAAAAAGGGAAATGGGAAAGAAAAAATGTTATTCATTAAGTTTCAACTTTATTTACCTATATAAGAAGATGATTCTTACAACTATTTTTAAAATATATCTCTATTAGGGAAGTTTGAAGTTGTATACACAGAGGACATGGGTAAAAATTTATCTCAACGTGAATATACAAAAATAATAAGGGTGAAAAGATGATTGTGCTAGGTAAAAAGGAAAGAGAGAGACATAATGAGGTAAATTATGTTACATGAAAAGGCAAAGGACTTATTACAATAGAGGAAAAGAAAGGAAGTGGATGAGCATGGTTTAAAATTTTTCATCAGTTAAAAAAGGAAACAAAATGCACATTCAGTTGGGTATACATACCTGTCTTACTTTATACGGAAGGAGAATGGGAAAGTAAAAAATAAATGAGGACAGGGTGCTGATAGAAGTGATAGCAGATTGAGGGAGGCAGCAGTCAGAAGCAAAACACTGGTGAGGAAAGAAATAATGAAAAGAGAGAAAAAAATTGTAAACTGTGAAAAATAGAAAGAAGTGAAATACACAGTTAATACTCATAACTGTGAATCAAAATGGAAAGAATTCTCCCATAAAATAGAATCAAACAGTGGAGTGGATTAAAAATCATATTCCAACAGTATGTTATTTTACAGGAAACACATTCGAGGCAGAGAGACACACAAAGTGAAGGTAAAAGGCGGGAGCAGAATATATGATTCATCAGCTGAAGTAAAACAAAACAAAACAAAAAACAAACCAGGTAGCAGTCATGATCTCAGACAAACCAAAATCAAAAATAGTTATAAGCAAAAGAGATAGGAAACTGTCATCTTGCAAAACGTAAAATAAATAATGAAATAATATCAATACTACACATATATGCATCAAATAATATTGCATTCAAATTCCTAAAAGAAAAGTTAAATGAGTTACAGGAGCAAATAAAGAGTAAAACTATACTAGCAGGGGACCTCAGATCCCCTGTCATCAGAATTCAATAAATCCAACCACAAAGTAACAAACAAAGAAGTTAAAAGGTGGATAGAATTTGGGAAAAATTAGATATGATGGACTTTTGGAGAAAATTGAATGGGGATAGAAAGGAACACATCATTTCTTAATGGTACATGGCACCTACACAATAAATTGACCTTATACTCAAATCAAATATAGAAAAGCAGAAATATTACAGCCATCCTTTTGAGATCATAGATGATGTGATAAACATTACATGCAATAAATGTCCATAAAAATAGGTTTAAAATTATTTCGAAACTAAATAATCCTAAGGCATGAGTAGGTCAAACAACAAATCATAGAAACAATCAATAATTTCATTAAAGAAGATGGGAACAATGAGACAACATGTCAAATATATGGGAGGCAGCCAAAGCACTTTTTTTTTTATTATTTTTTAATGTTTAACAATCACTGCCACACAATTGAGATTTTATCCCCCCTACATCTGCCCCCCACTACCCCCCTCCCTCCCCACGACTGCATACAATTCTGTATAGGTTCTACATATACTTTCCTATTGAGTATATTTTCACTATAGTCATGCTATGTAGTCAGACTAAAGTAAATGAAAGAAATCATATAACAAATCAAAACATGATACACAAACACATACACATACACAAACATGATCTGCTACATTTTGTGAATGACTTCCATATTTCTTTCTCTGAGTGTGGAGGGCATTTTGCCTTTAGAACCACCTTTAGGATTTTTTTTTTTTTTAATAAGAAGTTCTTGCGTTTTTACAAAATTCCAAGTCTACCAGAAAAAACTCTCGCACACTGTGGTCGTTGCTGTGCACAAAGTTCTCCTGGTTCTGCTCCTTTCACTCAGCATCAGGTCATATAAGTCCTTCCAGGCCTCTCTGAAGTCTTCTTGTTCATCATTTCTTATGGCACAATAGTACTCCATTACATTCATATACCATAATTTATTCAGCCATTCCCCAATTGATGGACATCCCCTTGACTTCCAGTTTTTGGCAACTACAAAGAGTGCTACTGTAAATATTTTTGTACATGTGAGACCCTTTCCAATTTTTATGATCTCTTGGGGATATAGTCCTAGCAGTGATATTGCTGGGTCAAAGGGTATGCACATTTTTGTAGCCCTTTGGGCATAGTTCCAAATTGCTCTCCAGAATGGTTGGATGTGCTCGCAGCTCCACCAACAATGAATTAGTGTTCCAACTCTCCCACATCCTCTCCAGCATTTATCATTTTCTTGTTCTGTCATGTTTGCCAATCTTATAGGTGTGATGTGGTACCTCAGAGTTGTTTTGATTTGCATCTCTCTAATCAATAGTGATTTAGAGCATTTTTTCATGTGATTATAGATATCTTTAATTTCTTCCTCTGAAAATTGCCTGTTCATATCCTTTGACCATTTATCAATTGGGGAATGACTTGTATGATTATACATTTGAGTCAGTTCTCTACATATTCTAGAAATGAGGCTTTTATCCCCGAGCTTAGCTGTAAAAATTCTTTCCCAATTTACTACATCCCTCCGGATTTTGGTTGCATTGGGTTTGGTTGTGCAAAAACTTCTCAGTTTAATGTAATCAAAGTTATCCATTTTGCATTTCACAATGCTTTCTATCTCTCCTTTAGTAAAGAATTCTTCCCTTCTCCATAGATCTGATAAATACACTATTCCTTGCTTCTCCAGTTTATTCATGGTATCAATCTTTATACGTAAATCATGTACCCATTTGGAATTTATTCTTGTGTACGGTGTCAGGTATGGGTCTATGCCTAATTTCCGCCACACTGTTATCCAGTTTTCCCAGCAATTTTTGTCAAACAATGAGTTCTTATCCCAGAAGCTGGGGTCCTTGGGTTTATCAAACAGAAGGTTGCTATATTCCTTGCGTACTGCATCTTGAGTGCCAAGTCTATTCCACTTGTCTACCTCTCTGTTTCTTAGCCAATACCAAGTGGTTTTGATAATTGCTGCTTTATAGTACAATTTGAGGTCTGGTAGCACTAGGCCACCTTCCCAAGCATTTCTTTTCATTAATCCCCAAAGCACTTTTTAGGGGAGATTTTATAGCTCTAAATACTTACAGGAATAAAATAGAGAAAAGGCATATTAATGGATTAGGCATGCAACTAAAAAACCTGGGAAACGAACAAATTAAATATCTTCAATTAAGCGCCAAATTAGAAATTCTGAAAATCCGAGGAAAGACCAATAAAATTGAAATGAATAAAATTTGTGAAATAATAAAATTTAGACCTGGTTTTATTAAAAAAAAAACAATAAAAGATAAAGCTTTGGTTACTTTATCTTTTTTAACTGAGGTTAGAGCCAATGTGGTGGAGTAACAGCATGGACTTTATAGAGTACTCTCTCCAAGTCCAGTCAAAGGAAAGGAAAAGGAAGGGAAGGAAGGGAAGGAAGGAAGGAAGGAAGGAAGGAAGGAAGGAAGGAAGGAAGGAAGGAAGGAAGGAAGGAAGGAAGGAAGGGAAGGGAAGGGAAGGACAGGAAAGGAAAAGAAAGGAAAGGGAAGGGAAGGGAAGGACACGAAAGAGAAGGGAAGGGAAGGAAAGGAAAGGAAAGGAAAGGAAAGGAAAGGAAAGGAAAGGAAAGGAAAGGAAAGGAAAGGAAAGGAAAGGAAAGGAAAGGAAAGGAAAGGAAAGGAAAGGAAAGGAAAGGAAAGGAAAGGAAAGGAAAGGAAAGGAAAGGAAAGGAAAGGAAACAAACGGAAAGGGAAGGGAAGGGAAGGGAAGGGAAGGGAAGGAAAAAATCATGATCCTATAACTTAGCCCATGAGGCTAGGAAAATCGCTAAGAAGGGTGCCACTTGCTGTGACCTAAGAGGACCAGTGAAAGACCTGAGCTGTCCCAAACAGCCCCAAAACTGCGAACTAGAAGAAGATCCTGAGGCACAGGGGAGTGAAGCCCTCAGCCACCAACACCAGGACCCCAGGTGTGCCTCAACAACTGAGGGAAATCAAGAAGACATGAGCATAGAAGGGATTACCAAGTGATGGGATTGACTATGCTCTAGTTCAGTAGAGGAAACTTCCTATGTTCAGACCAACCCTCCCCCACACTTAATGCAGCTAACTCCAGGGTAACTCCACAGAAACACAAGAAGACTTGTGGACTCTGCTTTCCAACACCAGCCAGCTCAACACTAGGTAAGCTGCAGCACTTTAGCTTCTAGCTGAAAGAACCAGAGGCCACAACACAGAAAGCCTCAAGTTTTAGGCAAAAGATCTGTGTGACAGACCCCCCTGAACCCTAGAAGCTGAGATCTACTTTAAAAGCCAGGAAAAGGATGATCATCATGAATGAGAAGCAAAGCAGAAAGGAAAAGAACATAGAATATTTTCATGGAGACAACGACCAAAGCACAAATAAAAGGAGGTCAGTATTGAGACTCTACTCACATCTGAATCTTCAGAAGGGAATATGAACTGGCCTGAAGCACAGAAAGCATTCTTGGAAGAACTCAGGAAGGATTTTAAAAGCCAAACTGGAGAAACAGAAGAAAAACTGACCAACGACTTTAAAAATTTGAAATAAAGAAATCACAGAAGAATTTAAAAGGACAATAAGACAAAAGGAAAAGGAAGTACAAAATCTAACTGGAGAAAGTAACTCCTTAAAAGGAACAATTGGACGGATGGAAAAAGAGATACAAGAGTTAACTGAAGAAAACAATTTGATAAAAGTTAAAATGGGGCAAGTAAAAGTCAATTACTCTATGAGAAATCAAGAATCAGTCAAACAGAATCCAATGAATGAAAAGGTAGAAGAAAATACTAAATATCTAATTAGAAAAACAACTGACCTGGAAAATAGATTCAGGAGGGGAAAATCTAAGGATTATTGGTCTACCAGAAAACTGTGATGAAAAAAAGTCTGGACAATATCTTCCAAGATATCATCAAGGAAAACTGCCCAGAAGTGCTATCCCGAGAGTGCAAATTTATTATTGAAAGAATCCGCCATTCACCTCCTGAAAGTGGTTGCAAACTAAAACACCAAGAAATATTGTTGCCAAATTCCAGAAATATCAAATGAAGGAGAAAATAGTGCAGGCAGCGAGAAAGAAAACATTCAAATATCGAGGAGGTACAGTCAGAATGACAAAGGACCCTACAGCTTCTACATTAAAAGATAGAAATAATTGGAATATGATATTCCATAAGGCAACGGAGCTGGGACTACAGCAAAGGATCAATTACCCAGCAAAGTTGAACATAATATTTCAGGCAAGGAAATGGACATTCAATAAAATAAGGGATTTCCAGACTTTCCTGATGAAAAGGCCAGTACTCAATAGAAAATTTTATCTTCAAAAGCAGGTCTCAATAGCGGCATGAAAAGGTAAAAGAAGGAAAAATAAAACACACTTGTTATTCAATAGAGGCAAACTATATACATCTCTATAAGGAAAAATGATACTTGTTAATCATGACAATTATATATTTGTCATGATATTTAAAAGGGATATACATAGATAGAGGGAGTGGTATAAAGTAAATAATGTCCTGATAAAAATGTGATTCTTTAGTGTGCAGGGATTACAATGGAGATATGAAAAGGAGGAGTTAGAAAAAGGTAAATTCCATAACAGGAAGAGGCACAAAAATATATTACAGTAGAGGGAAAGAGGTGAGGGAGATGAGCATTGATTGACAGTTAACTCTCATCTGATTGGGTTCAAGGAGGGATCAACAAACTGAGTGGTATAGAAATACAGCTATCTCTATAGATAGTAAGGGGAAGGGGGAAAGAAAAGGGAGGGGAGGCTAACAGGGAGTGAAGGCATAGTCAGGGAAAAAGAGGAGCAAAAGGGAGGGGGGCTGAAAGAAAGGAGAGAAGACTGAGGGAGATCATGGTCAAAAATTAACTCTATTGTGGAGGGCAAGGGAGAAGGGAGAAATAAGAGCATAAGGGGGGAAAGGAGGTAGAGGGAAAGATACAGACAGCAATCATAAGTGTGAATGTGAATAGGATGAACTCTCCAATAAAACGGAGATGGATAGCAGAATGTAATCCAACAATATGTTGTTTACAAGAAACACATCTGAAAAGGGGACATATACACAGGGTAAAAGTAAAAGGTCAGAGCAGAATATATTGTGCTTCAGTTGATGTCAAAAAAGAAGTAGTAGCAATTCTAATCTCAGAAAAAGCAAAAGCAGAAATTTAACTAATCAAAGGAGATAAGGAAAGAAACTATATCCTGCTAAAAGGCACCATAGACAATGAAGAGTTTCTTACTAAACAGATATGCTCGTATAGCATCCAAATTCTTAGAGGAGAAGTAATTGGAGTTGCAGGAAGAAGAGATAGCAAAACTATATTAGTAGGGGGAGGACCCAAGATGTTGGAGTAGAAAGATGGACATATTCTAGCCTGTCCCCCACAGCCCATAAAATACATGTAAAGAATAACTAACAACAAATTCTAGAGCAGCAGAAGTCACAGAGCAACAGAATGGAGATTTCCAGCAAGGGTGACCTGGAAGGCTGAAAACGCAGATCCCTCAGTCCACAGGTGACAAAGACACTTCAAGGGTCAGTGGAGCACTTTTCCAGCTCAGCAATAAGGGAGCAGCATTGTCCCCTAGGCCCAGCCCCAGGCAGCATCCGACAGCAGTGGGTGGCAGCTGTAGTGACAGTGGCTGCAGCAGGTAGTAAACATCATCCATTGTTGGAGCCCTCAGCTTAAAGCCCTTGGAGGAATTGAGCAGCTGATCTTAATCTCACACTGAGTGGCAGCCCTGGGAGACCTCTGGCTAAAGCCACTGGGGGAATTGAGCAGCTGATCTGAATTTCAGCCCTGAGCATGGTCCTGGGACGTGGAGGATCTGAAGGCCCCTGAGGAGCAAACTCCTCTCCCTTGACTGTACCACCTTGGAAGAACTGAGAACTTACAGGTCCCCAGAGTATACCCTACTCTTGACAAAGTACCCAAAAGTAAAGTAACTGGTTGGGAAAATGCCCTAAAAAGGGGGGGAAAATAAGACTATAGAAGGTAATTTTCATAGTGAACAGGTATTTTCTCCCCAGAAGAGCAATGCTTACAACCAGAGGAAGACAAAAAAGTAGAGTCTTCTGTATCCCAAACATCCAAAATAAATATGCAATAGTCTCAGGCCATGGAATAGCTCAAAAAGGATATTGAAAATCAAGTAAGAGAGGATGAGGAAAAACTTAGGAAGAGAAATGAGAGCATTGCAAGAAAAGCATGAGAAACAAGTCAATATGTTTCTAAAGGAGACCCAAAAAATGCTGGAGAAAATAACACCTTTAAAAATAGGCTAAATCAATTGGCAAAAAAGGTCCAAAAATCTAATGAGGAGAAGAATGCTTTAAATAGCAGAATTAGCCAAATGGAAAAGGAGGTTCAAAAGGTCACTGAAGAAAATGGTCCTTTAGAAACTGGAATGGAACAGACAGAAGCTAATGACTTCATGAGGAACCAAGGAATAACAAAACAAAACCAAAACAATGACAAAATGGAAGATAATGTGAAATATCTCATTGGAAAAACAACTGACCTGGAAAACAGATCCAGGAGAGACAATTTAAAAATTATGGGACTATCTGAGATCCATGATCAAAAAAAGAGCCTAGACATAAACTTTCATGATATTCTAGAATCAGAGGACAAAATAAATATTGAAAGAATTCACCGATCACCTCCTGATTCAAAAATAGGGATTCTAAAGTCATAGACTGAAAAAGGGAAACTCCTAGGAATATTGTAGCAAAATTCCAGAGTTCCTAGGTCAAGGAGAAAATACTGCAAACATCTAGAAAGAAACATTTCGAGTACCTTGGAAATACAATCAGGATAACACAAGATCTAGCAGCTCCTACATAAAGGGATCTCAGGGAATGGAATATGATATTCCAGAAATCAAAGGAACTAGGATTAAAACCAAGAATCACCTCACCAGCAAAAGTGAGTATAATACTTCAAGGGAAAAGAATGATCATTCAGTGAAATAGAGGACTTCCAAGCATTCTTGATGATAACACCAGAACTGAAAAGAAAATTTGACTTTCACACACAGGAATCAAGAGAAGCATGAAAAGGTAAACTGGAAAGAGAAATCACAAGGGACTTACTGAAGCTGAACTGTTTACATTCCTATATGGAAATATTATATTTGTTACTCTTGAAAATTTTCTCAGTATCTGGGTAGTTGGAGGGAATATTTATATACACATAGACGCACACAGACACTCACCCATAGAGACACACACACCACAGAGACAATTACTAATCTCAAAATAGACAAGAAAGAAGTCGAGGAGGTGAATAAAACATTGGATAAGGTAGATATGATAGATCTCTGGAGAAAATTCTTTGGGCATAGAAAAGAATACATTTTTTTGTCAGTGGTACATAGAACATACACAAAAACTGACCATGTACTAGGTCATAAAAACCCAACAATCCAGTGCAGAGATGCAAAGTTGGTCAATGCATCCTTCTCAGGTCACAAAGCAGTAAAAATATATGTAATAAAATGTCATGGAAATATATACCAAAAATTAATTGGACACTAAACAATACAATCTTAAAGAATGAGTGGGTCAAACAACAAATTAGAGGAACAATCAACAATTTCATTCAAGAGCATGACAATAATGAGACAACCTAGCAAATCTTATGGGATACTGCAAAAGCAGTTCTTAGGAGAAGTTTTATATCTTTGAGTGCCAACATGAATAAGATAGAGAAAGAAGAGATCAATGAATTGGCCATGCAGCTCAAAAAGCTAGAAAAGGAACAAATTAAAATCCCCAAGTAAATAACAAATTAGAAATACTGAAAACCAAAGGAGAGATTAATAAAATTGAAATTAAGAAAACTGTTGAACTAATAAATAAAACTATGAATTGATTTTATGACAAAAACCAATAAAATTGAGAAACCTTTTGTCAATTTGACTAAGAAAATGAAAGAAGACCAAACTGCAAATATGAGAAATGAAAAGGGTGAACTGATCTCCAGTTAGGAGTACATTAAAACAGTAATGAAAAATTACTTTGCCTAACTGTATGCCCATAAATTCAACAATTTAAATGAGATGGATGACTATTCTAAAAGATATAAATTTTCCACACTAACAAAAGAGGAAGTTGAATGTTCAAATAACCCCATCTCAAAAAAAGAAACTAAACAAACTATTAATGAACTCCCTAGAAAAAAATCATATCAACAACAAAACTAACAGAAACAACATGATTATCTCAATAGATGCAGAAAGAGCTTTTGACAAAATACAGCACCCATTCCTATTGAAAACACTTGAAACAGAGGAATAAATGGAATTATCCACAACATAATAAGCAATATCTACCTAAAGTCATCAGCAAATCTCATATGCAGTGGGGACAAGCTAGATGAGTTTCCAGTAATATCAGGGGTGAAACAAGGATGCCCATTATCATCACTGTTATTCAATATGGTATAAGAAATGTTAGCTGTATCAATAAGAGAAGAAAAAGAAATTGAAAGAATTAGCATAGGCAAAGAGGAAACTAAGTTATGTCTCTTTGCAAATGATATGATATACATGGAGAATTCCAGAGAATCAATTGAAAAATTACTTGAAATAATAAACAACTTTGGCAAAGTTGCAGTTCACCAAATAAACCCACATAAATCATCTGCATTTCTGTATGTTACTAACAAAACCAACAGCAAGAGTTAGAAAGAGAAACCCCATTTAAAGCTACTGTAGATATTATGAAATATCTGACAGTCTACCAGCCAAAACAAACACAGAGACTATATGAACACATTTACAAAACACTTGTCACACAGAATAAAGTCAGATCTAAGTAAGTGATAAAACATCAGTTGCTCGTGGGTAAGCTGAGCGAATACAATAAAAATGACATTTCTACCTAAATTAATTTACTTATTCGTTGCCATATCAATCAAACTATGAGATAATTATATTCTAGAGCTGGAAAAAATAATTTCAGAATTGACCTGGAAGAACAAAAGTTTCAGCATACCAAGGGGATTAATGACAAGAAACTTGGAATTTATTTTTTTCTGCCTCCTCTTTTTCACACCTCCCATTACCATCCCTTTGCACCCTTACATCACATTTGTTATCCTCACATCATTTAATTTATACCCACCCCCTCTATCTACGTATATCCCTTTTATATTTCATAATTAATATACAATTCTTAAGATTAACAAGTATCATCTTCCCTTATAGAGATGTAATTACCCAGCAACGTTGAACATAATATTTCAGGCAAAGAGATGAACACTCAATAGAAAATTGGATCTTCAAATGCAGGTCTCAAGATAAGTGTATAAAGGCAAATATAAGGTCTTTTCTCCTTTTTAGAGCATTCTTCACCTCTTTGACTTTTTGGACCTCTTTTGTTATTTGGGTTTCTTTGAATTATTTTTTTTTAATTTTTATTTGTATATTTTTTCAAATAAATTATTTTATTTGTTTTCAGTATTTGAAAATCACATCCACATCTTAGATTTTTTTTCCCATCCCTACCACTCATTGTCTCCTCCATCTCCACTCCCTCACTGAGACAACATACAGTCTTATGTAGGTTATACACGTACATTTCTATTAAATACATGGTGCATAGAAGAATTCAAATGAAAGGGAGAAACCATAAAACAAAACATAATACAAAGAAAATGTTTTGTTTATATCTGCGATCCAACTTCACATTTCTTTCTCTGGATGTAGAAGACATTTTACCTCAAGGATCCATTGGACATTGTCCCCATTGAAAGATTCTATGGTCTTTTTATTCCTGCTTTGCTTCTTATTCATGATGATGACACTTTATGTATTTTTGTCTCTAATTCTTTGAGCTAGAAGCTTAAGAACCTAATGCTGAGGTGATTGGTGTGAGAAAGCAGAAGCCAGGTGAATTATTTTTGTGTGTGTGTTTCTCAGGAGTAGACCTAGAGTTAGTTTGTTAAGTGTGGAGGAGGGGTGATCTGGTCAAGGGAGATTTCCTCAGCTCACCTAGAGCAAAGGCAAGCTCAGCAGCTGGTGATCCCAGCTGCCTTAGGGTCTTTCCATTTCCCCTGCAGTGCTGAGGCAAGCCTGGGGTCCTTGCGTTGGTGGTTGTGAGGCTCCACTTCCTTGGAGCTCTGAGTCTCCTCCTGTCTAGTCAATGTGGGGCTGTCTGGCACAGCTTTGGTCCTCCACTGATCCAACCATTCTGAGAGCAATTCAGAACCATGCCCAAAGGGCTACGAAAATGTGCATACCTGTGACCCAGCAATACTGCTTCTTGGACTATGTCCTCAAGAAATCATAAAAATGGGAACGGGTCCCACATATACAAAAATATTTATAGTAGCACTCTTGGTAGTGGCCAAAAACTTATCTGGTCTGATGTTGAGTGAAAGGAGCAGAAAGAGGAGAATTTTGGACACAGCAACAACCAGAATGTATGAGGATTTTTTCTGGTAAATTTAGAATTGCACAACAAGTGCTTAAAAAATTCCCAATGGTCTTTTAAGGCAAAATGGCTTCCACATTTAGAGAAAGAACTATGGAATTCGATTGCAGAATGTAGCAGATCATTTTCTTTTGTATTATGTTTTGGTTTGTTTTATGATTTCTCCCATTCATTTTAATTCTATGCAACATGACTCTGGCGAAAATGTATTTAACAGTAATATTTATGTACAACCTATACAAATTTGGGGGGTGGGGGGAGGTAGGGTGAAAGAAGGGAGAAGGAGGGGAAAAAATCCAAATTATATGGTAACGATTGTAGAACACCGAAAATAAATAAAATAATAATAAAAAGGAGTTCACTGGAAAATTTTTAAGTCCTTGCATTTCAATGAAGTACTAAGTCTACCAGAAAAATTCCTTACATCCTATGGTTGTTGCTGTGTAGAAAGTTCTCCTGATTCTACTCCTTTCACTCAGCATCAGTATACATAACTCTTTGCAGGTCTCTCTGAACTCTTCCTGTTCATTGCTTCTCATAGAGCAATGGTATTCCATTGCATTCATATACTACTTAGTGGTCAGTCATTGCCCAATTGATGGGCCTTCCATTGTTTTCCAGTTTTTGAACACCAGAAAGAGAGTTGCATTTCTATGATCTCTTTGGGATAGAGTCCCAGAAGCGATATTGCTTGGTCAAAGGGTATGCACATTTTGGTAGCCCTTTGGGCATAGTTTTAAATTGCTCTTCAGAATGGTTGGATCAGTTCACAGTTCCATCAACAATGAATTAGTGTTCCAACTCTCCTACATCTTCTCCAGCATTTATCACCTTCCTGTTCTGTCATGTTAGCCAATCTGATAGGTATGATGTGGTACCTCAAAGTTGCATTGATTTACATCTCTCCAATCAATAATAACTTACAGCATTTTTTCAAATGATTATAGATAGCTGTAATTTCTTCCTCTGAAAACTCCTTGTTCATATCCTTTTGTCATTTATGAAATGGGGAATGATTTGCATTCTTGTACATTTGACTCAGTTCTGTATATGAGGCTTTATTACAGACACTAGTTGCAGAAATTATTTTCCAGTTTACTGCTTCCTTTCTTATCTTGCTTGCATTGGGTTTGTTTGTGCAAAAACTTTGCAATTTAATGTAATCAAAATTATTGATTTTTCACTTCATAGTGTTCTCTATCTCTTGGTGGGTCATAATTTTCTCCATTCTCCATAACTCTGACAAATACACTATTCCTTGCTCCTTTAATTTGTTTACAGTATCAATCTTTATACCTACATCATGTATCTATTTGGGCTTTATTCTTGTGTATGGTGTCAGGCATTGGTCTATGCCCAGTTTTTGTCAGGCTGTTATCCAGTTTTCCCAGAAATTTTTGTCAAACAGTGAGGTCTTATCCCAGAGGCTGGGGTCCTTGTGTTTATCAAACAGTACATTGCTATGTTCATTGCCTACTGTGTTTGAGTATCTAACCTATTCCACTAGTCTACTGCTCTGTTTCTTAGTGAGTAGCAAGTGGTTTTTATGATTGCTGCTTTCTAATGCAATTTGAGATCTGGTAGAGCTAGGTCACCTTCCCTAGCATTTCTTTTCATTAGTTTCCTTGATATTCTGAACTTTTTGTTCTTCAGAAGAATTTTGATATTACTTTTATCTAACTCTACAAAATAATTATCTGGCAGTTTGATTGGTATGACATTGAATAAGTAAATTAATTTAGGTGGAATTATCATTTTTCTTATAATTTATTATGTTTAATCTGGGATAAAGGCCTCATTTCTAAAATATATAGAGAACTGAGTCAAATGAACAGGAATACAAGTCATTCCCCAACTGAAAAATGGTCAAATGATATGAACAGGGAATTTTCAGTGGAATAAATTAAAGCTATCTATAATCATATGAAAAAATGTTCTAAATCACTATTGATTAGAGAGATGCAATCAAAAAAACTGTGAGGCACCACATCACATCTATCATATTGGTTAACATAGCAAAACAGAAAGATGGGCTCAGATTCAATCCAGCTCAGACTCCTTCTAATTGAGATTCTGTCTGGCCCACTTGAGAATACAATTGTTAAAAATGCTTAGGCTTCTTAAGAGACAACTCAATATGGTGAATCATTAATACACTTTTTTTTTTTAAGAAGGCTTGAATTGAATTCATTTGAGCAGGATCAGCGAGTCTGTATTTCTGGGTTCCCCAGCACATCCCTGAACCTCAACATATGGTTCTCTGCTCATCTCAAATTCTTCTGCCAAGACTAGAAAGTAAGCAAGTGTCTGCCTCTCCCTATCCCCTTCTTGGTCTCTGAGAAACTTGGAAGCAGTTTTTGGACCTGATCCAAGATCCCCATAGGTTAGGCAGCTAGAAGCCTGTCTTGTACTTAGGTTTTCAGTCCAGTGACTGTGTTGGAGGCCGTAGACCTAAGCACACACTCCAAACAATAGAGGATCGGGAAGTGCATGCACTGGTTGGTTGCATTGGGTGTGTTAGTGCAAAAGCTTTTCAACTTAATTTAATCAAAATTATCCATTTTGCCCTTCATAATGTTTTCTATGTCTTATTTAGTCCAATATTCTTCCCTTCTCCATAAATCTGACAAATACATTATTACTTTTTCCAATCATTTGTTTATAGTATCAGTCTTTATACCTAGATCTTGCACCCGTTTGGACTTTATTCTTGTGTACAGTGTCAGGTATTGGTCTATGCCTAGTTTCCACCATATAGTTTATCCACTTTTCCCAGCAATTTTGTAGAACAGTGAGTTCTTATCCCAGAAGTTGTGATGCATGGGTTTATGAAATGGTAGATTGCTATATTCATTGACTACTGTGTCTTGAGTACCTAACCTATTCCACTAGTCTACCCTTCTGTTGCTTAGCCAGTACCAAGTGGTTTCGATAACTGCTGCTTTATAATGCAATTTGAGATCTGGTAGACCCAGGCCACCCTCCCTAACATTTCTTTCCTTATTCTGGACATTTTGTTCTTCTGGATGAATTTTTATATTATTTTTTCTGGCTCTACAAAATAATTATTTGATAGTTTAATTGGTATGGCACTAAATAAATAAATTAATTTAGGTAGAATTCTCATTTTTATTAAATTGGCTCAACCCACCCACAAACAACTAAAGTTTTTCCACTTACTTAGATCTGCCTTTATTTGTATGAAAAGTATTTTGTAAATGTGTTCATATAGTCCCTGGGTTTCTTTTGGCAGATAGACTCTCAATTATTTTACAGGGTCTACTGTAGCTTTAATTGGGATTTCTTTTTCTATCTCTTGCTGTTGGGCTTTGTTAGTAACATATAGAAAGGCAGAAGATTTGTGTGGGTTTATTTTGTAACTTGCAACTTTGCCAAAGTTGTTTATTATTGCAAGTATTTTTTTTTTTTACTTGATTCTCTGGGATTCTCTAAATATATCATCATATCATCTGTGAAGACCAGTAACTTAGTTTCTTCTTTGCCTATTCTAATTCCTTCAATTTCTTTTTCTTCTCTTATTGGTACAGCTAATATTTCTAGTACCATATCAAATAATAACGAGAATAATGGATATCCTTGTTTCAGCTCTGCTCTTATTGGAAATGCATCCAGCTTATCCCCATTGCATATAATGCTGGCTGAAGGTTTTAGGTAGATGCTGCTTATTATTTTATAGAAAGTTCCATTTATTCCTATGTTCTCCAGTGTTTTCAATAAGATTGGATGATGTATTTTGTCAAAAGCTTTTTCTGCATCTGTTGAGATACTCATGTAGTTTCTGTTCGTTTTGTTGCTAATATGGTCAATAATGTTAATAGTTTTCCTAATACTGAACTGTCCCTTCATTCTTGGTATAAATTGTAACCAATCATAATGTATTAATCTCATGATTAGTTACTGTATTGATTTTGCCAAAACCTTATTTAAATTTTTTTGCATCTATATTAGTGAGAGAAATTGGTCTATAATTTTCTTTCTCTGTTTTGGATCTTCGTGGTGTCAGTAACAAAATCATATTTGCACCATAAAATGAATTTGGGAGGATTCCTTCTTCCCCAATTTTCCCAAATAATCTGTATAGTAGTGGAAGAAACTGTTTTTAAATGGTAGTTAGAATTCACTTGTAAATCCATGTGGCCCTGCAGATTTTTTTTTCTAGGGAGTTCATTAATGGTTTGTTCAATTTCTTTTTTTGAGATGGGGTTATTTAAACGTTCAACTTCCTCTTTTGTTAGTCTGGGCAATTTGTATCTTTTAGAATAGTCATCCATGTCATTTAGATTGTTGAATTTATGGGTATACAGTTAGACAAAGTAATTTTTCATTACTGATTTAATGTACTCCTAACTGGAGATCAGTTTACCGTTTTCATTTCTGATATTTGCAATTTGGTCTTCTTTCGTTTTCTTAGTCAAATTGACAAAGGGTTTCTCAATTGTATTGGTTTTTGTCATAAAATTAATTCATAGTTTTATTTATTAGTTCAACAGTTTTCTTAATTTCAATTTTATTAATCTCTCCTTTGGTTTTCAGTATTTCTAATTTGGTATTTATTTACTTGGTGATTTTCAATTTGTTCCTTTTCCAGGTTTTTTCAGCTGCATGCCCAATATATTGATCTCTTCTTTCTCTGTTTTATTCTTGTAAGCACTCAAGGATATAAAACTTCCCCTAAGAACTGCTTTTGCAGGATTCCAAAAAATTTGGTAGGTTGTCTCATTATTCTCATTCTCTTGAAGGAAGTTGTTGATTGCTTCTATAATTTGTTGTTTAACCCACTCTTTATTGAGGATTAGATTGTTTAGTTTCCAATTAGTTTTTGATTTATGTTTCCCTGGCCTGTGATTACATATAAGGTTTATTGCATTATCATCTGAGAAGAATGCATTGACTATCTCTGTCTTTCTCCATTATATTTTGAGGTTTTTATGGCTGAGTACGTGGTCAATTTTTGAAGATGTGCCATGTACCACTGAAAAAAAAGGTATATTCCTTTCTATCCCCATTCAATTTTCTTCAGAAATATATCATATGTACCTTACCTAGAGTTTTATTCACCTCCTTAACTTCTTTTTTGTTTATTTTGAGGTTAGATTTATCAAGTTCAGAGAGGGGGAAGTTGAGACCCCACACTAGTATACTTCTGCTCTCTATTTCTTCCCATATCTCCCTTAAGTTCCCCTCTAAGAAGTGTTATACCACTTGGAGTATTGCCAGGCCTAGAGGCCTGAGGGCTACCCGAGTCTTCCCTTACCTCTATCCCAAGGTCTTCGGTTGGCCAAACTGGATGCTCGTATGAGAGAAAGGACGTTCCAGAGTCGAACAAGAGTTGAGCTTTATTTCAGGGTCTGGTTACAAGTGCAGGGGAATTCTTCCTTAGGAGGGAAAGAGAAAGATCTCCCAAGGAGGCAAAGATTTTACAATAAGAGATTGGAAGTAGAAGTATAAGCGGGGAGAGAGGGGGAGGGGAGAGAGGAGAGAGGAAAAGCGCAGCCTTGTTGTCCTGTCTGCTCCGCGCCCCTCCGCCCCAGAGAACTTTCAGGCTTTTCTGATCCTACTTAAACTCTCCAGCAGCATAGTTTGCATCTGAATACCGTGCTGTTAGATAACAATAGTGTGCCCAGATCCGGGACAATCTCGAGGGCGGGGAGAGCTCTCTCCCATCACGTTTCTCACGGGAAGAGGCGGAAATACACGAGATAGCTCCGTTCACCTCGATTCCCAGTCCTTTCCTGGGGGGTCTTGTGAGAACTCTAAGATTTAGAAGTTCCCACCTTTACCTGCCCGAGACTGTCCACATGGAATTGAGCTTCCAACCCTAGCAGAGTATATGTTTGGTAATGAAATTGATTCGTTGTTTATGCTGCCTTTTATCAGGATATAGTTTCCTTCCTTATCTCTTTTGATTAGATCTATTTCTGTTTTTGCTTTGTCTGAGATTAGGATTTCTACCCCTCGTTTTTTACATCAGCTGAAGCACAAAAAATTCTCCTCCAACCTTTTACCTTGACCCTATGTGTATCTCCCCTTTTCAAATGTCCTGTCCTACAACAAGAGGAATACCCTTTAGAGATTTTCCTAGCCACGTGCTATGAGTTTGTTTGTCCCTTCTGCTGACCCCTCTGTTTCAGGATTTTTCTGGGAAAATATTTTATGGTTCTTTCAAGGTCAACAAGGGGAAGGGGAGAGAACATTTACTGATCACTCAACCATTTTGGCTCCCAGAAATTCAAATAGGTAACTTACAGACGTTTAATCTTCAGGATGATAGTCACAGGAGCAGCTGCTACTGATACCTGTGGGTCTGCACCACTGGTCTCCCACCCTGGGCTGCCACTACTGTGCTGCTGCTGCCTCAGACTGCCCCGGGGCTTTCCTGCTCAGCCCTGCTGTGGCGGGGAAGTGCTGTGCTGTGTACTGTGTGCTCCTTCACTGATGTGGAACAGATCCTTTCCTTTGACCTTCCAGTCAGTCCTGGTCTGCGAATCTGCCACAATCTGTCCCTTTTTGGATTCTGTACCTCCAAAATTTGGTCAGATTCTCTTTTTAGGGGTATCAGAAGGAGTTTGTCTCAGAGCATAGGTGAGTAGTTGCTCTCATTTTGCCATCTTGACTTCACCCCTCTAAAAATTGTTTTTACCTGCAACTGTGATATAAGAAATACAGGTAATGGGGAATAGAAATCTATCTTGCTCTACAAGAAAATAGAGGAGATGAGGAAAAGGGGAGGGAGGGGTATCATAGAAGGGAGGGCAGATTGGGGAAGGGGTAATCAGAATGCACGGTTTCTTGGGGTGGGTGGAGGGAAGACATGAGGAGACAATTTGGAACTCAAAATCTTGTGGAAATGAACCTAGAAAACTAAAAATAAATAAATAAATTAGAAAAAATCCTCTTTTCCTCAATTTTCAAACTTTCCCTAAGTGCTCGTTCCTTCCATGCTACCTAAAAACATTCTTTCTTAAAAAACCTTTTTCTAAGTTCTATCACCTATACTCTTAACCTATTTTCCAATATTTCTTTATCCTTTCTCAGCCAAACTCCTGGAAAAAGTTGTTTATTGTCCCTTTGCCTCCACTTCTCTCACTTTTCCTCAAGTATTTGCAACCTTGCTTCTAACCTCATGGCTTCATAGAAAATGCTCCTTACAAGTGTCCACTTCCCTAAAAGAACCTAATTTCCTTGGGTCCAGTACAATTTTGCTTTAGTCTTTAGTTTCCTAATGCCTTCTTAGAACAGTTAGTGACCTGCATGTAATAGGTGCACTCCTCATGCTTTTACCTTGGCTTTCCCCCAAGGGTAGAAGGTTTCTCCTCCTCCTCTGCCTCTGAAAATCCCCAGATTCTTTCAAGATTCAATTCAAACCTCCCAGGAAGCCTTTCTGTCCCTTCACCCAGGTCACTGAACAAGCTTTGTCAGTCACCTGTCAGGACAGGGCTAAGTGCTAGGCAATTTTAGAAAGGTAAAAACACATCCTTGTCTTTCGAACTGGGGTGGTGTGGGTTGGTGTTGGGGGAGAGACAATATGGGAAATTACCTCAAAAAATCACTAAGTGGATGTTGGGGAAAAAGATGTGTGCAATGAGAAAAGGTCAAATGGAGGAGATGAGAATTGAGCTGAGCTTTGAAGGAAGTCAACCAAGTCAGAAGTGAGAAAGGAGAGCATTGTAGTCTTGCTAAGGGGGCCAGCCAGGGAAAAGATAAGAGTTGGAAAACGGAGTGTTTTGTGAAAGGAACAAGTGACTGTTGTAGTAATATAACTGGATCGTAGTGCCTGGTCAGAAGAGAAATGTAATAGTTGAAAGGTAAGAAATGACCAGGTTGTGAGGATGCTCCCTTTAATAATCCCACATAAATACAGACTATTTCCCCACTAGATTGTAAGCCCTTAAAAGGCAAAGTTTCACTTTTTGACTACCAAAATATCTGATACATAATAAGTGCTCAAATTCTTAGTTTCTTGATTGAAATCAGAAGTTCCACTGGATTAAAGTCTAAATTAAATCGCATCATACAATTTCTAAAGAAAAAAACATTATCCAGACTCTGAGAACTGTTATCAAGAACTGATGAATTGAGTTTATTTTGAGCATACATTTCCCACTTTTTCTTGCTTGTGTTTTCTTTAGTGATATGATGAATATGGAAATGTTTTGCCTGACTTCATATCTTTTAATCAATATCATGTTGCTTGCCTTTTCAAGAGGTGAGGGAAAGTTGGGTGGAGAATTTGAAATTCCAAAATTTTAAAGATTAATGTTTGAAATGTTTGTAAATATGATTGGGAAATATTTAATGAAATTACAAAATTTGAAAACCTTAAAATATTACCAATATCAAAAATGAAAAGGGTGAATTAACCAAGAGGAAATCAAAGCAACACTTAGGAGCCATTTTGCCCAACTGTATGTCAATAAATCTGACAATCTATATGAAATGGATGAATATTTATGAAAAATATAGAAAATTCACCTTTAGCAATAAGAGAAGAAAAGGAAATTGAAAGAATTAGGATAGGTAACAAGGAAACAATACTATCACTCTATGCAGATGATATGACGGTCTATTCAGAGAATCAACTAAAAAACTACTTGTAATAATGAACAACTTTATCAAAGTCACAGCATATAAAATAAGCCTATGCAAATAATCAACGTTTGTGTGTGTATGTGTGTGTGTGTGTGTGTTTCACCAACAAAGCCTAGCAGTAAGAAATGAAAGAGAAATTCAATGTAAAATAACTTTAGACAATATAAAATATCTGGAAGTCTGCCTGCCAAAAATAACCCAGGAACTACATGAACACAATTACTACACACTTTTAACACAGATAAAGTCAGATGTAAATGATTGGGAAAAAATCAATTGCTCATGGGCAGACTGAGCTAATATAACAAAAGCAACAATTCTACTTTAACTTATTTATTCAAGGACATTTCAATCAAACTACCCAGTAATTATTTTATTGAGCTAAAAAAGTAATAACAAAATTCATCTGGAAAAATGAAAGGTGAAGAATATCAAAAGAATTAATATGGGGAAATTCAAAAAGGTAATCTAGATGTACCAGAGCTAAAACTATTATAAAACAGTAATCATCAAAACTGTTTGGTACTGGCTAAGAAATAGAGTGGTGGGTCAGTGAAACAGGCTAGATGCACAAGACATAGTAGTAAATGACTATAGTAATCTAATGTTTGATAAACCCAATGGTTACAGTTTCTGGGATAAGAACTCACTATTTGACAAACACTGCTAACAAAACTGGAAAATAGTAAGATAGAAACTAGACCAACATCTCACATCATATACCAAAATAAGTTCAAAATGGGTACATAATTTAGACATAAAGTGTGTTATTATAAGTAAATGAGGAAAGGAAGGAATAGTTACCTACAGGATCTATGGAGAAGGGAAGAATTTAGGACCAAACAAGAAATAGAGAGCATTATGAAATTGAAAAGTTTTTGTATACACAAAGCCAATGAATCCAAGATTAGAAGGGAAGCAGAAAAGTGGGGAACATTTTACAGCCAGCGTCTCTGATAAAGGCCTTATTTCTAAAACATATACAACTGAGTCAAATTTATAGGAATACAAGTCATTCCCCAATTGATAAAGGGTCAAAGGATCTGAACAGGCTATTTTCAGATGAAGAAATTAAAGCTATCTATAGTCATATAAAAATGATCTAAATCAGTGGTTTGAGGATTGCACATTTAAAAGAAATTTTGTAGTGCCTCTTCACATCAATTAGATTGACTGACATGACAAAACAGGAAAATGACAAATATTGGAGAAAATGTGGGAAATTAAAATACTAATGGATTGCTGATAGAGTTATGAACTGATGGTGCCATTATGGAATTTGGAACTATGTTCAAAGGTATAAACTATGTTCAAAGCTATAAAACTGTACATATCCTTTGAACCAACAATACCACTATTAAGTCTGTATCCCAAAGGGAGCATCAAAAAGAGGAAAGGACACATGTACAAAAATAGTTATAGGAGCTCTTACTGTGGTAGCAAAGAATTGGAAACTGAGGGTATGGCCATCAATTATGGAATGGCTGAACAAGTTGTGGAATATGCATGTAATGGAATATTATTGAATTATATCAATATATCAATAATGAGCAGGCATACTTCAAAAATACCTGGAAAGACTTACAAGAACTGATGCTGAGGATCATTGTGTGGTAATCAATTGTGATAAACTTAGCCCTTCTCAGCAATGCAATGACCTAGGAAAATTCTTGGAGACTCATGATGGAAAATGCTATGCACATCCAAAGAAAGAACTATGAAGACTGAAAGAATACTAAGAGATCTAAGCATACTATTTTTTTCCTCTTTTTTTCTTTCTCATAGTTTTTCCCTTTTGTTCTGATTCTTCTTTCACAACACGACTAATGTGGAAATATATTTAATAAGATTGTACATGCATAGCCTATATCAGAATGCTTGCCATTTTAGGGAAAGGGAGGGCAGTTAAGGGGGAAATTCAGAAATCAAAATTGCATAAAAGTGAATGTTTAAAACTAAATAAGTAACTTGATTAAAAAAGAAAAAATATTGAAAAAGAAAGTGAAATACTGAAACCTATGTTTTAAGAAAATAACAACAAATGTAACAAGAAAAAGTTTGGAAGACTTAAGAACTCTGATCAACACAATGACTGATTATGTTTACAAAGGAACTATATTGAAAAATGCTACTAACCTCCTGACAGGTGACAGGATCAAAATGAGGGATGATACATGAATGTCTTCACATGATTAATGTTGGAATATTTTTCTTAAGCTGTGTATATTTATTCTAATGATTTTATTTTTATTTTTTTCTTTCTCAGTAGGAGAGCAGTAGAGAAATATTTTTGTCAATTTAAATAAAAATTTAATCTGAAAATAAAATAATTAATGTTGATTTAATTAATGTTGAAAACTATCTTTACATGTAACTGGAAAAGGTAAAGTACTATTTACATTAAAAAATATATATATTCCCAAAGGAATTAAAGTAAATAGACATAGAGTTCAAGTCAAGAGTCACACACACACAGAACATATGTGACCAAGAAAAGTGAAGGATGGCTAAGTAAAAATTCTCTAATACTTCTGTGCTACTGATGTCTTCAAATTGCCTTAATTTATTTTATGTCATCATATTCTTTATTATTACAGGTACTTCTATCACTTATTTTTATTCCCAGTAATCAGTTCTTTATAGTGCACCTAGAGTTATACAATTCCAAGCAGTCCTGTGAAAAAAATAAAACTCCGATTTCCTTTCTGGACTTCTCCAATTGTCCATGTAAACAAATCTTTGGTTACATTGTTTAGTATTCCTACTTTTTTATCCAGATGTTTTGGCCAGTAAGATCCATTATAACGGAAACATTTTTATTCATTATTTTAGTATTTGCCTGACATAGTGATTTGAACATAATAAAATAAATGATTGCTGAAATATATAATTTTGTAAACCCAATCTTGGCTGATATATAATAAAAAGAATGTGTGAAATTAGTATCACGTCTCTTAAAACAGTTCTCCTAGGTTACCAATGCAAACATCTCTAATATGTAGACAGGCCATGGTGAAGCAAATATATTAACCTTTATTCACACATGGTATTAATTTCTGATTGTAATCATGACCAGTTGGTCTTCTGTTATTTTAGGGCCTAAGAATCTTACTGGTTTTTTTTGTAGGGTATGATGTATGTGTTACAAATGTTATTGGTAAAGCTGTCCCCAGAGACATTCACCAAAATGAGAATTCTCTGTCATGAGACATTTTTAGAAAGTTATTTTTTTGGATCAATAAAAATTTTCAGATATACTTGACATTTTGGAGCCAGATGAAATGAATAACAATTTAATGGTTGTGGAAGCAAAGACTTGTTTGCTGTATTGCTTAAATTCTAGTCTAGTTTACTGCATTTCTTTCCCTGTGCTTGAGGAAGATTATTATCATATTTACATAGGTCATATCCAGGTCGGTTAATATTAAATAGACAAAAAATAGCTCCTATTTTTCAATGTTTTCATTTTGTTAAATATTTCCTAATTAAATATAAATTATAAAATATTCATTCTTTAAAATTTTGCATTTTAAATTTTCTCCCTATCCTATGCCTTTTCCTGATCGTTGAGAAAGCAAGCAATTTGACATCAATTATACATGTGAAGTTCTGAAAAACATATTTCTATATTAGTAATGTTGCAAAAGAAAATGCAGACAAAAAATAAAGCAAGAAGAAAGAAAGTTTTAAAATTTCTTCAGTCTACACTCAGATGTTTCTCTCTTGAGATGAATAGTTTTTACATCATAGCTCTCTTGGAGTTTTCTTGGATCATGTCTTGATCAGATTAACCAAATCTTTCACAGTTGATCATTGTACAGTATTGCTGCTATTGAACAGCATGCATATCCTTCTTTTGTTTGCTTCACTTTGCATGAGTTCACATAAGCTTCCCAAGGTTTTCTGAACCCACCTTGCTCAATTTTTCTTATAGCCCAATAGCATCTCATCATAGTCATATAATATACCACAACTTATTTAATAATTCCCTAATTGATAAGCATGCTTTCGATTTCCAATTCTTTTCCACCACAAAAAAACTGTGTAACTTATTTTTCACAACTTCTGAAGTCCCATCAAATGAAAAGCAATGTTTACTTTCTTCATCTACTACAACAATTTAACTTTCAAACAAAATATGTACAGTATGCTAAATGACAAAGTCACTATGAAACTCACTACTCATTTTCATAGATTTTAATCTTATCAATATTGAAGTTATTGGGTATGGTAAGATTCCAAGCCTCAGTCTAAACTAAAGTGAAGATAGATTTCAAAATCACAAAGATAGCATGAAAATCTTAAAAGTAATTGATCCATCTGAATCCACATTTGGTTTGTAAGTGAAACCTGTCATTTTCTATGTTAATGGTAATGTTTTAGGCTTCTTGGGAATCTGTGGATAATGGTGACAATTAATTTCAAAGAGTACCTCCTTTATGTTTCTATCACCTTGCCATCATAACAATGTAACATGTTTTTCATGTCGTGAAATAGTACTAAAAAGAATGTTTTGATTTATGTATATGAAATAGAAATGAAATTAGAGTCACATTGAAATATCTTGTTTACAATAAGACGTCAGTGATAGTATAAAAAAATACATTTTATAGGTATGAGAAAGACTAGAATTTATAAAAATGTAACATTCAAGCACATAGACAAGTAATAATTGACATGCAGGTTTATTATAGAGAAGCAAAACATGAGTAAGAATTAAGATTCAGTGTATCTTTAGGATGGCAATGGAAATACTTATTAAAGACATTTTTCTATTTGAATTTATATTCTGACATTATTGAGAATTAGAATAGTTTTAATGTATTATAGCTTTTATTGATCTGTATTGTTCTTTCTCTCATTATAATGATAAATGAAAAATAATAACACATGAATATGAATCAAAAAGTCAGATTTCTTATAATCTTAACACAGTGCATAAGTTGATAGGCAATATAAATTTTCATCCTTCATTCACCCCATGTAGTACTTCATCATTTTACATCTTACCAAAGTAAATATTTCAGGTGACTTTTTTATTTAGAAATATTCTTGAATGTTTTTTTTTTCCCCTGAGACAGACAAAGAACTTTTATCAAGAAGCAAAAGACATACACCAACCTTTTAAGACTGAGAATCTGTCGTGTGCCATTTTTATTGTGTCCCACTACAGTTTGGGAGAATTTAAATTATACTTTTGATAACAAAATAAGATTATTTCTGCAGCTATTTCTAAAATCTCATCATAATTTTTACCTTTTGGGAAATTTATACATTTATACTAATGATTTGGAAAACCTTTGGCATACCTATATTGAATGCCCATAAACATTCAACTTATTTTACTTTAAATACTAATTTATTTCTTTATATGTGACCAATGATTCTGTTACAATTGTCATTGTAAATTTAAAGTTTGAATAAGTTAAAAACAATTTACGTACATTTTTGGTATTGTTCAAGAGGAGTAATAACATCAATAAAATTTTAAGAGTGAACTAAGTCAAATTTTGTGCAGTTCCTAAGCTCTTAAGTAATGTCATTTATTAACATGTATTAAAATACTTAGCAAGTGCTTTCTCACACTAAAAAATGCAGTTTATTTACTGCAAACATAAAGGGGAAAAGAATCATACTTTCATAACCATGTCACTCACCTAAGTAAGAAGCTTCTTGTGGCTATTCATTATCTACAGTATGAGGTATAAGCATTCACCAAAAACCTCTATAGTCTAAAATCAAATTATCATCATAGCATTGAAGTTTACTTTTATTATTTACCTGCTATAATTTCCTTTTCTCTCTTTCTTCCTCTTTCTCACACTTCAACATATTCTTATTGTCTTGCTTCCTTCGTTATATCACTTCTAACTCCTTGACTTCAAATAGCTCATAAGCAAGCTCTCAGCCTATCTGAATCTAATCAGTCTTCAAAAGCCCACTTGTTCATTGATCTTCCTCTGTCCATTCAGTCTCTTCCACAAAGAACTCTGAATTTTCACAATCATTAATTGGGAATTTGGTCATATACATTTTTTTTAGTTAAGTTGTGTAACTTTTCATACAGTTCATTGAATTAATTAGAAGATTTGGGGCGAAGGGACAGGAAGAACAAATATGACCCAGAAAAAGCAAGTACTCTCCTGAGTCCTACCAAATTTCACTCCAAAAATTTTTAAATAACACTGAAAATGAATTCTGGATCAGCATAACCTACAAAATCATGGGATAAAACAGTTTTCCAACCTAAGAGATGTTAGAAGGTTGGCAGAGTCACAGAAAGAGTAGAGCGCAATCCAGGGCATGCTATGCTATCATAGGCGATGCCAGCATAGGCCATGGCACTGAGAGTAGGGCTCTGTTACATTGCTCACACATAGGTCTAGTAGGTCACAATACTGATTGATTCATAGCTCCAAGCTAAGGAAGAGCATTAGCAAACCAAAACTTGTGGCCACAAGCATGAGGAACTCTGGCCACAGATCCAAGGTGGAACAAAGCAATTGTGGTTACAGACCACAGTACAGGCCAGAAGAGCAGTGACCTTAGCTTTCCTTGGATTATACAATCCTGAAAGAACTAGAAACTTATAGGCCATCAAAATTAGCACTGAGAACAGAGCAAGAAAGGCCTGAAGCTTTAGAAAGCTTCCATTGGAAGATCAGGTCCCCACTTTAACATGGAAGTAAAAGTCAAGAAATAGGACAGAAAAATGAGGAAACAATAATGAAAAAGAACCCAAACACAGAAAGTTAGTATTGGGACAGGGAAGATCAAAATATAAACTCAGAAAGAGGCAATAAGGTTACAAGTAGTACATGCAAAGTCTCAAAGAAAAATGGAAATTCATCTTGAACCCAAAAATAAGTTTTTGAAGAGATCAATAAGGATTTTCAAAATCAAATAAGGAAGGTAGAGGGAAAATTTGGAAAAGAAAGACAATGATGCAAGAAAACCATGAAAAAAGCTAAGAACTTGATAGAGGGGGCACAAAAATTATACAGAATAAAATAACACCCTGAAAAAAAAGAAGAAAAATCCACTGAAGTGACAGAATTGTCCAAATGTAAAAAGATATACAAAAATCAAATGAAACAATCAACTTTTTAAAAGTAGAATTGGTCAAATGGAAAAGGAGGTACAAAAGCTCATTGAAGATAATAATTCTTTAAAAATTAGAATTGAGCAAGTGTAAGCTAATGACCACATGACAAATCAAGAAATAATACAACAAAGTAAAAAGAATGAAAAAAAATAGAAGAAAATGTGCAATATTCCATGGGAAGGGGGAGGGAGCAACTTAACTGGAAAATAGATCGAGAAAAGATAACTTAAAAATTATTTGATTACCTGAAAGTCATTATCAAAAAGGAGCTTAGACACAATCTTTCAAGAAATTATCATGTCATCCTGAAAGACATCCCAAAATAAAAACTCCTGGGAATATTATATAAATTCCAGAACTCCCACATCAAGGAAAAATATTGCAAGACTCCAAAAATAAAAAAGTCAAACATAATGAAGGCACAGTTGGGATAACAGATTTAGTAGCTTCTACATTAAAGAATCAGAGGACTTGGAATATAATATTCCATAAAGCAAAGGAACTAGGATTAACAAGAATCACCCACCAAATAAAGAAACAAACAAGTAAAAAACACAAATGAGTATAATCTTTCAGGTGGGGAATAGATACTCAACGTAGTAGAGAATCTCTTATCAAAATATCAGAACTGAATAGAAAATTTGGCTTTCAAATACAAGACTCAAGAGAAGCACAAAAGGGTAAATGGGAAAGTGAAATCATAAGGAATTCAGTAAGAGTAAAAACTGTTTACATTCCTATGCAAGAAGGTAATACTTGTAACTCCTAAGAAATATTTTTCATTATTAGGGCAGTTAGGAGGAGTATATAGACGCAAGACATTGGTTTGAATTTAATGTGATGGGATGATATGTACAAAAATAAAATTAAGGAGTGAGAAAGAGAAATATATGCATTGTAGAAGGGAAAAGGGAGAGGTAGAATGGTGGTAAGCTATTTCACATAAAATAAGCATTAAAGAACTTTTATAGTGAAGGGGAAGAACCTATCAAAATGCTTTTTAAATGTCAAGTAATGTCTTTAAGAACCACAAAAAGTTGTTCAGATAGATAACTGGGCAGTAGCTAGATGTTAATAAAAAGTTCCCAGATACACTTTGATGAATTTTCAGGCTTCTTCTACCTTTTCCCCTCTAAACATTCTAAAATCTGGCCATAGTGGCCTACTTGTTTTATCTCCTATCTCCAAAACTTTGCATAAACTCTCCCCCATGAATGAAATGTTCTTCGCCCTTGTGATGGCAATGAAAATAGGATCTTTAGTTGTTTTTGCTTTAGTATAATCAAGTACCTGTAATTGAATCTTGCCTTCATCAACCAAGACAACAAGTTTCTTTGACTAGAAGCACTGTATGTATTTGTATTGTTAATTATTCTAATGTGATTAAAGATCTTTCCCACCAATATATTGGCCTGCCCATTTTGGGAAGTTTGATACTTTTTGTTTTTTATATTGAGACACTGGGTCAAAGACTTGTGATGCACTCTGACTCTAAAAGTGGTATAAATACTCTAAGGTGAGGTTTTACTTTGGAGCTTTGTTTTTGTAAGAATGTTTGTTTGTGGGGTGGAGCCAAGATGGCGGAGTGAAAGCAACGACTCACCTAAGCTCCTGGACAAATTCCTCTGGATACATCTGAAAGGAGAATCTGACCAAACTTTGGAGGTGCAGAATCCAGTGGGTAACAGACTTTGACGGATTCGGACCCCAGGTAAGACTGGAAGGTCCACGGGAAGGATCTGTTCCATGGGGGTGAGCCCCCAGCCTACAGCGCAGTGTGGTCAGTGCAGCGGGGCGGAAGGGACCTGAGAAGCCTGAGAGCAGCTGGTGGAAATAGCGGAGCAGGAGACCAGACAAACCCAGCCAGTGAGAGCCGCTGAGTGCCAGATATCAGTGCAGCAGCCCTTGAAACCTTCAACCTGAAGACTAAACTTCTGTAAGTCACCTACTTGAACTTCTGGGAGCCAGGATGGCAGTGATCAGTAAATGCTCTCTCCTCTCCGCTGATGACTGTGGAAGAACCATAAAATATTTCCCTAGAAAAATCATGGATCAGCGGGAACAGCAGAAGGGGGCAAATAGTCTCATAACCAGAGGCTAGGAAAATAGCAAAGGGGGATTCTACCTACTGTGGCGGAGGCGATCCGGAAGGACAGAGGACCCAGGGCAGAGAAAATTCACACTGAGACCCAGGCAAGCCTCAGCGCTGGGAGAGGAGCCCCAAGAGGGGTTGGAACACGCATTAGCATCTAGGCATGCCTCAGCCCTCCAGGGGAAAAGGGAAGACAATAGGGAAGCTGGGACCACCATCCCCTGGGCTTGCCTTTGCCTCAGTTCAGCTGAGGAGATCCCCTGTGACCGGACCACTCCTCCCACACACTTAACAAGCTAACCCCAGGGTTGATCTGGGAAACAAAAAACAAAAACCTCTTTTAGCTTTTTCACATATCAGATCAACACAAAGTTCTGTACCTTCTGACTGAAAGAACCAGAAGCTACAACACTCAGCCAACATCATGAATCGGAAAAAGCAGATGAAAAGTGCAAAAACCATAGAATCTTTCTACGGGGATAAGGACCAAAACACAAACACCAAAGAGGTCAGAGCTGAGACTGTAATTCCATCTGAAACTTCAGAAGGGACTATGAACCTCTCACAAGCACAACTAGCTTTCCCGGAACAGCTGAAGAAGGAAATAGAAGAAAAACTGGCCAATGATTTTAAAATTACAAAAAAAGAATTCACTGATGAGAACATCACTTTGAAAAGGAAAATTGAACAAATGGAAAAGGAAGTTCAAAAATTAACTGGAGAGAATAATTCCCTAAAAGGAAGAGTTAATCAAACGGAAAAGGAAACCCAAAACCTAACTGGGAAAATTGATCAAATGGAAAAGGAAACACAAAACCTAACTGGGAAAATTGGTTGAATGGAAAAGGAAGTACAAAAATTAAATGGAGAAAATAGCTCCTTAAAGGGAAAAATTGGTCAGATGGAAAAGGAGATGCAAAAGTCAACTGAAGAAAACAATACGATGAAGATTAGAATTGGGCAAGTAGAAACTAATGACTCAATGAGGCAGCAAGAATCAGTCAAACAAAATCTAAAGAATGAAAAGATAGAAGAATATGTAAAATACTTAATTGGAAAAACAAGTGACCTGGAAAATACATTCAGGAGAGAAAATTTAAGAATTATTGGCCTGCCAGAAACCCATGATGAAGAAAAGAGTCTGGACAATATCTTCCAGGAAATCATCAAGGAAAACTGCCCAGAAGTACTAGACTCAGAGGGCAAAATAGTCATCGAAAGAATCCACCATTCCCCTACCAAAAGGGATCCCAAACTCAAAACCGGAAGAAATATCGTTGCCAAATTCCAGAGCTATCAAGTGAAGGAGAAAATACTACAAGCAGCCAGAAAGAAACAATTCAAATATCAAGGATATACAGTCAGGATCACACAGGACCTTGCAGCTTCTACATTAAAAGATCAAAAGAATTGGAACCCAATATTCTGTAAGGCAAAGGAGTTGGGACTTCAACCAAGGATCAACTACCCAGCAAAATTCAGCATAACATTTCAGGCAAGGAGAAAGTCATTCAACGAAATAAGGGATTTCCAGAGCTTCCTGACCAAAACGCCAGAACTCAATAGATAATTTGATCTTCAAATGCAGGTCTCAAGAGAATCATAAAAAGGTACACAGGGGGGAAACAACAAAAACAAAAACTTGTTACTCAATTAGGGCAAACTGTTTACCTCCCTATAAGGGAAGATGATACCTGTTAATCTTGAGAACTGTGCAGCTATTATGATACAAGGGATATACATAGAGGGAACGGGTATGAAGTAAATGCTGTCATGTCAAAAATATGATTTAAGTATGAGAAGGGATTGTAATAGGAGGTGTGAAAAGGAGGAAGCAGAAAATGGCAACTTACATCACAGGAAGAAGTACAAAACTATAGTAGAGGGAAGGAGGGGAGGGAGATGAGCATTGTTTGAGAGGTACTCTCATCTGATTTGTTTAAAGGAGGGAACAATAATCTTAAGTAGATAATCCTTACTAGCTCTATAGGTAGTAGGAGGGGAAGGGGGAAGAAAGGGGAGGGAGGCTAAAAGGGAGGGAAGAAGCAATAAGAGTAAAGGGGAGTAAAAGGGAGGGGGGCTAAAAGAAGGAGGGGAAGGCTGCAGGAGGAGGGGGAGAAAAGTGAATACTATTGAGGAGGGGAAGGGAGACGGGAGAGCTAAAAGCACAAATGGTGGGAAAGAGGATGGAGGGAAATACACAGATTGTAATCATAACTGTGAATGTGAATGGAATGAACTCTCCCATAAAATGGAGATGGATAGCAGAATGGATTCAAAGTCATAATACAACAATATGCTGCTTACAAGAAACACATTTGAAATGGGGGGATACACATAGGATAAAGGTCAAAGGATGGAGCAGAATATATTGTGCTTCAGCTTATGTAAGAAAGGCAGGAGTAGCAATCCTAATCTCAGAAAAAGCAAAAGCAAAAATAAATCTAATCAAAAGGGATAAGGATGGAAACTATATCCTGCTAAAAGGTACCATAGACAATGAAGCAATATCATTACTAAACATGTATGCTCCAACTGGTATAGCATCCAGATTCTTAGAGGAGAGGTTGGGGGAGTTGAAGGAAGAAATCGACAGCAAAACTATACTAGTGGGGGACCTCAACCTCCCCCTCTCTGAACTTGATAAATGTAACCTCAAAATAAACAAGAAAGAGGTTAAGGAGGTAAATAAAACTCTGGATAAGGTAGATATGATAGATCTTTGGAGAAAATTAAATGGGAATAGAAAGGAATATACCTTTTTCTCAGCGGTACATGGAACATTTACAAAAATTGACCATGTACTAGGACATAAAAATCTCACAATCCAGTGCAGAAAGGTAGAGATAATCAATGCATCCTTCTCAGATCATAATGCATTAAAAATTACATCAAATAAAAGACCATGGAAAGATAAACTAAAAATCAATTGGAAACAAAATAATCTAATTCTACAGAAGGGTTGGGTTAAAGAAGAAATCATAAAAACAATCAAAAATTTCATTCAAGAGAATGACAATAGTGAGACAACATACCAAATCTTATGGGATACTGCAAAAGTAGTTATTAGGGGCAGTTTTATATCTTTGAATGCTTACGTAACTAAAATAGAGAAAGAGGAGATCAATGACTTGGGCTTGCAGTTGAAAAAGCTAGAAAAAGAACAAATTGAAAATCCCCAAGTAAATACCAAACTAGAAATACTGAAAACCAAAGGAGAGATTAATAAAATTGAAATTAAGAAAACTGTTGAATTAACAAATAAAACCAATAGTTGGTTTTATGAAAAAACTAATAAAATTGATAAACCTTTGGTCAATCTGATTTAGAAAAAGAAAGAAGAAAATCAAATTACTAGTATTAAAAATGAATGGGGTGAACTCACCTCCAATGAGGAGGAAATTAAAACAATAATTAGAAACTACTTTGCCCAACTTTATGCCTACAAATTCGATAATCTAAACGAGATGGATGAATATTTTAAAAAATACAAATTGCCCAGATTAACAGAAGAGGAAGTTGAATACTTAAACAACCCCATCTCAGAAAAAGAATTGAAGAAGCCATCAATGAACTCCCTAGGAAAAAATCTCCAGGGCCAGATGGATTCACAAGTGAATTCTATCAAACATTTAAAGAACAGTTAATTGCAATACTATATAGACTATTTTTGAAAATTGGGGAAGAGGAGTCCTCCCAAATTCTTTCTATGATACAAATATGGTTTTGATACCCAAACCAGGAAGAGATAAAACAGAGAAAGAAAATTATAGACCAATTTCCCTAATGAATATAGATGCAAAAATTTTAAATAAGATTTTAGCAAAACAAATACAGCATCTTATCACGAGATTAATACATTATGATCAGGTAGGATTCATACCCGGATTACAGGACTGGTATAATATTAGGAAAACTATTAGCATTATTGATCACATCAACAACAAAGCTAACAAAAACCACATGATTATCTTAATAGATGCAGAAAAAGCTTTTGACAAAATACAACACCCATTCCTACTAAAAAACACTGGAGAATGTAGGAATAAAGGGAATTTTCCATAAAAATAATAAGCAGTATCTATCTAAAACCTTCAGCAAGCATTATATGCAATGGGGATAAGCTAGATGCATTCCCAATAAGATCAAGGGTGAAACAAGGATGTCCATTATCACCACTATTATTCAATATGGTACTAGAAATGTTAGCTGTAGCAATTAGACAAGATAAAGATATTGAAGGAATAAGAATAGCCAAAGAAGAAACTAAGTTATCACTCTTTGCAGATGATATGATGATTTACTTAGAGAATCCCAGAGATTCAAGTAAAAAATTACTTGAAATAATAAACAACTTTGGCAAAGTTGCAGGTTACAAAATAAACCCACACAAATCTTCTGCATTCCTATATATTAGCAACAAAGTCCAACAGCAAGAGACAGAAAGAGAAATCCCATTTAAAACTAGGGTAGACAGTATAAAATACTTAGGAGTTTACCTGCCAAAACAAACCCAGGGATTATATCAACACAATTACAAGACACTTTTTGCACAAATAAAGTCAGATTAAGTAAGTGGAAAAACATTAGTTGCTCATGGGTAGGCTGTGCTAATATAATAAAAATGACAATTCTACCTAAATTAATATACTTATTTAGTGCCATACCAATTAAACTATCAGACAATTATTTTCTAGAGCTGGATAAAATAATATCAAAATTCATTTGGAAAAACAAAAGGTCCAGAATATCAAAGGGACTAATGAAAAGAAATGCTTGGGAAGGTGGCCTAGTGCTACCAGACCTCAAATTGTACTATAAAGCAGCAATTATCAAAACCACTTGGTATTGGCTAAGAAACAGAGAAGTAGACAAGTGGAATAGACTTGGCACTCAAGACGCAGTAGGCAAGGAATATAGCAACCTTCTGTTTGATAAACCCAAGGACCCCAGCTTCTGGGATAAGAAATCACTGTTTGACAAAAATTGCTGGGAAAACTGGATAACACTGTGGCGGAAATTAGGCATAGATCCATACCTGACACCTTACACAAGAATAAAGTCCAAATGGGTACATGATTTAGGTATAAAGATTGATACAATGAATAAACTGGAGAAGCAAGGAATAGTGTATTTATCAGATTTATGGAGAAGGGAAGAATTTTTTACTAAAGAAGACATAGAAAGCATTATGAAATGCAAGAGGGATAATTTTGATTACATTAAACTGAGAAGTTTTTGCACAACCAAACCCAATGCAACCAAAATCCGGAGGGATGTAGTAAATTGGGAAAGAATTTTTATAGCTAAGCTCGGGGATAAAGGCCTCATTTCTAGAATATATAGAGAACTGACTCAAATGTATAATCATACAAGTCATTCCCCAATTGATAAATGGTCAAAGGATATGAACAGGCAATTTTCAGAGGAAGAAATTAAAGACATCTATAATCATATGAAAAAATGCTGTAAATCACTATTGATTAGAGAGATGCAAATCAAAACAACTCTGAGGTACCACATCACACCTATAAGATTGGCAAACATGACAGAACAAGAAAATGATAAATGCTGGAGAGGATGTGGGAGAGTTGGAACACTAATTCATTGTTGGTGGAGCTGCGAGCACATCCAACCATTCTGGAGAGCAATTTGGAACTATGCCCAAAGGGCTACAAAAACGTGCATACCCTTTGACCCAGCAATATCGCTACTAGGACTATATCCCCAAGAGATCATAAAAATGGGAAAGTGTCCCACATGTACAAAAATATTTGTAGCAGCACTCTTTGTAGTTGCCAAAAACTGGAAGTCAAGGGGATGTCCATCAATTGGGGAATGGCTGAATAAATTATGGTATATGAATGTAATGGAGTACTATTGTGCCATAAGAAATGATGAACAAGAAGACTTCAGAGAGGCCTGGAAGGACTTATATGACCTGATGCTGAGTGAAAGGAGCAGAACCAGGAGAACTTTGTGCACAGCAACGACCACAGTGTGCGAGAGTTTTTTCTGGTAGACTTAGATTTTTGTAATAACACAAGAACTTCTTAAAAAAAGAAAATCCCATTGGTTGTTCTGTAAGGCAAAATGACTTCCACACTCATAGAAAGAAATAGGGAAGTCATTCGCAGGATGTAGCAGATCATGTTTGTGTATGTGTATTTTTTTGTGTATCATGTTTTGATCTGTTATATGATTTCTTCCATTTATTTTAGTCTGACTATGTATCATGACTATAGTGAAAATGTACTCAATAGGAAAGTATATGTAGAACCTATACAGAATTGTATGCAGTCGTGGGGAGGGAGGGGGGTAGTGGGGGGTAGGTATGGGGGGATAAAATCTCAATTGTATGGCAGTGATTGTTAAACATTAAAAAAAAAAAGAATGTTTGTTTGGCCACATGAGGACTCTGGGAAGTTGTTATGGAGTCCCCTGGCTTTGAGGAACCCGATATGCTTCCCTCTCTGATATGGTAAGACAGTTGTACCTGTCAGTTGAATTACAGTCAGACAGAGGAAACCAAGTCTGTTGATTACTTTGGGGCTTACTGACTGGAAGTTTTTATTTGACCATATCAGGACTCTGGGAAGCCAGTAAGAAGTCCCCGGGAGTTGAGAACTCAAATATCATGCTTCCTTCTATGGTGAGGAAGTTGTGTTTCAATTGTCTGAGGAATTCAGGCAGAGGAAGCCATATCTGTTAGTTTTTTATTTCTCTGTATTTTCTTTGAAATTCTGTATGATATGTGTATGTGATTAAAGGAATGATACATGTGCTTGATTAAAGTGATTCTTAACACCTCATAAGTTGCCTTTCCTCTTATGAATGCAAATCTAAGAACCTGTGATGGCAGACCCTCTAGAGTATGTTGGGGTGCTTACTGATGCACCCTTCACTTCCAGTTCTTAGTTCCTCTGAGTCACTCAAGACTCACTCCATGTTCCAACTTCTGTAATAGGCCTTTCCCAGCTCCTCCAGTTGCTATTACTTTCCCTCCTAAAAACAACTTCCATTTACACTGTGTGTATCTAATATATAATTAGTTATGTGTATGTTAACCTCCCTCTTCAGAGTAAGCTTTTTGAGGGCAGGCACTATTTTGCCTTTCTGTTTCCCTCAGCTCCAAGAACAGCTTCTAGCATATAGTAAATGCTTAATAAATGTTAATTAAATTGCTAACTGTATGTAGTCTGGTTACACATACCTGATTACATGTCATCTATACCTGATTACATGTCATTTCTCCCTTTAGATTATAAGCTCCCAGAAGGCAGAAGCTTTTGCCTTTCTTTGTATTCCGTGTTTATAAAGCACAGTGCATAGAACATAGTAGGTGCTTAAAAAATTATTTATTGACTGACTGAATATTGTCGATACAATGTTGAAAAAAACAATTTTTTCCATCATTTTGCATAATAAATGCATTCCACTTAAAATGTTTCTCCCACTAATTGTAACTAAAAATATGGTCAACTTTATATGTAGTATTTGGCTTACTATTTTCAGACTACAGAATCACTTAATTACAAATTTCTAAATTTCATTCAGTCATTACCAAACTATGAACAAGAAGAATGTTGGTCTTTTTACACTGTCTATTTGAATTTTATTAAATCAATTGATCAGGAAGGCAATTGGTTACAATCCTTTCAGTCATTTTAATGGTCCTCAGCTTCCAAAAATATCAATTATATCTTGATCAAATCAGTGCTCAGAAGAGACAAAATCTAGTTGACAAATGATTTTACATTTCTTAATAATGAATTTCAACTGGTCACCTTATCTTTCTTAAGTGTTGGGACTGGAAGCTCAATTCCGTGTGGACAGTCTCGGGCAGGTAAAAGTGGGACTTCTAAATCTTAGAGTCTTACGAGGCCCTCCATGAACAGCGGGGGTTCGAGAAGGTCAGACCGAGCTAGCTCGGCTAGCTCGGGTATTTCCGCCTCTCCCCCGGAGATACCTGATGGGTGGAGTCTCCCTGCCCTCGAGGTCGTCCCGGATTGGAGCACACCTAGTTACCTAACAGCACGGTATTGAGATGCAAACTGTGTGGCTGAAGATTAAGTAGGACTGAGGAAGCTTAAAAGCTCTTAGCACGTGTGGAGCCAAAGAGAAAAGTAGGGCTCCGCTTCTTTTCTTTCCTCTCTCCCCTCCCCCTCTCTCCCCGCTTGTACTTCTACTTCCATTCCCTTAAGCTTAGCCTTCTTAGGAAATCTCCCCCTCTTCGTCCTAAGAAAGAAGACCCCCTGCACTTGTAACCGAAACCCTGTAATAAAGCTCAACCCCTGTTTGACTCTGGAACGTCCTTTCTCTCATACGTGCATCCGGCGTGGCCAGCCGAAGACCTGGACAGGTAAGAAAGACTCGGGTAGCCCAATACAGGCCTCTAGGCTTGGCAGTTGTCGCCCCAACAGGGATTGGGAGCGTAGATAATCCTGGGTGCTTTTGGGGTACACCCGGAAGGGGCTGTGAAAGAAGCGAGCCCCGAATCCTAGATTCGGAAGGAGAGAAAGGGGAGAGAAGCTTCCCAAACCCCTGGGAAAAGGGCAGGGATGAGGAATCAATTGCCAGTAATAAAGCCAGAGGAACAGGAGGTCTGGGCTGAGAAACTTCACAGGGAAGGCAGGGAGGCGGGGGTCACAATAGAGTTAAACGACCTCCGAGAATTTTGTAAGGAAGGGCCGGAGAGGCCAGGGCGGGATTGGAATAAGAGTGGAAGCGGAGAGAGGGGAGGGGAGAGTCCAGGCAAGCAGAAAGTTAAGCGGAAAGTTAAGGAGCGTAAAGAAAAAATAGACTCGGAGCTCCATCTAGTGGATGGAAAAGGCGAGGCAGGGGAGAATACGCCGTGCCTTCCCTCCGCGCCTCCTTATAACCTGCTCCATTGGTCAGACAGTTCAGGGCCACAGTCCAGTTTGGAAAAAGGAATAAGAAAGGCTATAGAGAATGGAGAAGATGTAGGGACATTTCCTGTGTTAGAAATAGCGGACCCCAGTGTCCCCGGTGGGGTTCGGAGGAACCACATACCTGTAGAGTGGAAGAGAGTGGCGACTCTTAAAGAGGCTTGTACCAAGCATGGCCCTAATTCACCCTTTGTTATAGCCATGCTTGAAACTCTCAGCGGTCAGTTCATTCTGACTCCTAATGACTGGAAGAGCTTAGCCAGAGCCTGCCTTACCCCTGGGCAGAATGTGATTTGGGTATCAGAATTTTCTCAGAGGGTAAAGAGCACTACCGGTGGGCTAGGGGCTTAGGCCCCCAAGGCTTATCAGCAATTTACAGGAACAGGGCAGTTTGAGGCTACAGGAAATCAATTACAGTACTCAGCCTCCGATTATGTTTTGATTGCCGGAATGGCTATTAGCCGCCTCGGGATGAAGCTATCAAATTTTTAGTAAGGGCCCTTGCTGTTGTACTGGAGTCCCCACCCTTGAATTGGAAGTCAGACACCCCGATTTGGGTGGAGCAATGGTCTCTGACTTCAGAAAAACTCCAGGCATTACAAATACTGGTTAAGGAGCAATTAGCACCCTGGAATGCTCCTGTGTTTGTTAAAAAGAAAAAATCTGGGAAAGTCAGGTTCCTTACAGATGTTAATGAAGCATTTGTAAGCACCTGGCAGCAGCTATACCTAAGTAAAGAGCCACTATGCATTCTTATCATCTTTACCTTAAAGGCGATCCTCGCTAAACAAAGAAGGGGAAAAGGTCGCCTAATACAATCAGAGCTAAGATTAAGAGGCCTAATACAATCAGAGCTAAGATCAAGAGGCCTAATACAATCAGAGCTTGATACAGCTGTCTCAAGGAGCGCACATACTACTCCAGCTATGAGACATTTTAAGATACTAATATGGGGTCCAGGGTATGTTTGTGTCTCCACAGGAAAAGGTGATGCGTGGATTCCCATTAGAAGGATCCGTAGGTGGGAACCGAGGTCGGAGACGACGGAGACGCAGGAGGCGGAGACCCCGGAGAGCCCAGAGACCCCTGAGAAGGATCATACACCACCTGAGCCTGCTGCTGACAGCTTTAACCTTGCTGCCCAGAGAGGAAGCAGCCCTCATCACAACCGCAGACACTGCTGCTGACAGCTTCCCATCTAGGCATCCTTTTTTCGCCAGCTGAATGAGGACTTTGATATCACAAACCCAGGACACTTGGGTGGGGAGGAGGTGACCAATTTTCCACCTGTATAGATCCATTTGCAAGATTAAGGGAGTGGTGACGTGTAAGGCGCCTACACCAGCTGCTTCTCTTAAAATATGCTTTGGGATTTTAGTTGATTGCACTTCCCCTGTTGTAACTCAGCCATTTAGTTTCATCTTTGTTTTATTTGATGCCTCCCTTTGTCAGTTGTGCTAGCTGCAGATTTCTGTGTGAATGAAGTCTTGTTGTAAGGTACTCATATGCTAAAGGCCTTCCTTAATCCACTCAGCCTCCAGCCACTGTTTGCTCTAGAGCCAGGTGCGCTCCGCGCATAACAAAGAAGGGGATATGTTGGGACTGGAAGCTCAATTCCGTGTGGACAGTCTCGGGCAGGTAAAAGTGGGACTTCTAAATCTTAGAGTCTTACGAGGCGCTCCATGAACAGCGGGGGTTCGAGAAGGTCAGACCGAGCTAGCTCGGCTAGCTCGGGTATTTCCGCCTCTCCCCCGGAGATACCTGATGGGTGGAGTCTCCCTGCCCTCGAGGTCGTCCCGGATTGGAGCACACCTAGTTACCTAACAGCACGGTATTGAGATGCAAACTGTGTGGCTGAAGATTAAGTAGGACTGAGGAAGCTTAAAAGCTCTTAGCACGTGTGGAGCCAAAGAGAAAAGTAGGGCTCCGCTTCTTTTCTTTCCTCTCTCCCCTCCCCCTCTCTCCCCGCTTGTACTTCTACTTCCATTCCCTTAAGCTTAGCCTTCTTAGGAAATCTCCCCCTCTTTGTCCTAAGAAAGAAGACCCCCTGCACTTGTAACCGAAACCCTGTAATAAAGCTCAACCCCTGTTTGACTCTGGAACGTCCTTTCTCTCATACGTGCATCCGGCGTGACCAGCCGAAGACCTGGACAGGTAAGAAAGACTCAGGTAGCCCAATACAGGCCTCTAGGCTTGGCACTTAAGAGCAAATAAAGTAGGAAAAAAATTCCCATCAGTTATCTTTATCTAATAGTCTTCAGGGAAATAATTTCATAATCATCAATATGAGAGCATGCAAATTTCAAGAATACTTTAAGAATTCTTTAGTAAACAAATGCCTTTTATAGCAGCTAAGGGTCATGAATCTCTTCTTTCAGACAGAATAGAATTCTAATGAAGAAAAACATTTACCACCACTAATGCTCTGTATGTTGTGCAAAACCAAAAATATTTCTTTTAAAATATTGAGGCTGAACCTGTTATCTTTGAAGGGTATGCTGGGAGCTTGTTTTCCACTCTACATGCACAGAAATGCAGGAAGAGTGAGATCTAAGCCGACAGCTTACACTGACCAAATGGATTCCAACAGAGAAGATGAAGAAAATAGACTGACATGACTGTCCATCCATGATACAAAGTGCTGGAGTTGGGCTTTTAAAAAAGGAAATATCAAATTCTGCTAAGAAACAGCTCTAACTGGAGGGTAATTGAATATGATAGCACTTACATTGCTTCAGTGACTCTCCCCACACCCCTCCAATAGTGCATTAGGATGCATCTGCCCTTTGGGAGTCTGTTCTTCAAAACAGCCATAGCTGTTTATTTGATGTAAAAGAAAGGCAGGTGTTGGACTCACTAGACAATGTCTGTGACAAACTAAAATGGTTTGGTTTTGAATGTTTACTCAGAGATGACACTCATCAATAAATATGATAATGGAACTTTTGTAAGGTAATTCATTCATAAACCTTATTCACTCAATTAATCATTCATCAGTAAAAAACCTTTAATATTAAATACTGTGCTACGTGCCAGGGATGCAAAGAGAAACAGCAATACAATCTCTGCTATCAAGAATCTTATATTGTAAGAGAAAATTGCATGTACATATATGTAAGTAAATATAAACATAGTCAAAAAAGGGTTTATGCATTTATATATGTATACGCATAAATGCATAGCTATTCAAGGGAATCTTTGTTCCACTGATCATTAGATCTGCGTTTTCTTTGACAAAGGTGTTCAATCCAACATCATATAGAACAATTTATCCTTTCCAAATAAACTTTTGTGACTTTTGTCCAGTATTTCTACACACATATGTATGTATGTATGTATGTGCATGCAGGCAGGTATGTATGTATATGTGTGTTCCTACTAAATGTAATGTCCATCAGTCTCAATTTGGAGATCTGTAATAATTAGGAAGTTCATTCCACTTTAAGAAAGTTCTAATTATTAGAAGTCTTTCCTTATGTTGAATAATTATATATATATGTATACACATGCATACATACATACATACGCACATGCATAGATACACACACATTCATTGTGACTTCAACTCATTGATCCCAGTCCTAAACTCTAAAGTTGAGCAGAACAAATCTGATTCCTCTCTGACAGAATGGTATTTCAATTATAGAAAGGGAGATATCCTGCCACACTCCCACACCCATGAATTCTTCCTTCACCTCCCCCAAAATTAGCATTCCTTGTCTTTCTGGTATATGAGCTTAGAATTTTGCAAGAAAAACATCTGTCTTCATATATCTACATCATTTTTCCATAGAACAGAAATTGATGTTGATGTAAAATATGAGTTTGATTATTATGAAATTGTTTTATCCAGGGTTAGTTCCCCATGTAATGATCTATGATGATTATTTTTTTAAAAAGCCAATGGGAAAATTCTCCTTCCCCCTAGCAATGGGGGCTACAGAAAAAAAAGGGATATAAATTTGTGATGTTGAGCCTTGAGACATACACTACTTAGGTTTTATATTAGATAAGACATCACATACTAAAAAATAAAGTACACTTGTAATCTTTAAAATTAAATATTTCCAAACAGAATTGTCGTGACAGTGGTGATAAATTTCAAAGGCTTCCTTTGGTGGAATCCTGCCAATGAAAGATGCAACTTATAAAATAATAATTAGGGAGCCAACTTGAGAAAATTAATGTTCTTTGAATTGACAAGTAGTTTGTTTGGTTTTTTTTTAAGGCTGAACACTTTTAGATTCTGAACTTTCAAATAATGAGTGAAAAGTGCAAATTTACAAACTTTTCAGAATTGTTTGAATTTTCTTCTGTAGAATTTCTGAGAAAGTTTTGATTTAATACTTTTCCTTACCTATCAAATTAAACCAGTACTTTTAAGTCTATATAGCAAGAACAGCTATGGACAGAAATATATGGATATTAATTTTAAAGTGTAATACCCCATTCTTTCTCCCTCTGATCTTTCACTTCGAGGATTTCAATTTTTAAAAGTTTTATATTTTCTTCCCCTAGATTGTGAGAGGGAATAAAAATAGAAGATATACTGGATGATTCAGAAACAATATATGCAAATATTTTTCCTTGTTTCTGGTTTCAGAGAAGTTCCTAGAAAATGAGAAGTAACTCTCTTCTTTTGCATGAGTAAGTCATGCTAAGGAAGAAATACGGAAGTAAGGGTTGATGGTGAACTTTCTTCTTCCAAGATTTTGGATTCATCACTTCTTAAAGATATCAATGGGGAAATTTTAGGAAATCTCATCATTGATAAAGCATTCCTGGGTTCTCCAAATTTATTACCCAATGTCTTTAAATATTTGCACATGTGTGCCCTTAAGCTACTGTTGTTTCTTAAAGAAAGTCTATAGGGTTAGATAGAAGACCTAATTTGATATCTCATGCCTACAAAGGATGATACCCATTGTTTTAAGTTCTTAACATAGCTATCACGTGTTTATGCTATGTGAAATTATAATTTTGTTATGGTTACTAGAAGCTATAATGTATTAAGTAGACCAATGCCCTCAAAAATCTGTTGAATGAGACAGTATCATGTAGATCATACCACTGGTTTTCATAGATTTTGTTTTTCAATACACTAAAGTGAAAAAAAGCATAGAATTTTAAGCTAGAATAAATAAATTAATGAATGAATGAAAATCATTTATTAAGATTACTATATGGCCAACATTGTTGTAAGTACCGTGATTCAAATAGAAAATGAAATTTGAATTAGAAATGAAAATTCCTGACCCCAAGGAATTGTATTGTAAAGAGGAGAATAACACATATATGGAAATTGTGGCCAGAAAAGGAATTATGGTTGGTCTCAGTTTTGAATGCTTTTCTGTAACTCACTAGTTGTGCAACATTGAACAAATTATTTTAGCCTCTTTGAGCTTCACTTTGTTCATATATCAAATGAGGAGCATCATATCTGCCCTCCCTTCTCTGTTAGTGCTTTTCCAGCTCAGGTATACATGGAGCCTGATGTTACCAGAATGCCAACATTCTATAGACACATATAATGAGGACCCAGTGCATCAAATATGTGGAAGTAATTTGGCAATTGTAAGTTGCTCTATGATTTAAAACAACAACATCCCTGGTATCTTATAGGGAACCATCAAAGGAGCAGAGTAAAACCTATCTATCACTTCTTATACTATTTAATTATTGTCCATGACTAACTATAAATCGGTTAAAAAATTATCACTTCAAAACACCAAGGGCCTTCAGCTAGGTCAGTTGGCACAGTTTGGACACAGATTGAGTACTTACACTATCCCTCAGTCTTATAAAACAACCAGTTTGCTCCTTTTCTCAGGATAAATTTGTCTGAGGAGATCCTTTAGAATGAGACAGTCACAAATCTAAAACTGAAAGGGAAACAGGGAATATGTAGTGTAACAGCCTCATTCTTCAAATAAGAAAACTGGAGCCAAACAGAAGCTGAGGCTCACCCAGAATCACACAGGGAGTCAAATTTCAGAGATGGTATTTTTCTATTTTTGAATTTTTAAAATAAAGATATATTAGTCTACTATCTTCATATCATTTCAATTACTCCCCAAATCCTGAAAGTCACCTCATATAGTCAAAAAGCCTTTGTTAAGTATCTATTTTTTGCCTGCCGTTGTGTTAATCATTGTTAATACAAAGAAAGGCAAAACACACTCCTGACTTCAAGGAGCTCACAATATAATCAAGCATTCAGCAGTAGTATATAAATTATATTTCTCTTATATAAAAAATTTGTCTTAATTCAAATCCACTTTCTATTTTATGAACCATTCTGCTTCTCCTGTGCAATTCCTCACTGATAAAATGTTGATGTTAACTCTTGTTCTTTGACAATGTAAAATTCTTATTACTCCTCCTAATTGCTGCTATGATTTATAAGTGTACCTGGTACATTAATGGCTGTCTCCCTCATTGGCTGGACATTTGAGCTACCATGTTGGTACTGGCTCATATTCTTATTATTCCTTGTTGAATGGAAAGATCAACCTGAATTATGTCAGATGTGAGGAGATTGCCATAGGTCGACTTCTATATCAGACCCTCCTTCTATGAGAATTCCTTTGTGAAACATTGATTAATCAGAATTCAACTAACTTAAAGTATTATTGAACTGCAATTGTTTTCTGGAATCAGTTTGTGAGAGACAAATGATAAGAGTGAAAATTGACATTGGAGAATTTTGTTTTAAAATAATTAATAAAAAACATTTATTTAGTAACAGCTGGAGAGGGATATTCAGCCAGGATAGGTATTGAGGACATCTCAATTTCATTCAGCTGAATGAAACTCCTTTGCTGAATTAAGTATAGCATAATATCATGTGCCTTTTGAACTCCTTTGTGGCTGCTCTACATTCAAGTGACCCAGACATTTTATCAATAACATTATTTACACACATACACACACACAAACATACACACACATTCTGTATTTAGTTTTTGCCTGGTAATTATGTAGTGGACTTTTTGATTTGCTGCAATTATTTTAACTTTTATTTAGTATTTTATTTTCCCCCAGTTACATGTAAAAACAACTTTGAACATTTGTTTTTAAAACTTTGCATTCCAAATTCTCTCCCTTCCTTCCGCACCTCCAACTGAGAAGGCAAGCAATTCCATATAGGTTATACATTTGTAGTCATGCAAAACATTTTCATAATAATCATGTTGTGAAAGAAAACATAGGCAATAAAAAACTCAAGAAAAATAAATACAATAATGTTTAAAAATTATACTTCATTCAGTATTCAGAACATCAGTTTTTTTCTCTGGGAACAGATAGCATTTTTCATCTTAAGTCCTTCAGAGTTGTTTTGGATCATTGTGTTGTTAAGAATAGCTAAGTCATTCATGGCTGATCATCTTACAATATTGTTGTTATTTTATACACATTAACTTTCCATCTGCTCGTGTGAGTCTTTCCAGGTTTCTTTGGGAGGATCATGTTTATCATTTCTTATAGTACAATGGTGTTCCATTATAATCACATACTAGAACTTGTTCAGCCAGCCTCCATTGAAAGACTTCCCCTCAACTTCTAATTTTTTATCTCCTGTAAAGAGTTATTATAAATATTTTATACATATAGATCCTTTTCCTTTTTTTGTTTTTTTATCTCTTTTGGGATACAGACCTAGTAGTGCTATTGTTAGTTCAAAGGGTATGCAGGGTATTATAGCCCAGTGGACATATTTCCAGAATGGTTGAATCTATTTGCAACTCCACCAACAGTGTATTAAAGTCTCATTTTTCTCAAGTCCCCTCCAACATTTTTATTTTACCTTTTCTTTCCTATCAGCCAAACTAATAGCTGTGAGGTAGTAGCACATTGGAATTGTTTTAATTACATTTTTTCAATTAATAACAAAGTAGAGTATGTTTTTTCATATGGCTATGGACAACTTTGATTACTTCACGTGAAAACTGTTCATATCATTTGTCAACAGGGGAACGACTTTATTTTTTTTTTACAAATTTCGACTCAGGTCTCTATATATTTGAAAAATGAGGACTATATCTGAGAAATTTGCTTAAATTTTTTTCAGTTACTATTGCTAACAGTATTTCCCTGCATACTAGGTCCCCTATTTATTTAATTCTCTCTCTCCTTTCACCCTGTTCCTCCTCAAAAGTGTTTTGCTTCTGATTACCCCTCAATCTGCCCTCCCTTCTATCACCCCCTTCATAGACCTTTCTTTATTCCCTTTCCCTCTTACATGCATAGATTTCTACATCCAATTGAGTGCATGTGAGTGTGTATATGTCCCTCTTTGAGTCAATTCTGATGAGACTAAGATTCACTCACTCCCCCTCACCTCCTTTTTCTTCCCCTCCACGCTAAAGCTTTTTCTGGCTTCTTTCATGTGAGATAATTCACCCAATTCTACTTCTCCCTTTCTCTTTCTCCCAGTACATTCCTCTTGCACCACAAATTTTAATTTTCAAATATCATCCTTTCATATTCAACTCACACTTGTGTCCTCTCTCTATAAATGTTCCTTCCAACTACCCTAATAATGAAAAAGATCTTAAGAGTTCCAAATATCATCTTCCCATGTTGAAATGTAAGCAGATTAATCTTATTAAAGGATGAAAAAGGTTAAAAAAAGGTTGAAATGATTAGAAAAGATTGCCCCTGTTAACTTTTTGATGCTTCTCTTGATTCTTGTATTTTGAAAGTCAGATTTTCTATTCAGCTGTGGTCTTCCTATTAAAAATGTTGGAAAGTCCTCTATCACACTGAATGCCTATTTTTTCCCCTGAAGGATTATATTGAGTTTTGCTGAGTAGATGATTCTTGGTTGTAATCCTAGTTCTTTTGCTCTCCAGAATATCTTATCGCATTGATTCTTTAATGCTGAAGCTGCTAAATCATGTATTATCCACCACACTTGAATTGTTTCTTTCTGGCTCCTTGCAATATTTTCTCCTTGATCTGGGAACTCTGTAATTCAGCTATAAAATTCCTGACAATTTTCATTTTGAGATCTCTTTTGGGAGGTGATTGATGGATTCTTTTGATTTCTATTTTACCTTCTGGTTCTAGAATATCAGAGCATTTTCCTGGCTAATTTCTTGAAAGATGATATCTAGACTTTTTTTTTATCATGGCTTTCAGGTAGTCCAAAAATTTTTAAACTATCTCTCTTGTATCTATTTTCCAGGTCAGTGTTTTTTCCAACGAGATGTTTCACATTGTCTTCTTGTTTTAATTTTTTTAGTTTGTTTAATAATTTCTTGATTTTTCATAAAGTCATTAGCTTCCATCTGCTCCATTCGAATTTTCAAGCAATTATTTTGTTCAATAAGCTTTTAGATTTCTTTTTTCATTTGACCAGTTCTGCTTTTTAAAGCATTCTTCTCCTCCTTGCCTTTTTGGCCTTCTTTTGCCATTTCACCTAGTCTGTTTTTTTAAAGTATTATTTTCTTCAGTATTTTTGTATGTCTCCTTTACCAAGCTGCTGACTTGTTTTTCAGGATTTTCTTGCATTACTCTCATTTCTCTTTCCAATTGTCCCTCTACTTCTTTTACTTGATTTTCAAAACCCATTTTGAACTTTTCCATAGCCTAAACCTAATTCATATTTCTCTTGGAGACTTTGGATATAGGAGCTTTGACTTTGTTGTCTTCTGAGTGTGTTTTGATCTTCTTTGTCACCATAGTAACTTTTAATAGTCAAAGGTGTTTTTTTGTTGTTGTTTTTGTTTGATCATTTTCTCAGCTTATTAGGTGATTTAGAAGTCTTTGTTAATGTGGGGTTCTGCTTCCAGTGTGGAAGGTAAACTGTCTCAAGTTTCAAAGTATTTGTACAGCTGTTTTCAGAGATATTCCTAGGGACCTGTAAGTTTTCAGTTCTTCCAAAATGGTATGATCTAAGGAAATGTGTTTTTTACCCTACAGGCCTATGCTGTGGTTTAGGAGAGACCAAAAGTTCTCTTTCCTGCCCTGGGACTCTGAGGAGTATCCCCCCTTCCATTGTGACTACAAGTATTGCTGTACTAGTTCTCTTCCTCACTCTGAGATGGCTACCCCAGACCTGGATCTGATCATAGGCAAAGCAACAGAGTTCTGCCCCAGTCATAGCGAAATGACCATTTCTGACCAGCTGTTCAACCCCCTTAATGTCTATGGGCTAAGAACTTTGGAAGTAGCTGCTGCTGATGATGATTCAATCACTCCTAAGACCTGCTCCTGGTTTGCTATGGCCAGGGCTGTGCTGGCACAGTCTAAGCTGAACTGTGGTCCTCTCTTATCCAGATTTTAGGGACCTTTTCTACTGACCTTCTAGGTTGTTTTGGTGGTCTGTAGGTTCAGATGTCTGAAAACCACCACTGCTTCAAATGACTCAATTGCCCCAAGGCCTGCTCTAGCATTGCTGGTTCCAAGTCTGCACTAGCAAGGCTTGTACTTAACTGCACTTCTCTCTCAGTTGGTGCAAAAGACTTTTCCTGCTGACCCTCTAAGTTGTCTTGGGGTGGAAATTTGTTTTACCCTATCTCTTTGTGGGTTTTCTGCTGCTCTAGAATTTGTTGGGGTCATTTTTCAAGGTTTTTGGCAAGGTTTGGGGGAGAACTCAGGCAAGTCCCTGCTTTTACTTCACCATCTTCAACACTGGGAATTTTTTAAAGCAATTTCAATATTGTGTTCTGAGAAGAGTAAATTCTGCTGGTTCAGTCATTGAGTTTACAACTGGAAGGGACAGTGTATAGACAAGGAAATTGAGGGCTAGGGAGAAGAAATGATGTTTTTAAGGAAAAGATGTTTGAAAAGTTTTTAATACAATGAAGCTAGATTCTGAACTTTGATTTCGAAACTACTGTTCTTTTTGGGTGCCATGCTGACACCTCCCTATTAGGCCTTAAACTCTTAGAAATGATATTCATATTGTTAACTCTAAAGCACTAAAATCCTCACTGTTTCAAAAGTTCACTTATCTATAGTACAATGAACTTACTAAAATGTCACTCTAATATTCTCTTTTTTTTTATTTTTCATGTTTAACACAGTTCATATCACATAGAACAATTCCAACTTTTGGTCAGGTGATGCTTCTTTTAAAGCATTCACAATATATACCACAAATGAATTTTTTTTCACATTAACCAACTGAAACACAAATAATAACTATGTATGTTAACTTCATATGCCCTTGACCTAATTGTCTCCACACTATTACTAAGAATTGAAAGACCCTAACTTATCGTTGTTGGTCTAAAGTCCTAAGTCAAATAGCTTAATTTTAGTCATAACCTTAGATATTCCTCTATCAACAATCTATAATTTAATAGATCTGGTATTAGGCTTACAAACCTTTTGACTACAGGAAATTGTGACTAAGAGTAGGGACATTGCAGGGAAACAATATCTCCCCAACAATATGTCACTTCCAGGCAGGATTAGATTATCCACTTGCATTCAGTCAAGCTTAAAGTCTGCCTGGTGTCAGTGGGGAAATTGAGTCAGGAGAATTCTACCTCAGTCCAGGCTGAACAGCCAGTCTCCTATCCTTACCATGAAATCACCTTTTGCAGTTCATACCAGCATCTCACAATCTTGCTGGCATCATGAATTGGAGGCTCAGACTACCTTTCTTGCTATCCATACCCAGAGTTAGACTCAGAAGAACAGTCAGTTAATAACTTATCCATAGCATCTTAAAATAACAAGTTTCAATAACCAGGTTTCAGATATGACTGTAGTTTCACATTGGCTAAGGAACATCTTTTGAAGCAAGTCTTAAGTGGCTTATATGCCTTTCTATATATGATCCAGTTCCTGATTAAATAATAATCATAAAATCGAATTAACCATTAAAATCATAGCTTTTCCATCAATGCCAAATTTTACCCAAAGTTACCTGCCTCTAGGAAACTTACACTAAAATTCTTTTCCCCAAATTAAAGCTATCTCTGATTTATTCGCAGGAATTAATTCAGTCAACTGTTTTAATACTAATTGCTTTTACATCACATTGTAACATGTTCAATTTTTCTCCCTATCCCTCCCTAATACCCACCCCCTAACACCTTGCATTCTGATTATCCCTTCCATCAATGAGCCTGCCCTTCCATCACACCCCACCCTTCCCTTATCCCCATCTTTTCTCTTTTCTTGTAGGGCAATATAAATTGCTATACCCCATTACCTGTGTTTCTTATTTCCTGGTTATGTGCAATAATAATTCTTAACATTTGTTTCTAATATTTTAAATTCCAATTTCTTTCCTTTCCTCCCTTCCTACCCATCCCCACTGAGAAGGCAAGTAATTCAATACAGACTAAATACTTGTCGTTTTGCAAAAGACTTCCATAATAATCATGTTGTGTAATACTAACTATATTACCCTCCATCCTACTCTATCCCCTCTTATTTTTTTATTCCCTCATTTGATCTTGTCCCTTCTCAAAAGTGTTTATTTCTAGTTATTCTCTTCTCCCATTTGTGCTCCCTTCTACCATTACCCTCACCACACTTGTCACCTCCTCCCCTACTTTCCTGTAGTGTAAGATAGATTTTCATATCAAATTTATGAGCATGTTATTCCCTCCTTAAGCCATATGTGGAGAGAGTAGCTTCACTTTTGCCCTATCCCCTTCTCCCTTTTCTCCTCCATTGAACAAGACTTTTTTTTATCTCTTTTATGAGTTATAGCCTGCCCCATTCCATTTCTCCCTTTCTCCTCTTAGCATTTTCCTCCCTCATCCCTCAATTTTTAATTTTTTTGTGAGTATCAACTCTTCTGACTCAACACAGTCTGTACTCTCTGTCTATATGTGTGTGTGTGTGTATGCACAATCCCTCCACCTACCCAAATACTGAGAAAAGTCTCAAGAGTTATAAATATTTTCTTTCCGTGTAGGAATGTAAACAGTTCAACTTTACAAAGTCTTTTATGGTTTGTCTTTCCTGTTTACCTTTTCAAGCTTCTCTTGATTCTTGTGTTCAAAAGTCAAATTTTCTCTTCAGTTCTCTTCTTTTCATCAAGAATACTTAGAAGTCCTGTATTTCATTGAATGACCATTTATTCCCTTGAAGTATTATACTCAGTTTTGCTGGGTAGGTGATTCTTGGTTTCAATCCCAGTTCCTTTGACTTCTGGAATATCCTGTTCCAAGCCCTTCAATTCCTTAATGTTGAAGCTGCCAGATTCTGTGTTATCCTGATTGTGTTTCTGCAAAATTCAAATTGTTTCTTTCTAGCTGCTTGCAGTACTTTCTTCTTGATCTGGGAACTCTGAAATTTGGCCACAATATTCCTAAGAGTTTCTATTTTTGAATCTCTTTCAGGAAGTGATTGGTGGATTCTTTCAATATTTATTTTGCCCTCTAGTTCTAAAATATCAGGACAGTTTTCCTTGATAATTTCAAAAAGATAATGTCTAGCTTTTTTTGATTATGGCTTTCAGTTAGTACCATGATTTTTAAGTTCTCTCTCCTGGATCTATTTTCTAAATCAGTTGTTTTTTTTTTGTTTTTTGTTTTTTCCAATGTGATGTTTCACATTATCTTCTATAATTTCAAACTTTTGATTTTGTTTTTTAACTGCTTGGTTTATGTCATGGTCATTCATTTCCCTGAACTCAGTTCTCCCTTTCAAAGAACTCTTTTGTTCAGTGATCTTTTGAACTTTCTCCTCCATTTGGCTAATTCTGCTTTTTAAATCCTCCTTCCAATTGAGTTAGTCTCTTTTTAAAGGTTTTATTTTCCTCAGCATTTTTTGGTTCTCCTTTAGTAAGCTGCTAACTTACTTTTCAAGCTCTTCAATTGCTTGAGCCTAATTCAAGTTCCCTTTGGAGGCCCTGGAGGCAGGGACCTTGACTTCCTGTGACATTATGCCTTATTCTTCCTCATTTGAAAGGATAGGAGGAGACACTTGTTCACCAAGAAAGTAACCTTCTATGGTCTTATTTTTTTCCCCTTTTTTGAGCATTTTCCTAGCCAGTTACTTCTGAATCCTATGTCAAGAGGATGGTCCCATTGCCCCTTCTCTCCCCAGTATCATGTTCAAAGCTGAGATTGGTCTCATCTGCTTGATTCCCTGGGGCTTTGGGTGAGGGCAGAGCCGTCACTCAGGGCTGAGGTTTAGATTACCTTCTCCCTACCACCAGAGGTTTTAAGCTGAGCTCCTTGGACTATGCACCCAGCTTGCTCCTTGGCCACCGTAGCTGCCTGCATTCTGCTGCAGCTGCCTCTGCCATTGCCTCGGGCTCTTGCTGGAGGAATTCTGTTGCCCTGTCACCCAGCTGGGAAAGCCCTCCCACACTGACCTTTGGAGCTTTCTTTTTTGCTTGTGGGTTGAGGTATCTGGGACCCTCCCTGCTGAGAACTTTGCCCTGGAGGTCTGTTCAGGTCCTGTTCCTTCCAGTGCAGTGAGGCAAGGGCTGGACTCAGCTCTGCTCTGCATCCCATGAGATAGACCTTTCCTGTCAGCCTTCCAGGTCACTTTTGGCTGGAAACCACTTTCACTCTGTAATTCTGTGGCTTCTGCTGCTCTAGAATTCGTTGAAAGTCATTTTTTACAGGTATTTTGTGGGCTGTGGGGGAAGCACTAGAGTACATGCTTCCAAAAAAATGCATTCTTGTAATTTCTGAATAATCTTCAGTGAAAGCCATTTTGCAGTTTTCAAGGGATGTGTGACAAGAGGGTAAAGTGCTTCATTTCAACAAATGTCAGTCTTTTCTTGGAATATGCTTCTTTCTGGAATATGCTTCTTCCTTGAAATATTTAATGAGGTAAGGACAAGGATGTATTATTCTATGGCACTCATAGCATTGGATCATGGCTTTTCATTTCATTCTGCAATGACAAGCAAAATCAATCCATAAAAGTGAAATGGTTTACAAACACTTGTTCTCCATCTTTTCCTGAAGGCATTCAAAATTTCCCTCTCTGGCTCTGAGAAAACCAACACATCTACAGGGGAAGGTTTCGGAATGCTTTGCTTACTGTGGTGATCATGTTTATGAACTTCTTGGTCACCATGACAGAACTGGCTTTCTGGTTCTGGAATTTGGCTTTCCAGTGTCTAAATAAACGTTTTTCTTCTGCATTCAAAAAAAAAGGTACTTGAGACCCTCTTATGAAACAACTCCCCTAATCAAGCTTGTTTTCTCAGTCAATAAATACTTATTAAATGTTTACTATGTTAACAGGACTTGTGTTAAGCACTGGTATACAAAGAAACATAAAAACATGGATTTCAAATCCCAATGGGATACAATGTGAAAATAACTATTCACTACCATATGTATATATGTATGTATGTATACACATATATGTATACATATATGTACATGTCTTTGTATTTATATATTCATGTATACATGTGTGTATGTGTGCATATATACATTGTGATCATATATGTATATAAATATATTTGTGTCTATAAGTATATATGTAGAGAGAGACACAGAAACAGAGAAAAAGAAAGAGATAGAGACAGACAAACAGATAGAGATAGAGAGACAAAATAATAGAGACAGAGGCAGAATAGAAGGTAACTCAGAGGACAAAGTACTAAGAGTATGGAGAACCAGGAAACACCTTCTATAGAGGATGGAATTTAAACCTCAATTTTTTTAATACCTTTTTTCAAACTCTTGAATTTGACTTCTGACCCTACCTTTCTGGTAAGTTGCCAGGTTGAGGATTAATCTTGTTCTCTCAAAAGTCACTATTCAATCACTTTCTACTTGCGACGTTGTTATCTTCCCCAAGTCTTTCTGCTCCTGAAATACACAACATTTGCTACTATTTATTGACTCTTTTTCCTGAACTCTGTCTTCTTCCTTGGTGTGTATGACGAAGATCTCTCTTGGTTCTTGTTGTAACAATTTGATGACTCCTTCTTTGTCACCAGCACTGGTTCATCCACTTCCCACTGCTTAACTATGGGTATCCCATACCCCAAAATCTCTTCCTTTAGTGGCTTCTTCTCCTTTCTCTATCTGTTCTCTGTTGGTTATATCATCTACTTCCTTATGTTCAGCAATCATCTTTATACAGATGATTTACAAATCTTTATAGGCTGGTATAATCTGCAAATGGCAATGTGGGATAGTTGCAATAAGTGACCAGAAAGGTAGAAACATTTTCAGTTAGGAAAGAGCTGGTTAGAAATCCAGACTCCATTTAAGCTGTATGATCATATGGACAATAATTTAATATTTCTTCATATCAGTTCCATTATCAAATATTTAAAATAAGCATAATGACGGTATGTACCTTACAGGATTGTTGTGAGGCTCAAATTATTCAAAGTGCTTGTTAAAAAAAAAAAGCTTTTACAAAAGAATAGTAGAAGATACATCTGGAAGAAAAGTACAACCATTCCATTGCTGAGTATATTGAGAGTATACTCTCCTCTGTACCACCTATCTGTCTGGGACAATAGGTTCACACTTAATGATTTCTATATAATATTTGCACCACTAAGTTTGTATTCCAATGTGAAATCACTGCTGAATGAATCCTCATCTCAACTAGTGAAAGATAGGGTCTGAAAGCTGACGGGTGGCAACACACAAAACCTATCATAGATGAGTAACCTGTATCCCAGAACTCAGGTGGTTCAATTTCCTGAAGTTTGAAAAGTTGTAAAGTCATAATATCAAATATTTTCACCTAAAATTAAAGAACAAATACAAAAACAGACATAGAATGAGACCTGTAATAAATGGTTCAATTGCTAACAACGGATAGGGAGAAGCCTGTGACTTCTTCTCTCAGAGTATTTTCTGTTACCTGACATCTGCCAGGAACAAGTCAATCAGAGAATAAATCAAACCAAGAGTGTATGCTGGATATTTTTTTTCCCAAAAGGTGGCAATTTTATTTACTATATTTTCAGGTTACTATGTAATACAACTAGAATTAAATAACAATAACCGCAAAAGTTATAAATTTACATGAAAACTCAAAACAATCTATCATATTATGATTGGGTCTAAGAAGAAATCAGGTTATTTAAAGGACAATGCCTACAATTATGCCACGTATCAAAAGTTAGATGATGCAACCACAGCTGTTCTCAGAGATGAAATTATATCACTGAATGTTTACAGTTGTGATAGAAAAAGAGAAATGAATGAAGGTTACACTTAAAATCACTTTCTAGAATAATGTGCAAAAAAAGATTTTTGAAAGTTAAGAGCAGAAACAAATAGAATGAAAAGGAAGGAACAATTGAATTGATAAACAAAAGATTAATTTTTCCCCAAGTTAACTGCTTCCCTGCTAATTTAGCATTTATTTATATTATTTATTTCACTCTAAATAATACATTTATTCACTTCAAATCACTTAGCATCCAAATTTGTAAAGGAAATCCAAGTTATAAGAAGACATAGATAGTAACACCATAGTGATGAGAGCACTCTATCAGTTTTAGATAAGTCTAACAGAAAGATAATCAGAAGGGAAAATATGGAACTGAAAAAATTGCTACAGAAATTTAGAGGCTAAATAGTTTTGGCATCTTCCAAATGGTAATGTAAAAGAATACACATACTCCCTAGTATCACAAAAAACTTTTACAAAAATTGGTCATGTACAAGGGCATAGAGATATTAAAACAAATATGAAAAGGCAGAGATAGCTAATCTATCCTTTATACACTATAACATAATAAAAATAGTCATTGGTTTAGGAACCATAAACAAAAAATACAAATCAAAATGAAGGCTTGAAAATGAAATCCTAAATAATTAGTGAATCAAAGAACAAATCCTAAAAACAATCAATAGCAATGCAAAATAAAATGATCATGATGAAAAAACATACCAAAATTTCTGAGATGCAGCTAAAGCAGTCCTTGGGAGAAATATATCTTTACAAATATACATTAAACAAAATGGAAAAAAACAAAATAAACTAACTAGATATGTATGTTCAAAAAAATAGAAATCCAACAAATAAATATAAATAATCACAAAAGAGGAGATATTAAAATTTAGAGGTAAGATAGATACATTAGAAATAAAAATCCCATAGAAATGATTAATAAATCTAAAAGGTAGCTTTGTGAAAATGCTAACAAATTAATAAACCTTACCTAATCTAAATTTTTAAAAAGAAATCAGAAAAATGAATCAATGAAATAGAAAATGAACAAGGAAAAACCACAGCAACACCAGAAGAAATAAAGAACAATAATCAGGACATTATATACAGTTATATGCTGATAAAACTAAAACCACAAAAAAAAAAATAGAGGAATACCTTCAAAAATATATAATACCCTAACTATCAGAAGACCAGTTAAAGATCTTAAATAACCCAATATCAAATTAGGAAGTAAATTTAGTTGTAAAGAAACTACCAAAGAAAGAAGAATCGCTGGTCCTGAAGGATATACAGGAAAATTCTATCAAACTAAAGAAAAAAAAAACAGTATCACAAATTGTTTTTAAAAATTGAGAAATGTACCAAATGAATCCTTTTATGATATATATCCTTAGTTTTTTCATGCTTCTCTTGATTCTTGTATTGGAAAGTCAAATTTTCTATACAGATCTGGTCTTTTCCTTAGGTAATTCTTGGTTTCAATCCCAGTTCCTTTGACCTCTGGAATATCCCATTCCAAGCCCTTTGATCCCTTAATGTTGAAACTGCCAGATCCTGTGTTATCCTGATTATATTTTCATAATACTCAAATTGATCTGGGAACTCTGAAATTTGGCCACAGTATTCCTAGGAGTTTCTCTGTTCGTGTCTCTTTCAGGAGGTAATCAGTGGATTCTTTTGATATTTATTTTGCCCTCTGGTTCTAGAATATCAGGGCAGTTTTCCTTGATAATTTCATGGAAGATAATGTCTAGGCTCTTTTTTTGATTATGACTTTTAGGTAGTCCCATAATTTTTAAATTGTCTCTCCTGGATCTATTTTCCAGGTCAATTGGTTTTTCCACTGAGATGTTGCATATTATCTTCTATGTTTACAAACTGTTGGGTCTTTTTTCTAACTGCTTGGTTTATCTCATAGTCATTCATTTCTCTGAACTTAATTCTCTCTTTCAAAGAACTATTTTGTTCAGTGAGGCCATGGAGGCAGGGGCCTTGACTTCCTCTGATACTATGCCTTGTTCTTCCTCATCTGAAAGGATGAGGGGAGACACCTGTTCACCAAGAAAGTAACCTTCTATGGTCTTTTTTTTTCCCTTTTGTGGACATTTTCCCAGCTAGTTACTTGATTTCTGAGTTTCCTCTCTACAACCACCTCCACTCCAGTTTCATCAAGTCAACACTAGGGGGTGAGATTCAGATAAAGTGCTCCAATCCCTCAGGGGCTTTAGGCAGCAGCAGGGCCACTATTCAGTGTGAGATTAAGATCAGCTGCTCAGGTGGGGGCAGTGGTGCCATTTCCCTCAGGGGCTTTATGATGAGACCTTCAACAGTGGATGCAGGCTGCTGTCTGCCTTGTGAGCCCCCTTCTGTTGCTTCCTTTGCTGCTGCCTCCTGAGGAGGCCTGAGTTATGGGAACACCCTGCTCCATTCTCGGCCAGCCATAAAAACCCTCTCCCTGACTGTTAGCACTTGTGGGTTGAGGGATCTGCTCTGCTGCTGGAGATTCTGTCCCTGAAGCCTCCTCGGCTCTGTTCCTCTCAGTGCCATGTGGCCAAGGCTGGGCTGGGCTCTGCTCCATGTCTCATGCGACAGACCTTTCCTGTTGGTCTTTCAGGTCACTCTGGGCTAGAAATCACCTCCAATCCATTGTTCTGTGGTTTCTGATGCTCTTGAATTTGTTGAAAGTTCTTCTTTACAGGTATTTTATGGGATGTGAGGGTAAGAGCTAGTGTGTGTGCATCTTTCTACTCCACCATCTTGGCTCCACCATCTGTGCTGGATATTTTGAAAATTTTAAAGAGCTGTGTGAAACTCAATTATTATAATCTTTGCCCTGAATTCTCATCCTTTATCTTCAACTGTTCACAGGGAATTCACCTGGCGTCATGATTCAATATATTCATAACTGAACTCATCACTTCCTCTTATAAAGGAAACAAAAACTTGATAACCTCACTTTTCTCCTATAAACCATGTTAGCCTTAGAGTAATCTTGATTTATCCTTCTCCCTTTCTCTGTCATTCTTTCTGTGTAATACATTACACAGTGCTATTTGAAACTTGTAACATCACTCAAATTTGTCCTCTTATCTCCACTCCCATTTTTACCAGCCTCTAGTGGAAAAAAAATTCTTTTAAGTAAATACAATCTCCATTCATATATGTTCCCTCTCACTTTTTTAAGTCTTCAAACAAAGGCAGCATGGATGCTTGAAGAGCTCCTTCCTCAGATATGGATGGGAAAATATGGTTGCCGAGAGTATTTCAAACTCTGAAATAATCCTAACTCTATTTGCTCACTGGTTGCTTGAAATCTTCCCTGAAGCCCATAGATGGAATGGTTCTCTCCATGATCTAACTTCCTTCATCTAGATCTTTCACTTACATCAATACCATATTCCCTCATGATGTAATTACATATATAGATATTTATTTATGTGGGTCTCCTGCCCCTCTCAGTTGAATACAAGTTCCTTGAGAGCTGTGATCAACCTTCTTGTGCATTATTTTATCCTCAGTGCTCAGAATTGTGCTTTTCCTGTTACCTTACATATCACAAGCCCTTAGTAAAATGCTTGTTTAATGAACTAGAATTGAAAAGTAAGGAATGCTAAAAAACAAACAAGAAAAAAACTTGAATGAGATTGCTTCTAAAGTTTACTGAAATAAGGCTCACTCCCCTAGGGTAAATGCCTCAACCAAAAAATGACTTTATAGTTTTAAGAGACTTTTGAGTCCTATGGTTAACAGTGTGTCTCACAGCACTGACATACAAGAACTATTTGTTTTATTTCAGTGATGCTTTTTTTGTGTGTCATTGGACAATGGATACCTTCTCAGAAAAAAATGTTTTAAATGTACATAAATATATAGGATTACAAAATAAAGCAATGATACTAAAATAATTTCCATATATATGCATGTGTGCAGATGCACATATATAATGTGACAGCTAGGTGGCTCAGTGATTAGGAGTCAGGAAAGTATCTTGCAGTTCAAATCTGACCTCAGATACTAGTGCTACCCTGGGCAAGTCACTTAACCCTGTCTGTCTCAGTTTTCTCATCTCTAAAGTGAGCTGACAAAGATAATGTTAAACTACTCCATTATATTTGCCAAGGAAACCTCATTGAGATAACAGAGAGTCAGACACACCTGAAATGACTGAATCACAACAAATAAACACACATATGTACATGTATAATATATATGCATTTCTACATGTATATGTGTATACACACATACTATATATACATATATAATATATATATACATATGTGTGTATGTATGTATATATATGTATCTCTCTCTATATATATATACATATATATATGTGTATATATATATATATATATATATATATATATATATATATATATATATATATATATATATATATTACATGTGTGTCTTGTATACATATGGGCCTTATCACCAGATGTGCTCTCAAAGAGGATACAGAAATTTAGTTTTGCAGTCAGTGGACAGTCCCTCCTCATTACTTTGTTACACTGGGTTTTGAGATGAGACAGAGAAATTTCATTGGCATTCCTCCTTTCCCAAATCTCCTAATTCTGGTTTGATAGGGTACTGCAGCCTTCTAATATTGCTAAACCTTTTTAATTCTTAATTTATTTGTTTTCAGTTTTCTACGATCACTTCATACGTCTTAGATTTTCTCCTCCTTCTTCACCTTCCCTTCTCAAGACAGTATGCAGTCTTAAATGGGTTCTACACATACATTCTTATTAAAAACATGTTCATACTAGTCATGTTGAATAGAAGAATTAAACTGAATGGGAGAAAGTATGAGAAAAACCAAAACAAAACAAACCATAACAAATTAGAAAATGTTCTCCTACATTTTGTGTTCCAATTCCATAGTTCTGTCTCTGGATGTGGATGTCATTTTGCCTCAAGAGTCCTTTGGGAATGTTTTAGGTCCTTGCATTGTTGTGAAGGTCTAAGTCTATCAGAAAAATTCTTCACGTGCTGTGATTCTTATAATGTACAATGTCCTCCTGGTTCTTCTCCTTTCACTCAGCATCAGGTCATATAAGTCCTTCCAGGTCTCTCTGAAGTCTTTCTGTTCATCATTTTTATAGCATAATATTATTCCATTACATTCATATGCCACAACTTGTTCAGCCATTTCTCAATTGATGGTCATGCCCTTGATTTCCAGTTCTTGGTCACCACAAAGAGAGCTGCTGTAAATATTTTTGTGAAAGTGGGACCTTTTCCCATTTTTATAATCTCTTTGGGATACAGTCTTAGATGCAATATTGCTGGGTCAAAGGGTATGCATATTTTTGTAGCCCTTTGGGCATAGTTCCAAATTGCTCTCCAGAATGGTTGGATTAGCTCACAGCTCCAACAATGAATTAGTGTTCCAATTCTCTCACATCTTCTCCAACATTTATCATCTTCCTGTTTTGCCACATTAATTTCTAAATCTTTGTGCAAGGATTGTTACCCTCTTTGCCACTTCATTCCCTAGCAGTTATACTCTTTATTGTAATCCTTCAGGTATTATTTTTAATTCTTGGCACCCTTCATCTTAACAACTAAAATATGATTGTTTTTAAAGATAATAGGATAGAATTACAGATTGTTAGAGCTGCAATGAAACTCAAAGATGAGATCCTCTAACATATTTTTTTTTCAAGGTGAACAAATGGAAGCCCAGAAAGTGAAGTGACTTACCAATTTATTACCTACAGATAATAATTAATGGTTAGTAAGTATAAGGAAGCAATCAGATGGTATGAATGCTAGTGATTGATTGCTTGTTACAAAGCAGGATTATTTCTGAAATGGAGATTTTGGACACACCAAATGAGCCAGGTAAGTGTTTATTGTTGATAAGTGCTGATCCACAAAGTGGAGCCCCTGTATTGGAGCAGGATCGAAACAGAAACATTAAGTTTTAAAAATTCAGCAGGATAGCAAAATACTTTCAAGATTTTTAGAAAACAAATCATCTTAAAACTAGAAATTGGCAATTGTTTTTCATTTTTGTTATTTCTTTGGGGAAAGATGCTGGACCATATGCCATCTTCAGATTCCTTTCTACTCCATGATTCTATAGAAAAATTTGAACTGTATTGTTGAATCAGTGTTAGCTTTACATAAGTGATTTCTCTGGATGCAATCCCTTGTTTCATCCCATCTAAGGAGTAACATAAATTAATTTGTTTGCATTGTTCTATAGGTAAAATAAACTTGGTTTGTTCATGTGTTGATATATTGAAATCTGTGGATTTGAAATAAGGTGCTATCCTCTGCAACTCCTTTACTTTTATATGGTTTTTACCTTTTTTTGAGCTATACTGTTAGACAGATAATTGGCCTCTGGGGGAGGATTATGAAAGTGACTATGGATCTTTGTTCTTGGTTTCTGGGCCAACTTTTTACTCAATAAGAAGCCATGAGTCAAAAAGAATATATAGTAGTTGGCTGAGTCTAACTGATTTCCACTGGGTGAATAAATGTTCTGACTGGTCCAGATAGACTCCTCACACTGGAAAAATGATTTCTTGCTGTGATAACTTCATCTTGAGAGGAATTCAGATCTAATTATGTCATATTTCCTGACATTTTTAATTTTGACCTTGACAGGACAAAATAAAGTAGAGAAAAAATTTTAAATACTAATTCCATAATCCTGTGTCCTGAGTTACTCATGTTAATATTTCAATGAACTGTAAATTCTTGAGAGTGGACATCCCTTCCACCAACATAGAGAGCAATCCTTGAGGCATGACAATATTAAATAATAATGTCTTACTATTCATTCAGCCTAGCAATAAGCCTGTCCAAATTTGAATTAGTTGTTCTACTTGGAGGAAAGACATACAATCTGTCCCTGGGGCCATACACAAAACCACTACTGCTTCCAATTGCCTATCAAAGTTTACACTTTACTCATATAAGAATTTTAAGAATCAGCATCATTGCCAAGTCATAGTAAGGTATGAAAGTAAGGCTTTGGTTTTCACCTTAATGATCTTATTTAACATGATTACATATTTCCAAAATACACATCCAAAATGTTTCCGGAGACTACTATGTAACATGCTTTTCAAGGAGTTTCAAAGTCCAAGCTCCAAATTCCCACTCTTATTCTGTTAGAATAAGAGATTATTTGAAATTAATTCATTCTAATTTTACTATTTTTTGATGACATGACTTTCAGTTGACTTTTTTTTGAGTGAGAAAGGGGGCTGTGCAAGGTCACCAATCTCACTTTCTCCTCCTGAACCATGTGGATCCAGTGATCATTTAGAAATTCATCAGGATGACTGAAGGTGGCACAGAATGTAATGGGAGACCTTTGCCTTTTTAGACTAAGGCTCTTTTAGGTACTCACTTAAAGTAAGGTAATGTCCATTCATGGAATAGTCCTCACCTCTTTAAGAAGTGAATTAAGGAAAGAAGTGAATTAAAGAAAGGGAAGGAAGGAAGGAAGGAAGGAAGGAAGGAAGGAAGGAAGGAAGGAAGGAAGGAATCTAAACTCCAATATGACTGGTAATTTACTTCCTTCCTTCTTACTAGTTCATTCTGAAGCTCATGAATTCTACCACAATGCGTCCCTGGCCAAGCTCCACTTAATGGCTCTATTTTGGGCCCTCCTGGCTTTGAGGGAATTTAGAATAAATTTCAATGGTAACTGTTTCTCTTTGGAAAAACAACTCTGAGGGTGTTCCCTTCCCAGCTTGATTTTTGTTCAGTTTTCTTTTCAATTAAAGGAGCCAATCCTTAACTCACTTCTTACAGAGGTGAGGGCTATTACCTGAATGGGCATTATCTCACTTTAAGTGAGTACCTGAAAAAGACCTAGCCTAAAAGGGAGTGGGTCTCCCATTGCATCCTGGGCCATCTCCAGTCATCCTGATGAATATCTAGATGGTCACTGGATCCAGATGGCTCAGGAAGAGAAAGTGAGACTGATGACTTTGCACAACCCTCACTCACTGAAATCAAAGTCAATTGCAAGTCATATCATCATTAGCCTGATGTCATAGTGCTCTTTGAAAATGAAAGACAAACACAAGTATTTTTTAATTTATCTGAATATTCTTGCTAAGGTTTAACAATCTCTGATGGAAACCCTTATTTTTCCCCCTCTATTCACCAAATCTCAACATCTGTGGAAATAGAAGAAGTCTTTTTGAACTCCTTTTGATTTTAATGCCTTTATTTTGTTCATTGTTCACTTTTTGTCCTGCATATACCTTGCTTGTGTATGTTTGTTATCATATTGTCTTTCCCCTTAGACTGTGAACACCTTGAGGGCAAGGACTATCTTTTGCCTCTTTTTGTAACTGTAGTGTTTATTATAATGGCTAGTACATAGTTGATGCTTTGCAAATTTATTAGTTTAATGTCTGAACATGGTTTTTCTATGGAATCTGACATCAGTTTTAGTATAATATACCACCTATAGACAAGCTGAATTCTTTCTGTTGCTGCATTCGTAGTATATACCTATGTTTTTTAAGTCATAGTTTTTTTCATAATATGCATAGTAATGACACAGTAGTTTTACAGGTAATGAGTGACATTTATATAGAGTTTGAATGTTTGTAAACAATGTTATATATATTATTTTATCTTCACAATAATCTATTCAATGAAGTTCTGCAATTTATAAAATCATAATATTAGAGGTTAGAAGGAACTTAGGGATCAACTCCAACTCCCTTATTTTACAGATGAAGAAGCTGATTATGAGAGACTTTAAAGGACTATCCCAGATTGACACAACTAGTAATCTTGTGAAGTTCTTTTATACTCCAATTCCTATGGCCAGATGTCATGTACCCCTGCAAAAGCACTTATTATGGGAAAATTTTGCAATTTGACAACAGAAGTTACCTTGATCCTATTTCAATTGGAATTTTGAAAAACAGGGATGAAGTTCAATATATACCTGAATCTTGTTTATGTAATGATAATGAATACCTATAGCTCAGTTCATATAAATTCACAGCAAATTCCCATAACTCATTAAGATTTGAAAATTTTCTTAAATTTGATTAAACTTCATTTGTTTCTCCAATCCCAGGATTATCTTCTAAGGATGGTTTATTGTAAATGAAATCTTAAATATTCAAATACATTGAATAACTCTCAAAGCACTCAGAGCCAGATTCTTTCATTTTCTACATTGTGATATCCTTTTATATACTAGTTAACATCACATGGACATTCCATTGTCATACATTTCAGGTTCATCCAATATGGTGATTTGATATTATTATGTTTTTTTTTTTTTTAGTATTTCAGTCTTTGCAAACCTTAATGTAATCTTTTGATAGCTTCTTGCAGTGTGCCTTAAATAAATAAGCACTTCTTGTTTAATATCAGCCTATTGTAAAAAGAGAGTTGTCCAGTTTCTACATTTTTGCTAAGCTTAGATTTTTACCTTTGCATTGAGCTTACACTCTCTAGCTGGATTCCTTTTATACAGGTCATCTTGCCTTGGGCTTTACCAATTAAGTCATTTTAAAATATTATGATGATTTAGTTTAGTTTCATTTTTGTTCCTGGGCTATAAAAATTCAAAGCCTCTCTCTTTAGTCATCCTACTGCCAACTTTCTTTTTCAAACAGGCCTTTTGCTCTCCCAACACTCATTTTAGGCATTCAGTGTTATTCTTTCCTCCCTTCCCTCCCAATAGGACCTCTTGATCAAAACAAAAAAGAGTTAGCTAAATTAACCAATTGCATTTTTTTCTTTGCCTGCCCTTGTACATTCTCTCTAAGATGTCCTCCTAAGCAAGTAAAATCCCTTCAAGGAAGGTGGAAGAATGGAGGAAGCAATGAAGAAAACAAACAAAAACTGGTTATTAGACAATGTTGATTTAAGATCCATCTGGATTGACAGACATCTAAAGAGGAATATTGGGATGACCTCATACTACAGTTAGAACACATAACTCTAACTGTCCTGAGAATAATCATTAGAAAGGATTAAAATAAGAGAAAATAAGAATTCCTTATTATTTTTCATGAAACTAACAGCTGACACTTACATATCCCAAGGTAACCTTGAAAATTCTATCTTTCTTTTTTAAATTGATTTTTAGTTATCAACATTCCCTTCCACAAGATTTTGAGTTTCAGATTTGCTCCCCATCTCTCCCCTCCCCCACCACAATCCTTGACAATTCTACAAATTATGTTAGAACCAGAGAGTTAGAATGGGCCAAGTTTTTGTCCACAACTAACCAGACAAATTAGTTACCTATAAAAAAAAAAGAAAAATTAAGAACAATGCATTTAATTGATGTTGCCATCAGAAATATTAAAACTCTACAAATTATTTGGAAGAAATCTTGCTAGATATGAACCTTAGTTTAAGAAATTGAAACAACTGGGAAAACAGTGATGTATCATATCATGCCTATATCATATTATGTCTACCATAAATATCGTACAACACTCTAAAGATCAGAGATTCTCTTGGGGATTTTTCCCTTTGTTCCTCAGGATTTGGCATAATGTATGGAATATCAAAATACTTATTAAAGCCATATTTATTCATTCTTCCAATCATTAATCTTTGTCATCACACTCACTATAAGAGTTGACGTAAAGATGATTTTGAGAAGCTCATGGGAGAAGAATTTAAATAATGATATGTTTATAAAACCTGGTCATAAGAAAGAGCATTAAATATAAAAGAATAATAAAGAATTGGCTGCAGAGGTGAGGAGCCATGATGGCATCGTAGATAAATCATGGCAGCCAAGTTCTCTTAATATTCACTTCCAAACACTTTATAATAAATCCTCAAATCAATTTTTGGACTTCATAATGAGACATTTTTCCATCCCAATACAAGTTAGGATATCAAAGAAGATATTTGAGATTCTACAATGGAAGTCATATCTGGAATGAACACGGTGGTAATGTCAGTGATGGACCTTAGAAGTGGTTATGACAGTGACAGCAACAGAAGAAATTTAGGAGCTTTCTAACCCGACACAGTAAGGACATTAGACAAGAGAGTAGAAACAGTTTATGGGCAACACTTCTGCTAGGACTAGGTATAGAACAAGATGTTCTTTGTCAATTCCAGTGCCTCTATGAACTTCTGTTTTGAAATTTCAAGACATAGAGGAGTGCTAGTACTTGTCATCCCAAAGGAGTAGTGACCATGAGAAGAAAAAAAATATTTGCTGTTATGGAGGATCGAGGACTTTTCCTGGGGAAAGACTGGAGTACAGGACAGGAGAGCAGTGACCACACTTCTTTCTCCAGATCATACCACCTTGGAAGTACCAAAAATTTAAAAACATCAAGAAATAGCTGGGAAAACAACAGTACCAAAATCTTGAAGGTTAGAAAACTTTCCTCCACCCTTATGTGAGCAGGGCACAATCTTAATACAAAGTTAAAGTCAAGAAATAGTCTGAAAATATGAGCAAAAAACAAAAAAAGAAATTGACCAAAATGAGGTTCCATGATGAATTATAACTAGGAGGATCAAAACAACAACAACAACAACAACAACAGCAACAGCAAGTCAGAAGACATAAGTGCAAAAACAGTTACCCAAAAAGAAAGCTTGAAAGAAAAATGCAAATTTGACACAGGCCCAAAAAGAATTCCAGGAAGAACTGAAAAAAGAGCAAAATAAAATTAAAAAATTGAGATTGGTAGTGGAAAAATTGGGTTAACAAATTATATCAGTGCATGAAA